>NC_086451.1:328829680-329131398 GCF_028390025.1 Pseudophryne corroboree
CTAGGGGGTGACACCAAAATGCCAGGTCCTTCTCAGTGATTTTGAGTTGGGTGCTGCATTGTGACGTTATCATGCAGTGCCCAGCTCCTGTCACTAAGGAGGAGCCAGTAGTGCAGGCAGAGTCTCCGGGAATGATGGGCATGCCCCCAGAGTGATGTAACAAAGGCTTTCCACAAGGCCATGCCCCTTCCAGTCAGGCCACACTCCTTTCTGTATGCGGGATGGGCATAGGCGTGCGCAGGGGGGGTGCCTGGTGCGCACAGGCACCCCCTAATGTCCGACAATCCGATCTCACATGCCTGATGCAGCGATCGCCGAGCAGGCTGATTACTGTCCCCTCTGCGTTGCACCCTGTCAGGACTGCATTACTGACTGGATGCCTGAGTTAATCAAGGGTGCCACTGCCACCGGCTTTCAAACTCCCGGCTCCACCTCCATGTACAAAAACTGCGTGATGTGACGTGATGACATCATGCTGATCACACGCCCACCCGTCACACGCCCACCTCTCTCCTTCTATTCTAGCCAACTCCAGCCACTGATGAGGAGCAGAATGCAGCCAGTATTCCTCTTAGGAAGACAAATTCAATACTGGCAGGTGGTCGGCAGCAGCATTGACGCGTAACACGTTTTTCCAGCAGCAGCAGTAACTAGTCTGCGACTGTCAGTGTCAGTGAGTGACTGCAGCTTGCAGGGGAAAGAGAGGGGGAGCCAGACCAGGCTGAGGAGGAGCAGTGTAATTGCAGTGAGTGCCATCAGGGGTGTTTGTTTGGTGCACACCACAACATCTGACAATGCTTCTGCATTATTAGGATTGGTACAAGGGTGGATATTTTATATTAAGCTGACCGTCAATAGATGGTGCTAGACACGCCCAAAAGGCGGTGCTAGACACACCCCTCCAACAGTGCACCCCCTAATAATATGTGCTGCGCACGCCTATGGGGATGGGGCTATTTACCACACCGGGTGTATGCAACCCCAGTGCTGCCACTGCTTGCTGGGGCCAGTCAAGATGTGTCCAAGGGTGCAGCCACTGACTTTGGCACGTGCAGAAAACCTGGTCAACATGCCCCCATTTTCTGGAATGCTCCGCAGGCCACCCCTAAAGAACTGAAGCATTATACAGATTAGTGATGTGCACCGGAAATTTTTCAGGTTTTGGATTCGGTTCCGCGGCCGTGTTTTGGATTCGGACGCGTTTTGGCAAAACCTCCCTGAAATTTTTTTGTCGGATTCGGGTGTTTTTTTTACAAAAAACCCTCAAAAACAGCTTAAATCATAGAATTTGGGGGTCATTTTGATCCCATAGTATTATTAACCTCAATAACCATAATTTCCACTCATTTTCAGTCTATTCTGAACACCTCACACCTCACAATATTATTTTTAGTCCTAAAATTTGCACCGAGGTCGCTGGATGACTAAGCTAAGCGACCCAAGTGGCCGACACAAACACCTAGCCCATCTAGGAGTGGCACTGCAGTGTCAGGCAGGATGGCACTTCAAAAAAATAGTCCCCAAACAGCACATGATGCAAAGAAAAAAAGAGGCGCAATGAGGTATGACTAAGCTAAGCGACCCAAGTGGCCGACACAAACACCTGGCCCATCTAGGAGTGGCACTGCAGTGTCAGACAGGATGGCACTTCAAAAAAATAGTCCTCAAACAGCACATAATGCAAAGAAAAAAAGAGGCGCAATGAGGTATGACTAAGCTAAGCGACCCAAGTGGCCGACACAAACACCTGGGCCATCTAGGAGTGGCACTGCAGTGTCAGACAGGATGGCACTTCAAAAAAATAGTCCCCAAACAGCACATGATGCAAAGAAAAAAAGAGGCGCAATGAGGTAGCTGTGTGACTAAGCTAAGCGACACAAGTGGCCGACACAAACGCCTGGCCCATCTAGGAGTGGCACTGCAGTGTCAGGCAGGATGGCACTTCAAAAAAATAGTCCCCAAACAGCACATGATGCAAAGAAAAAAAGAGGCGCAATGAGGTAGCTGTGTGACCAAGCTAAGCGACAGAAGTGGCCGACACAAACACCTGGCCCATCTAGGAGTGGCACTGCAGTGTCAGACAGGATGGCACGTCAAAAAAATAGTCCCCAAACAGCACATGATGCAAAGAAAAAAAGAGGCGCAATGAGGTAGCTGTGTGACTAAGCTAAGCGACCCAAGTGGCCGACACAAACACCTGGCCCATCTAGGAGTGGCACTGCAGTGACAGACAGGATGGCAGATTTAAAAAATAGTCCCCAAACAGCACATGATGCAAAGAAAAAAAGAGGTGCACCAAGGTCGCTGGATGGCTAAGCTAAGCAACACAAGTGGCCGACACAAACACCTGGCCCATCTAGGAGTGGCACTGCAGTGTCAGACAGGATGGCACTTCCAAAAAGAGTCCCCAAACAGCACATGATGCAAAGAAAAATGAAAGAAAAAAGAGGTGCAAGATGGAATTGTCCTTGGGCCCTCCCACCCACCCTTATGTTGTATAAACAGGACATGCACACTTTAACAAACCCATCATTTCAGAGACAGGGTCTGCCACACGACTGTGACTGAAATGACTGGTTGGTTTGGGCCCCCACCAAAAAAAGAAACAATCAATCTCTCCTTGCACAAACTGGCTCTACAGAGGCAAGATGTCCACCTCCTCCTCTTCCTCCGATTCCTCACCCCTTTCACTGTGTACATCACCCTCCTCACAGATTATTAATTTGTCCTCACTGGAATCCACCATCTAAAGTCTCTGTGTACTTTCAGGAGGCAATTGCTGGTGAATGTCTCCACGGAGGAATTGATTAGAATTCATTTTGATGAACATCATCTACTCCACATTTTCTGGAAGTAACCTCGTATGCCGATTGCTGACAAGGTGAGCGGCTGCACTAAACACTCTTTCGGAGTACACACTGGAGGGGGGGCAACTTAGGTAAAATAAAGCCAGTTTGTGCAAGGGCCTCCAAATTGCCTCTTTTTCCTGCCATTATAAGTACGGACTGTCTGACGTGCCTACTTGGATGCAGTCACTCATATAATCCTCCACCATTCTTTCAATGGTGACAGAATCATATGCAGTGACAGTAGACGACATGTCAGTAATCGTTGGCAGGTCCTTCAGTCCGGACCAGATGTCAGCACTCGCTACAGACTGCCCTGCATCACCGCCAGCGGGTGGGCTCGGAATTCTTAGATTTTTCCTCGCACCCCCAGTTGCGGGAGAATGTGAAGGAGGAGCTGTTGACGGGTCACGTTCCGCTTGACTTGACAATTTTCCCACCAGCAGGTCTTTGAACCTCTGCAGACTTGTGTCTGCCGGAAAGAGAGATACAACGTAGGTTCTAAATCTAGGATCGAGCACGGTGGCCAAAATGTAGTGCTCTGATTTCAACAGATTGACCACCCGTGAATCCTGGTTATGCGAATTAAGGGCTCCATCCACAAGTCCCACATGCCTAGCGGAATCGCTCTGTTTTAGCTCCTCCTTCAATGTCTATAGCTTCTTCTGCAAAAGCCTGATGAGGGGAATGGCCTGACTCAGGCTGGCAGTGTCTGAACTGACTTCACGTGTGGCAAGTTCAAAGGGTTGCAGAACCTTGCACAACATTGAAATCATTCTCCACTGCGCTTGAGTCAGGTGCATTTCCCCTCCTTTGCCTATATCGTAGGCAGATGTATAGGCTTGAATGGCCTTTTGCTGCTCCTCCATCCTCTGAAGCATATAGAGGGTTGAATTCCACCTCGTTACCACCTCTTGCTTCAGATGATGGCAGGGCAGGTTCAGGACTGTTTGCTGGTGCTCCAGTCTTCGGCACGCGGTGGCTGAATGCCGAAAGTAGCCCGCAATTCTTCGGGCCACCGACAGCATCTCTTGCACGCCCCTGTCATTTTTTAAATAATTCTGCACCACCAAATTCAATGTATGTGCAAAACATGGGACGTGCTGGAATTTGCCCACATGTAATGCACACACAATATTGGTGGCATTGTCCGATGTCACAAATCCCCAGGAGAGTCCAATTGGGGTAAGCCATTCCGCGATGATGTTCCTCAGTTTCCGTAAGAGGTTGTCAGCTGTGTGCCTCTTATGGAAAGCGGTGATACAAAGCGTAGCCTGCCTAGGAATGAGTTGGCATTTGCGAGATGCTGCTACTGGTGCCGCCGCTGCTGTTCTTGCTGCGGGAGGCAATACATCTACCCAGTGGGCTGTCACAGTCATATAGTCCTGAGTCTGCCCTGCTCCACTTGTCCACATGTCCGTGGTTAAGTGGACATTGGGTACAACTGCATTTTTTAGGACACTGGTGACTCTTTTTCTGATGTCTGTGTACATTTTCGGTATCGCCTGCCTAGAGAAATGGAACCTAGATGGTATTTGGTACTGGGGACACAGTACCTCAATCAAGTCTCTAGTTCCCTGTGAATTAACGGTGGATACCGGAAACACGTTTCACACCACCCAGGCTGCCAAGGCCTGAGTTATCCGCTTTGCAGCAGGATGACTGCTGTGATATTTCATCTTCCTCGCAAAGGACTGTTGGACAGTCAATAGCTTACTGGAAGTAGTACAAGTGGTCTTCCGACTTCTTCTCTGGGATGACGATCGACTCCCAGCAGCAACAACAGCAGCGCCAGCAGCAGTAGGCGTTACAATCAAGGATGCATCGGAGGAATCCCAGGCAGGAGAAGACTCGTCAGACTTGACAGTGACATGGCATGCAGGACTATTGGCTTTCCTGTCTAAGGAGGAAATTGACACTGAGGGAGTTGGAGGTGTGGTTTGCAGGAGCTTGGTTACAAGAGGAAGGGATTTAGTGGTTAGTGGACTGCTTCCGCTGTCATCCAAAGTTTTTGAACTTGTCACTGACTTCTGATGAATGCGGTCCAGGTGACGTATAAGGGAGGATGTTCCTAGGTGGTTAACGTCCTTACCCCTACTTATTACAGCTTGACAAAGGCAACACATGGCTTGACACCAGTTGTCCGCATTTCTGTTGAAATAATTCCACACCGAAGAGCTGATTTTTTTTGTATTTTGACCAGGCATGTCAATGGCCATATTCGTCCCACGGACAACAGGTGTCTCCCCGGGTGCCTGACTTAAACAAACCACCTCACCCTCAGAATCCTCCTTGTCAATTTCCTCCCCAGCGCCAGCAACACCCATATCCTCATCCTGGTGTACTTCAACAGTGACATCTTCAATTTGACTATCAGGAACTGGACTGCGGGTGCTCCTTCCAGCACTTGCAGGGGGCGTGCAAATGGTGGAAGGCGCAACCTCTTCCCGTCCAGTGTTGAGAAGGTCAGGCATCGCAACCGACACAATTGGACTCTCCTTGGGGATTTGTGATTTAGAAGAACGCACAGTTCTTTGCTGTGCTTTTGCCATCTTAACTCTTTTAAGTTTTCTAGCATGAGGATGAGTGCTTCCATCCTCATGTGAAGCTGAACCACTAGCCATGAACATAGGCCAGGCCCTCAGCCGTTCCTTGCCACTCCGTGTCGTAAATGGCACATTGGCAAGTTTACGCTTCTCCTCAGACGATTTTGATTTCAATTTTTGGGTCATTTTACTGAGCTTTATTTATTTGGATTTTACATGCTCTCTACTATGACATTGGGCATCAGCCTTGGCAGACGACATTGATGGCATTTCATCGTTTCGGCCATGACTAGTTCCAGCATCTTCAGCACGAGGTGGAAGTGGATCTTGATCTTTCCCTATTTTACCCTCCACATTTTTGTTCTCCATTTTTTAATGTGTGGAATTATATGCCAGTAATATATCAATAGCAATGAATACAAAAATTCACACCCACAAGAATTTTCACTACCAAGCCGCAGGTCAATGGACACTCAGAAATGGGATGTTACCCTCACCCCAGAAAAGACACTCCAAACTGCCAAGATTTCTGAATGTCCTCTTTCCTGCGCTCTCCCAAATTGAAAACAAAAGGGAATCTCCACTTATCTTAAACCAGATGCTTCTCTCAGTTTTCCACCATCTTCATACCCACATACATTGTCAATATTGGTGTATATTTTCAGAAGTGGTACATGAAAGAGAGAAATCAGGGATACAATCTAGTGTATTATCTTCTTAACTTTTAAAAGGAATCACTTCCAACGTATGGAGTACAATGATCAAAACATGTATGATAAAATATAATTCTATTTAATAGTCAAAGAGCAATCCAGCAATAAAAATCTTCATCACATGAAGAGATGATAAAAAATCCACTTTACATCCAAAGTGTATGAGGGTGGCTTCCTACCAGATTTTGGATTTCTGAAGTGCACCAAATATAGGGCTGTATAGATGTTCAGCGTCCCCGGGGACAATCAGCTCCAAGCAGTGGGCACCTCGTCCTCTCCTCGTCTGGTCAATCAGCCAATCAGCCACCAGTTGTTATATTCAGCAAACGCGTTTCGATCAATCCGTTGATCTTTTTCAAGGCATATATCTTGAACATCTATATATTGTACCACTTCTGAAAATATACACCAATATTGACAAAGTATGTGGGTATGAAGATGGTGGAAAACTGAGAGAAGCATCTGGTTTAAGATAAGTGGAGATTCCCTTTTGTTTTCAATTTGGGAGAGCACAGGAAAGAGGACATTCAGAAATCTTGGTAGTTTGGAGTATCAATAGCAATGGCCTACTACTATATATACTGCGCACAACTGAAATGCCTTACAGGTATGGATGGATAGTATACTTGACGACACAGAGGTAGGTAGAGCAGTGGCCTTCTGTACCGTACTGCTATATATTATATACTGGTGGTCAGCAAACTGTGCAAAACTGAAATGCACTACAGGTATGGATGGATAGTATACTTGACGACACAGAGGTAGGTAGAGCAATGGCCTACTGTACCGTACTGCTATATATTATATACTGGTGGTCAGCAAACTGTGCAAAACTGAAATGCACCACAGGTATGGATGGATAGTATACTGGATGACACAGAGGTAGGTAGAGCAGTGGCCTTCTGTACCGTACTGCTATATATTATATACTGGTGGTCAGCAAACTGTGCAAAACTGAAATGCACCACAGGTATGGATGGATAGTATACTTAACGATGCAGAGGTAGGTAGAGCAGTGGCCTACTGTAAAGTACTGCTATATATTATGTACTGGTGGTCAGCAAACTGTGTATAACTAAAATGCACCACAGGTATGGATGGACAGTATACTTGACGACACAGAGGTAGGTAGAGCAGTGGCCTACTGTACCGTACTGCTATACAGTATATTATATACTGGTGGTCAGCAAACTGTGCAAAACTGAAATGCACCACAGGTATGGATGAATAGTATACTTGACGACACAGAGGTAGGTAGAGCAGTGGCTTACTGTACCATACTGCTATATATTATATACTGGTTGTCAGCAAACTGTGCAAAACTGAAATACACCACAGGTATGGATGGATAGTATACTTGACGACACAGAGGTAGGTAGAGCAGTGGACTACTGTACCGTACTGCTATATATATATATAGTTATACTGGTGGTCAGCAAAATTCTGCACTGTCCTCCTACTATATACTACAATGCAGCACAGATATGGAGCGTTTTTCAGGCAGAGAATGTATAATACGGGTTCGCTACGATATGCCGGCGGTCGGGCTCCCGGCGACCAGCATACCGGCGCCGGGAGCCCGACCGTCGGCTTACCGACAGTGTGGCGAGCGCAAATGAGCCCCTTGCGGGCTCGCTGCGCTCACCACGCTACGCGCACCACACTATTTTATTCTCCCTCCAGGGGGGTCGTGGACCCCCACGAGGGAGAATAAGTGTTGGTATTCCGGCTGTCGGGCTCCCGGCGCCGGTATGCTGGTCGCCGGGAGCCCGACCGCCGGCATACTGAAGACCACCCGTATAATACTGGTGGTCACTGGTCAGCAAAACTCTGCACTGTCCTCCTACTATATAATACTGCTGGTCCCCAGTCCCCACAATAAAGCAATTAGCACACTGAGCACAGATATTTGCAGCATACTGAGCACAGATATGGAGCGTTTTTCAGGCAGAGAAAGTAGATATTTGCACTTGCAGCACACTGAGCACAGATATTTGCAGCACACTGAGCACAGATATTTGCAGCCCACTGAACATAGAAACTGAGAGGACGCCAGCCACGTCCTCTCACGATCATCTCCAATGCACGAGTGAAAAATGGCGGCGATGCGCGGCTCCTTATATAGAATACGAATCTCGCGAGAATCTGACCGCGGGATGATGACGTTCGGGCGCGCTGAGGTTAATCGAGCAAGGCGGGAGGATCCGAGTTGCTCGGACCCGTGAAAAAAAAGGGTGAAGTTCGGGCGGGTTCGGATCCCGAGGATCCGAACCCGCTCATCACTAATACAGATACATATTTCGGATTTACATAAATCAAATACCTCAGGAACACCTGTTTTGATGAATGCCGACTTGGCCTCATCGATTCCCATTCATTGATTACAGGAAAATCTCTGCAGCTAATAACATTGGTTACATTGCACATGCCCACAGTATATTATATGATTGTGTAAACTCATGATTGCAGCAAGAGTGATTAATAGCACAGGTAAGCAAATGTTGTTTTCATTTACTGTATATTCATTTCTACATGCATGTGTAATCTTAGCTGTGCATTTGTAAGAATGGGTGTGGTATGCTATCCTGGTGGTCAGGATGCCGGCGGTCACATGGCCGACACTGGCTTCTGACATTGAAGATCCCGACAGCGGAGGGAGTAAGTATTTTGATCCTCCCCCCAGTGGCTGATGTCTAACCCTTGGGGAGGTGGAGGCTAGGGCTAACCTTAATCCCCATTGTGCCTAACACTATTCCCCTCCCCCACCCCCTAACCCTAAAGATCTCCCTGATACTTACCTTCGGTATGTCAGTGGTCCATCTACCAGCGCCAGTCTTCCAACTGGTGTTGGGATTCCAGCCAGTGGCACGTGCCTAGGGATGGCACTTGTTGGGAGGTGGTGGCACTTGGATGCTTGTGTTGGTATTGTCAGCTCAAAATGTACCAGTAACTGCTAAATATTTTCACTGTACTGTACCATATGCCATCTTGAAAGGAGTGTAAATTGGTCAGACATGCACATACTGCACCAGTAGGCTATCTTACTGCATTTAGTAAATATGTATACACAGTGCTTAAAGTGGTTCTAGAGAGGTGGTGGAACTCACCCCCCTCCCCAGTGACTATTATATAAAGGGACGGTGCATTGCAGAAAGGAAGGATGATCTAAAAAGGGGCATGGCATCAGATGCTAGGACCTCTAGCATCTGTCAAGGCATATCGCGAACATCATTACCTGGAAGGGTTGGGAACACTGTGTCAGCCAGAGAAGAAGCAGCCTGTGGGGGTTGGAGGGGGGCAGGTACAGCATCATGAAACCCCTGGCAAAGAGCATGAAACCCCTGGTAATTTAAAGTAATTAGCAGTCTTACTGTGGGGCATAATTGTGTGTGGGGCATAAAATGGTGTAAGGTGCTTAACTGTATGGCATAATGTGTATTGTATGTGTGTGGCATTATGGTGTGGCATAATGTGTATAGGGCATTGCGGTGTGTGGTATAATGTGTCATGGGCATTACGGTGTGTCATAATGTGTCATGGGCAGTACGGTATGTGACATATTGTGTCATGGGCATTCTGGTGTGGAATATTGGGCGCGCACATTCTTAACTATTCGCACTGGGAGCCAAATTGTCTAGAATAGTCCTGCCTAAATGCTTCCACTTTCTAATAATATCACTTACAGTTGACTGTGGAATATCTTTCAGGAATGAAATTCCAAAGGTGGTATCTGATCAGAGTACAACACTGGAAGTCACTGAGCTCTTCAGAGCGACCCATTTGTATCACAAATGTTTGCAAATTTAGACTGCATGGCTAGGTGCTTGATTTTATACACCTGTGGCAATGGGTTTGCTGATTGAAACACCTGAATTCAATAATTAACAGGTGTGGCCAAATACTTTTGTACATATAATGTATATATAGTAAATACTGCAAGTGCATACATGATAATGGACCAGATTAATAACAGCAATGCACTGTAGAAAATACACCATAGTCCTGTGCAGTATAATGTAACATATGTATAATATATATTTCAGGTACACAGGGGGCAATTCAGACCTGATCGCTGCTGTGTGTTTTCGCACAGCAGGCGATCAGGTCTGAACTGCGCATGCGTATGCACCGCAATGTGTCGGTTTATCAGACGAATGTACCGGGCATCGGTGCATAGTGAGGGGATGGTGCGAAAAAAGCAATCACACGGCCGATCGCAAGTTGATTGACAGGAAGAGGCCACTTGTGGGTGGCAACTGACCGTTTTAAAGGAGTGTCCGGAAAAACGCAGGCGGACTCAGGTGGCTGAGTAATTCCTGGGCTGAGCAGAGACTGCACAACTGAGGTTTGTGCAGCTCTGCTACAAATGCGATCGCACACCTGCACAGAACATTTTCCCTCCCTTGTAGGCGGCGATTACATGATCGCAGGGCTGCAAAAAAAAGTACCTAGCGATCAAGTCTGAATTACCCCCACAGTCTGGAACCTGATCCCTAAAGGTTTCCCCTGTACCCCTGTGAACCAGTCCAACCCTTCCATTATTATTATTACATTTTATTTACACAAGTGTTTTGCAGCGCCGTACAAAGGGCATACAATAGAACAGTACAGGGAGACAGAACTTAACATTACAGTAAATAAATAACAAAAAATGAGTACAGGTAACAAAAAGCACCACAATTCTCAATAGACAATACAGCTTAGAAGTAAGTAGTGAGGGAGTAATCAGTGTACTACTAGGGTCTGGCAGCAATAGATAGAGATGAACCTTTACCAGCAGGAGAATATGTGGGTAAAGATGGTCGCTGAGTAGGAGAGAGCTGTAAGTGAAATGTGAAGAGAAGAGTGCTTTGACAACAAGAGGGCCCTGCTCTGAGGAGCTAACAATCTAGTGGGAAGGGGCGACAGACAGATGACATGAGGTGCAAGCAAGTAGGAGGTAGCCTGATGGCAAGATGTAAGCACAGCAGAGATGGTAAAGGCGTAAGGCAGGGATATGGAGGCGCAGCCTCAGGACTAGGTTATGTAGCATTTTGATGAATAGGTGGGTTTTCAGTGCCCATTTGAAGCTTTGCAAGATCGGGGAGAGCCTAATGGAGCAGGGGAGTGTGTTCCACTGAAGGGGTGCATCAGGGGCAACTCGAGCATGGGAAGCACTGACCAGGGTAGAAGAGAGGCGACGGTCATTGGCCAACCGAAGGGGGCGGGAGGGAAGGACTATGAAGGGAGAGGAAGTTGGAGACATAGGTAACAGTGGAATTAGAGATTGCCTTGTATGTGAGGGTGAGGAGCTTGTAGTCCTGCACCCAGTAGTAATGCACCCTGTGGTATTGCCCCAGTAGTAGTACCCATTGTGGTAGTGCCCCTTGCACACACACACACACACACACACACATACACAAAACCCACAATACTTACTTGAAGCCCTACTCCAGGGGCCCCCGCTCCTTGGAACTATGGGAGAGATGTCATGACATCTCTCACATAGCGCACACTGCAAGAGCTGGAAGCTGGAGCTCAGGAGTGCTGCTGTGGGACAGAGCCAGGCACTCGCTGGTAACAAAATCTCAGCGGGCACTCTGCATCTCCCTGCACACCAGGCTAACAATCCTGGGTTAGGTGGGCTGGAGGAGGCGGAACAGGTTCTGTCTCCAAATGGAACTGACGGAACGCAGTTCCACCCTGTTCTCCATCACCGCAGGCATCCCGTCCATCGGGATGGTGAACGTATCCTGTCTGAATACAGTAATTAAACCATGAGTGTTTTCATCATGTTATGCCCACATTTATTTTGTATTCATTTAATACATTATTTATTATTTTTTTTGTTACAGATATCCTTATTGACAACAGGTAGTAGCAGAGTTCACATATTGGGCCTAATTCTGAGTTGATCGCAGCAGCAAATTTGTTAGCAGTTGGGCAAAACCATGTGTACTGCAGGGGGGCAAATATAACATGTGCAGAGAGAGTTAGATTTGGGTGTGGTGTGTTCAAACTGAAATCTAAATTGCAGTGTAAAAATAAAGCAGCCAGTATTTACCCTGCACAGAAAAGAAATAACCCCCCCAAATCTAACTCTCTCTGCAAATGTTATATCTGCCCCCCCTGCAGTGCACATGGTTTTGCCCAATTGCTAACAAACTTGCTGCTGCGATCAACTCAGAATTACCCCCATTGTACAGTATCTGGCAAAATAATTTTCTTACATATACAGTATGCATCCTTCCAACGTGTTATCGGAATCATAATTAGCAGCAGGGCATGTGCTTTCCACAGCACATTACTTCATTAACAATTAGAGTATCATTCCATTATTTCATAGCTAACTAGATTCTACAGTTGTCTGTATTATATTTCTGTGTGTCTCAGGCTTTCCGTAGGAACTGTGCATCAGAATCAGAATGCGCTTTATTGGCCAAGTATACAAACATATACAAGGAATTTTTGCTGATTAACCACAACTCCCAAGAAAAGAAAAAAAAGAAATGACACACAATTCAGCCAGCAATCAAACAATAAAACATGACTCTGTAAATATACTATTTAAATAAAGAATAGCAAACCAATATCTAAAACCTGCTATTCCCCTTGGCCAACATTAATCATTTAACAAAATAACCACCTGTTGAAAACAACTAGAGGTTTTAACCTGGCACAATCTATAACGTCTACCAGATGGAAGTAATTGAAATAAATCATAACCAGGATGTGTTTGAGCCGCCACACTATTACTTTCCAGTCTGCTAATTCTAGTCAAGTATAAATCGTGAAGAGTGGGGAGATCAACACCAATATTTCTTTCTGCTGCACTTACTACCCTTTGAAGTCCGTTCTCCTGTTTTGTGATTGATCCAAACCACACAGTGATCGATGTACAAAGAACAGACTGAATTATTGCTGAATAGAAAAGAATCGACAGTTCCTTCGGCAGATTAAACTTCTTAAGCTGTTGCAAAAAAATCTAATATTTGCTGAGCCTTCTTCACAATGGTGTCTGTATTTGCACCCCACTTCAAGTCCTTGGAGAGCACAGACCTCAGAAACCTAAAGGTATCCACCACAGACACAATACTGTCAATAATAGTGATTGGAGACACCACCGGAGGATGCCTCCTAAAGTCCACTACCATTTCTATCATTTTTGGAGGATGTAACTCTAAGTTGTTTTGACTGCACCACAAGACCAACTGTTCAACCTCTCTTCTATATGCGGACTCCTCAAGATCCTTGATAAGACCAATGACCATGGTGTCATTCACAAATTTCAAGAACTTCACAGACAGATCACTCGAAGTGCAATCATTTGTGTATAAAGAAAAAAGCTAAGGGGAAAAAATACATCCTTGGGAAGCCCATGTGCTAATAGTCCAAACACTAGATGTAAACTCCCCAAACCTCACCTGCTGCTTTCTATCCTCCAAAAAAAATTACAATCCAGTAGCAAGTAGCTACTGGAAGCCCTAAACGGACAAGTTTAGAATATAATAAATGTAGAATGATTGTGTTGAACACCGCAGTCCACAAACAGGACCATCACATATGTACCTAGTAGGTCAAGATGTTGAGAGATATAATGCAGCCCCATATTGACTGCATCATTCACTGACCTGTTTGCTCGATAGGCAAACTGCAAATGGTCCAAAAGGGGCCCAGCAGTGTCCCGCAGATGGTTCCGCACCAATCGCGCAAACATTTTCATGACCACAGATGTCAATGCCACCGGTCTGTAGTCTGTTAACCCTGCAATGGAGGATTTTTTAGACATCAAATAATTGTCGAACACTTCATACAAGGAGGAACTGCACACGATTCCATATCTTTGTAAAAACAGGGGGCAACTGTTCAGCATAAATCTTCAGGCTTGATTGCGACACCCCATCAGGACCAGCTGCTTTCCTGGACCTCAGCACTCTGAACAGTTTAGCCACCTCCTCTTCACCCACCTTTATTGCAGATGAAACGTGGGGAGATAACAGGAGGGTCCGTTAATCGAATAGTGTAATCAGATATAGTAGACAATACATTACTGGGCAGGCTGTATGTAATGTATCCCTCCTAATCCCTAGTGTGTTGGCCATCCATGAGCTCTGGTTCATGATGCACTGATCAGTCCTGTGCAAACATTATCTGAGAGGAAAGTAGGGATGTGTGGCTAATAGGTAATATATAAATTCATCTGAAAATCTGTCAACAAGACCTTTACTAAAACACTGGTAAAACCCACTGACAACACTAACAACTATCTTTGTTTACTGACAATTACAGTACTAGACACACGTCTAATGAAATGCCTTATTGGTTTTTTTTCATGAGACTGTTCCTAACCTTTCTGCTTTGGCACCTCACTCCTATATTTAATCCTCATTGGGTATGTGTGACCAGTCACAATACTGACACCTGGATCCCGGCAGTTAGATGGCTGGCGGGGGGCGAGCACAACAAAGCCCCTTGCTGCGCTCGCCACAGGTTCTATTCCCACTCTACGGGTGTCGTGGACACCCACGGGTAGGAATAGTCCCTTTTGGTCAGCATGCCAACCGGCAGGATTGTCAGATGCTGGGATCCTGGTGTCGGTATTGTGAGACCAGCGGTCACATAAACGTATCCCATTTAATGCACACACATATGAGGAATATGCATACAACGCTACATGTGCTTACAGCAGGTTGGTCTTTGATCACAGTTTAATTTAAAAAAAACACCTCATGTCAGATAGCTGGACCTGAATGGAGAAGTATGTTATGGTATGGTATGGTATGGTATGGTATGGTAAGTATGGTATGGTATGGTAAGTATGGTATGTGGTGGATGCTTTATGTGATATTATTGCTCTGTGCGTTATCCTGCATAATATCCCGACCAGGAGGAAGAAGTTTCAATTAAGTTACATCTACAGTACATAGACAGATAGATAGATAGATAGATAGATAGATAGATAGATAGATAGATAGATAGATAGATAGATAGATAGATAGATTCCACAACATGCAGACATGGAAGGTCATTGTATTGCAAACTAACATACTGTATATGCTTTGCTAAAACACCATAGAAGTCCTATGTGATATTTTAATAGCCTTATGACTTACCAATTCAAAATCTCCATCCACCACAATGACAATCAATAAAGTGCACTAGTAAAACAAATGTAGTATGACACATGCTGAACATACTGTAGTAGATATTTGTTTGGAAATCTCTTCCTTTAGCCAACTTGGCTCACAACACTCCGTAGCTCAGTTAGAGACATGCAGGAGTGACCTTAGGTGGAGGCAGCTGCAGTTCCAGGTGTAAAAATATTTTTTTTTTTTGTAATTATTGTAAGAGTGGTGTTAATTGAATAATGATCCTAATTAAATCTCTGGACTCATTTGAGCCTAGATTTGGCAGAGGCATAAACATGCCAGACGTAATAGTGGTGTACAGCATGTGCTAAAATTACCACTTTCCATGTATGTGTTTTTCTGCACACAGTATACAAGTGTTTTCTCATTTTTTTTCAGTTGGCGTATAAGTGTGGCATTTGCTGCCTAGGCTGAGCCATGTCTGGGAGATACGATCATTCTGCATACATGCAAATACTGTATATGAGACATTCACATCTGCTTTTCCGAAATGCAAGATTATAGTTACAGCTCTGCATTAGCCCCTTAGGGGAACATTTACTAAGCAGTGATAAGAGCGGAGAAGTGAGCCAGTGGATACATTTCCCCATCAACCAATCAGCAGCACTGTATCATTTTATAGTATGCAAATTATAGATGTTACTTCAGTGCTGATTGGTTGCCATGGGCAACTTCTCCACTGGCTCACTTCTCCGCTCTTATCACTGCTTAGTAAATGTACCTATTAATGTCCATGTAGACTGCAGCATTTTATGTAATCTGCGTCCGTGGTTATGTGTCCAACCACATGGAAGTGCAACTTAAGACCATTTAAAAATCGGAATAATGTGTCCCTGTTAAAAAGTTGCCTGAACAAAACACGTGTTATAAAATAAATGCATGATATACCATCAAATCAAAAAAGGTGTATGCAACCATTATTTTATAATGAGCCCTGCATTGGAGATGCTGTTACACAGCTATGCTCTTGTACAGACACAAAATAAAAACACTGACATGCAAAAACTTATGGCAAACTGACATATAATCACAAGAGTGCCTATACCACATGAATCCAACAGAATACTCACTGGAGTATCTATAATGGGTGCACTCATTTAATTATACTTACCGCTCCATCAGCCCAGCTCTGTCTGCAGAACTGCAGAAATCACTGGGAAATGGCCACTGCGCCATTTTTCAGGTTATTTGCGCATGTGCAATAGAGATGTACCCGGGAATGCTGAGCAGGCCCCATGTTTCCAGAGAACTGCGCATGTAAAGTAGACTCTTGCACAATGTCAGACTCAGTCTACTGCACTTCTAGAGAGGAGAGATGCACAGGTTCCCCCTCCTCTCTTAAAACACCTTTGAGTCTACTCTAGAACCAGCGGGAGAAAGACACCCAATTAAGATAAAGTGCGATGGACAGTTATGGCTGCCAGCAGCTGAATGTTTTTAGACTGATTCATGTTTTTTGTCTCAGCCTTCTGCTGTCTCTCCTTACTTTCTACTTCCCCAGCTGCATGTGAGCAGACCCCTTGATACAGGATTATCTGAAGTGCATTGGTATGTGTTGACCTGCACCCCTTACCAAAGCTGTGCTGTCATATGATAGCTTGTTCACCTTTTCACCAGTCTTGTGTACCAGTGAATTTGGTCTGATAAGTCAAATTCAACTTATCAGATGGTTGCCTATTTAGAATTGTTCTAAATAAACTTTATGTGAGTGTTTCTTTGTTAAATGCAGGGTTATTTTTGTGACAGAATGGTCCGGAACGCCGTTCCTGTAGCTCTTTTGAAAAATGCCCGGATCAGGAATGATGTCTAACCCTCGGGGAGGTCGAGGCTAGGGCTAACCTTAATCCCCATTGTGCCTAACACTATTCCCCTCCCCCACCCCATAACCCTAAAGATCTCCCTGATACTTACCTTCGGTATGTCAGTGGTCCATCTACCAGCGCCAGCAAGAGACCCCAGGCAATGATCATGAAACCCCTGGCACTGAGCATTAAACCCCTGGTAATGTGCATGACATGAGACCCCTGGCAACAAGCATGGAACCCAGAGCATGAAACCCCTGACAATGAGCATAATACCCTTGGCTTGTGTTCTTGGAACACTGGGTGGACTTCACAGTCAGAAGCCATTTTTTTTGTTGCAATGGATTGCACCTGTATGAGGAGGGGGCTGTCGTGCTGGAGGGAAGGATGGTTAGAAGGTTGGAGGAGCTTTTAAACTAGGAGCCTGGGGGATAAGGTTTAGCTAGAAGCTGCGGGTCAATCAGTGAGAACAGTAAGGATGGGGGTAGTGAATCATTTGGGGGTGGAGAAGGGGGGAGCGTAAGATCAGTCGGCAAGGGTATTTGCATGGGTATTGAAACCGGAAATACTGACACAGGTATTGCCTAAGATATTCCCGATTTATTACCTAATGATGAATGTGGCACAACAGTACGGTATATGCAAAATAATGTCCATAGCATAAGGGAAGATACTAACATCGGGGGGGGGGGGGAGGATTAGAAAGTCTTAATGGGTCAAACAGGGATAGTAGTAAGAAAGGCTATATTATGTATGATGGGGGTGGAAAGGGAAGGAAGAGAATAACAGTCGGTAAGGGTAATTCTAGAAAGGCACTTGTAAACACAGATAAGAGGGAGATGCAAGCTAAAATGTATGCTTGCAAATACAAGAAGCCTATCGGGTAAAATGGGGGAATTGGAATGGCTTGTATCAAAGTCTCAGTATGATATTATAGGTATCACGGAAACATGGTGGGACGACTCTAATGATTGGGTTGCAAATTTGGAGGGATTTGGAAGGATATTCTCTTTTCAGGAGGGACAGGGCTACCAAAAAGGGGAGGAGGGGTATGTCTCTTTGTTAAACCATCTCTAAAACCAAACGTAATAGAGGGTATTTACAAGTGGGCTGGAGATAACGTGGCGTCGCTATGGGTTGAGATCACAAGTGGGGGCACAGAGGCAAAGAAACTAGTCATTGGCACGTTCTACAAGCAACCGGATAATAACATACATGACGAGTAACAGCTCTAACATCAAACCCAAAAAGCTGCGGGAATGGGGGACATCCTAGTGATGGGGGATTTTAAATATCCTGATATAAATTGGAGTAATGATTCATGTGTAAAAACTAGGAGCAGCAGGTTCTTAAGTACATTAAAAGATCAATACTTGACTCAATTAGTCGAGGACCCAACTAGAGGTAAAACTATTCTGGACCTAGTTATTACCAATAACGTGGACATTATATCAAACACTAAAGTTGGTGAGACCTTGGGAAACAGTGACCACTATATGATCACATTCGACATCAGTTTCAAGAAACATAGCTATATGGGAGCAACTTTAACTTTAGAAAAGCTACCTTCAATATGATGAGACAGGCACTAAACGACATTGACTGGGAAGTTTTGTTTCATGGTAAAGACACAACGGAAATGTGGGATGCTTTAAAAGGATTGCTTGATAGCAATATTAACAAATTCATTCCCATGAGCAGTAAACGCAGGAGTACTAAAAACATACCAATGTGGCTTGATAAGTAGGTCAAGGAAGCAATGGTTAAAAAGAGGCGTGCTTTCAAAACATTGAAATCTAATGGAGGGGAGGAGGCATTCCATTATTATAAGAAATGCAATCAAAAACGCAAAAAAATAATAAGGGTAGCTTAAATTGTAAACAAAAAGAAAATCGCTATAGAGAGTAAAACCAATCCTAAAAAGTTTTATAAAAACATAAACAGTAAAAGGAGAAAAAAGGAGAACGTAGGCCCATTAAAAGATGAATTGGGAGCTTTGATAAACAATGATAAAATAAAAGCGGAAATACTGAACAATTATTTTCCCTCAGTATTCACCAGGGAGGATCAGACTGTGAAAGTAGTGCATAACGATAGTGAAGGTAATGACTCTTGGCTTGATGCTTGTTTAAGTGAGTAAATAGTCCTGGAGAGACTAACTAAAAATAAGAATTTACTTACCGATAATTCTATTTCTCGTAGTCCGTAGTGGATGCTGGGGACTCCGTCAGGACCATGGGGAATAGCGGGCTCCGCAGGAGACAGGGCACATCTAAAAAGCTTTTTAGGTCACATGGTGTGTACTGGCTCCTCCCCCTATGACCCTCCTCCAAGCCTCAGTTAGGTACTGTGCCCGGACGAGCGTACACAATAAGGAAGGATCTTGAATCCCGGGTAAGACTCATACCAGCCACACCAATCACACCGTACAACTTGTGATCTGAACCCAGTTAACAGTATGATAACAAAACGAAGTAGCCTCCGAAAAGATGGCTCACAACAATAGTAATAACCCGATTTTTGTAACAATAACTATGTACAAGCATTGCAGACAATCCGCACTTGGGATGGGCGCCCAGCATCCACTACGGACTACGAGAAATAGAATTATCGGTAAGTAAATTCTTATTTTCTCTAACGTCCTAGTGGATGCTGGGGACTCCGTCAGGACCATGGGGATTATACCAAAGCTCCCAAACGGGCGGGAGAGTGCGGATGACTCTGCAGCACCGAATGAGAGAACTCCAGGTCCTCCTTAGCCAGAGTATCAAAATTTGTAAAATTTTACAAACGTGTTCTCCCCTGACCACGTAGCTGCTCGGCAAAGTTGTAATGCCGAGACTCCTCGGGCAGCCGCCCAGGATGAGCCCACCTTCCTTGTGGAATGGGCATCTACATATTTCGTCTGTGGCAGGCCTGCCACAGAATGTGCAAGCTGAATTGTACTACAAATCCAGCGTGCAATAGACTGCTTAGAAGCATGAGCACCCAGCTTGTTGGGTGTATACAGTATAAACAGCAAGTCAGACTTTCTGACTCCAGCCGTCCTAACTATATATATATATATATATTTTTAGGGCCCTGACCACGTCTAGTAACTTGGAGTCCTCCAAGTCCCTAGTAGCCGCAGGCACCACAAGAGGTTGTTTCAGGTGAAAACGCTGACACCCCTTCATGAAGAAACTGGAGACGAGTCCCAGTTCTGTCCTGTTCAAATGGAAAATTTTAATATGGGCTTTTGTAAGACAAAGCCGCCCATTCTGACAATCGCCTGGCCGAGGCCAGGGCTAACAACATGGTCACTTCCCATGTGAGATATTTGTCAACAGCATGGTCACTTTCCATGTGAGATATTTCAAATCCACAGATTTGAGCGGTTCAAACCAATATGATTTTAAGAAATCCCAACACTATGTTGAGATCTCACGGTGCCCCTAGGGGCACAAAAAAGCTGTATATGCAATACATCCTTTACAATCTGGACTTCAGGAACTGAAGTCAATTCTTTCTGGAAGAAGATCTACAGGGCCGAAATTTAAATGTTAATGAACCCCAATTTGAGGTCCAAAACACTCCTGTTTTCAGGAAGTGTAGAAATCGACCTAGTTGAATTTCCGTCGTGGAGCCTTCCTGGCCTCACCCACGCAACATATTTTCACCACATGTGGTGATGACGTTGTGCGGTCACCTCCTTCCTGGCTTTGACCAGGGTAGGTATGACCTCTTATGGAATGCCTTTTCCCCTCAGGATCCGGCATTCAACCGCCATGCCGTCAAACGCAGCCGCGGTAAGTCTTGGAATAGACATGGTACTTGCTGAATCAAGTCCCTTCTTAGCTCCCCAGGCCCTTAGTCCTCTGTGAGCATTTCTTGAAGTTCCGGGTACCAAGTCCCTCTTGGCCAATCCGGAGCCACTAGTATAGTTCATACTCCTCTATGTCTTATAATTCTCAATACCCTGGTTATGAGAAACAGAGGAGGGAACACATACACAGACTGGTACACCCACGGTGTTACCAGAACATCCACAGCTATCGCCTGAAGGTCTCATGACCTGGCGGAATACCTGTCCCGTTTTTGTTCGGGCGGGACGCCATCATGTCCACCTTTGGTCTTTGCCAACGGTCCACAATCATGTTGAAAAACTTCCCTATGAAGTTTCCACTCTCCCGGGTGGAGGTCATGCCTGCTGAGGAAGTCTGCTTCCCAGTCGTCCACTCCCGGAAAGAACACTGCTGACAGTGCCATCACATGATTTTCCGCCTAGCGAAAAATCCTTGCAGTTTTCACTGCCCTCCTGCTTCTTGTGCCGCCCTTCTGTTTACGTGGGCGACTGCCGTGATGTTATCCCACTGGATCAATACCGGCTGACCTTGAAGCAGAGGTCTAGCTAAGTTTAGAGCATTATAAATTTGCTCTAAGCTTATTTATGCGGAGAGAATTCTCCAGACTTAATCACACTTCCCTGGAAATTTTTTCCCTGTGTGACTGTTCCCCAGCCTCTCAGGCTGGCCTCCGTGGTCACCGGCATCCAATCCTGAATGCCGAATCTGCGGCCCTCTAGAAGATGAGCACTCTGTAATCACCACAGGAGAGACACCCTTTTCCTTGGATATAGGGTTATCCGCTGATGCATCTGAGGATGCGATCCGGACCATTTGTCCAGCAGATCCCACTGAAGAGTTCTTGCGGGAAATCTGCCGAATGGAATTGCTTCGTAATAAGCCACCATTTTTACCAGGACTCTTGTGCAATGATGCACTGACACTTTTCCTGGTTTTAGGAGGATCCCGATTAGCTCGGATAACTCCCTGGTTTTCTCCACTGGGAGAAACACGTTTTTCTGGACTGTGTCCAGAATCTTCCCTAGGAACAGTAGACGTGTCGTCGGAAAAAGCTGCGATTTTGGAATATTTAGAATCCACTCGTGCTGTCGTAGAACTACTTAAGATAGTGCTACTCCGACCTCCAACTGTTCTCTGGACCTTGCCCTTATCAGGAAAGCGTCCATGTTTCTTTTAAGAAAAATCATCATTCCGGCCATTACCTTGGTGAAGACCCGGGGCGCCGTGGACCATCCAAACGGCAGCGTCTGAACTGATAGTGACAGTTCTGTACCAGGAACCTGAAGTACCCTTGGTGAGAAGGGCAAATTTGGACCTGTAGGTAAACGTCCCTGATATCCAGTGACATCATATCGTCCCCTTCTTCCTGGTTCGCTATCACTGCTCCGAGTGACTCCATCTTGATTTGAACGCTTGTATGTAAGTGTTCAAATATTTCAGATCTCACCGAGCCGGTTGGCTTCAGTACCACAATATAGTGTGGAATACTACCCCCTTCCTTGTTGTAAGAAGGGTACTTTGATTATCACCTGCTGGGAATACAGCCTGTGAATTGTGTGAGGGGGAGACGTCTCGAATTTCCAATGTACACCTGGGATATTACATGTAGGATCCCGGAGTTCCCTTGCGAGTGTTGCTGAAACTCTTGAGATGACCCCCTACCGCACCTGAGTCCGCTTGTACGGCCCCAGCGTTATGCTGCGGACTTGGCAGAAGCCGTGAGGAGCTTCTGTTCCTGGGAATGAGCTGCTTGCTGCAGTCTTCTTCCCTTTCCTCTCCCCCTGGGCAGATATGACTGGCCTTCGCCCGCCTGCCCGTATGGGGACGAAAGGACTGAGACTGAAAAGACTGTGTCCTTTTCTGCCAATATGTGACTCGGGGTAACAAAAGGTGGATTTTTCAGCTGTTGCCATGGCCACCAGGTCCAATGGACCGCCCCTTTATACGGCAATACTTCCATATGCCGTCTGGAATCTGCCTCACCTGACCACTGTCGTGTCTTCGTCTGGCAGATATGTACATCACATTTACTCTTTGATGCCAGAATGCAAATATGCCTCTGCGCATCACACATATATAGAAATGCATCCCTAAAATGCTCTATAGACAATAAAATCCTGTCCCTGTCAAGGGTATCAAAATTTTCAGTCAGGAAATCCGACCAAGCCCCCTCAGCGCTGCACATCCAGGCTGAGGCGATTGCTGGTCGTAGTATAACACCAGTATGTGTGTATATACTGTTTTGATATTTTTCAGCTTCCTATCAGCTGGCTCCTTGAGGGCGGCCGTATCTGGAAACGGTAACGCCATGTTTTTTATATGCGTGTGAGCGCCTTGTCCACCCTAAGGTGTGTTTTCCAACTCGCCCTTACTACTGGCGGGAAAAAGGGTATACCGCCCATAACTTTCTGTCGGAGGAACCCCACGTATCATCACACACTTCATTTAATTTATCTGATTCAGGCAAAACTACAAGTAGTTTATTCCCACCCTACAAAATACCCTTATTTGTGGTACTTGTGGTATCAGAAATACGTAACACCTCCTTCATTGCCCTTAACATGTAACTTGTGGCCCTAAAGGAAAAATACGTTTGTTTCTTCACCGTCGACACTGGGGTCAGTGTCCGTGTCAGTGTCTGTCGACCGACTGAGGTAAATGGGCGTTTTTACAAGCCCCTGACAGTGTCTGAGACGCCTGGACCGATACTAATTTGTCCGCCGGCTGTCTCATGTCGTCAACCGGCTTGCAGCGTGTTGACATTATCACGTAATTCCATAAGTAAGCCATCCATTCTGGTGTCGACTCCCTAGAGAGTGACATCACCATTACAGGCAATTTTCTCCGTCTCCTCACCAACATTTTCCTCATACATGTCGACACACACGTACCGACCTACAGCACACACATACAGGGAATGCTCTGATAGAGGACAGGACCCACTAGCCCTTTGGGGAGACAGAGGGAGAGTTTGCCAGCACACACCAAAAGCGCCATAATGTATATAACAACCCTAGAAGGTGTTGTTTCTATATATGGGCTCTTAATATATAATTATATCGCCAATTTATGCCCCCCTTCTCTTTAACCCTGTTTCTGTAGTGCAGGGGAGAGTGGGAGCCTTCCTCACCAGCGGAGCTGGTCAGGAAAATGGCGCTGAGTGCTGAGGAGAATAAGCTCCGCCCCTTTCACGGCGGGCTTTTCTCCCGGTTATTAGGAAAACTGGCCTGGGTTAAATACATACATATAGCCTTAATGGCTATATGTGATGTATTTATTTGCCAAATAGGTATTTATATTGCTGCCCAGGGCGCCCCCAGCAGCGCCCTGCACCCTCCGTGACCGTGTCAGTGAGCCGTGTAGCAACAATGGCGCACAGCTGCAGTGCTGTGCGCTACCTCTCTGAAGACTGTGAAGTCTTCTGCCGCCTGTTTCCGGACCTCCGTTCCGCCGTCTTTCTTCAGCGTCTGTAAGGGGGATCGGCGGCGCGGCTCCGGGACGAACCCCAGGCTGACCTGTGTTCCGACTCCCTCTGGAGCTCAGTGTCCAGTAGCCTAAAACTTCAATCCTCCTGCACGCAGGTGAGTTGCAAGTCTCTCCCCTAAGTCCCTCGTTGCAGTGATCCTGTCGCCAGCAGGAATCACTGATTAGAAACCTAAAAAAAAACTTTACTAAACAGCTCCTTAAGAGAGCCATCCAGTTTGCACCCTTCTCGGACGGGCACAAAAACCTAACTGAGGCTTGGAGGAGGGTCATAGGGGGAGGAGCCAGTACACACCATGTGACCTAAAAAGCTTTTTAGATGTGCCCTGTCTCCTGCGGAGCCCGCTATTCCCCATGGTCCTGACGGAGTCCCCAGCATCCACTAGGACGTTAGAGAAATAAAGATTAATAAATCACCAGGCCCAGATGGTTTTCATCCGAGGGTTATTATGGAGCTTAGGTAACAGCTAGCAAAACCCCTATACTTAATTTTCCATAGTTCAATTAGATCAGGCAGGGTACCTAAGGATTGGCGCATAGCTGAGGTAGTGCCTTTTAATTAAAAAGGGAACTAAAACTAATCTGGGTAACTATAGACCAGTTAGTTTAACCTCTATAGTAGTGAGTAAAATATTGGAAGGTATTTTGAGGGGTAGCATAGAGGATTATCTGCAGGTTAATAAGATTATTAGCAAAAGTTAGCAGTGGTTTTTAAGGGACAGATCATGTCAAATTAACTTAATTACCTTCTACGAGGAAGTGAGCGAGAATCTTGACCAGGGAAA
This sequence comes from Pseudophryne corroboree, assembly GCF_028390025.1. Lineage (NCBI taxonomy): Eukaryota > Metazoa > Chordata > Amphibia > Anura > Myobatrachidae > Pseudophryne > Pseudophryne corroboree. Next base: position 328,854,829 of record NC_086451.1, read on the forward strand.
AGCAGTGGATGTGGTGTATTTAGATTTTGCAAAAGCCTTCGATACAGTGCCTCACACGAGACTGATCATCAAATTAAGGACATAACAGAGTACAACGAGTAGTGGTCAACGGGATGTTCTCCAGCTGGGCACCAGTAGTCAGCGGAATACCACAAGGGTCCATACTTGGCCCGCTACTGTTCAATATATTTATCAACGATCTAGGAAGAGGCTTGAAAAGCACAGTGTCAATCTTTGCAGATAATGCTAAGCTGTGTAAGGTAATTAATTCAGATAGCGATGTGGAGTCTCTATAGAATGACTTATTTAAACTTGAAACGTGGGCGTCTAAATGGGGAATGAGGTTTAATATAGAAAAATGCAAAGTTATGCATTTTGGGACAAAAAACACACATGCGTCGTACACTCTAAATGGGGAAATTACAGGGGTAACTGTGGTGGAAAAAGATTTGGGGATGCTTATAGATAATAGGCTTAATAACAGTACACAATGTAAAAATGCTGCAAAAAAGGCAAGTAAAGTGCTCGCATGCATAAAATGGGGCATTAAGACAAGGAACGAGGATGTAATCCTGCCACTGTACAAATCATTGGTATGTCCGCACCTGGAATATTGTGTTCAATTTTGGGCACCATATTATAAAAAAAGATATCGGGGAACTAGAAAGAGTTCAAAGGCAAGCTACTAAATTGATTAAAAGGTTAGAGACACTGTAGTACAAGGAAAAGCTTACTAGGTTAAATCTGTATATACTAGAAAAGAGGCGTCTACAAGGGAACATAATTAATATCTTCAAATATATAAAGGGTCATTACAAGGAGTTAGCAGGGGATTTGTTTATTATAAGAACTCTGCATAGGACATGTGGGCACTCGCTGAGGCTTGAGGAGAGAAAATTCTGTACACAACGTAGGAAAGGGTTCTTCACAGTAAGGGCAAAAAAAATTTGGAACTCTCTGCCAGAGAAGGTAATAACGGCAGCCTCTTTAAATGTATTTAAAAACCGACTGGACAAATTTCTAACTGGAAAAAGTATCCAGGGTTATAGCATTTAACATAATGACATTGATCTGGGAGTGGTAAGAATCATAGTTGTCAATTGGTACTAAACCATTACTCCAGCAGGTGCATTATAATATGAACAGCTTATCACAAAATACAGGTTGAACCAGATGGGCATTTTGCCTCTTTTCAACCTCACTATGTAACAAGCATGAAGTCCCTAACAATGAGCATGGGAAACCTGACAACGAGCAGGTAATTTAAAAGTAATTAGAAGCCTTATTGTGGAGCATAATTTGTAGGGGACAAAATTGTGTGTGGGGCATAAATTTATGTCAGGGGCATAACTGTGTGTGACATAATGTATAATGGACACTACCGTGTGTGGCATAATATGTAATGGGCATTATGGTGTGTGGCATATTGCGTAATGGGCATTAAGGTGCGTGGCATAATGTGTAATGAGCATTACAGTGTGTCTTATTGTGTAAGGGGCATTACTATACAGAGGAAAAATAGCAAATAATGTAAGGGGCATGAATCAGGATTGTTTTTCCCCCTGTGGTGGCCAATGTCTTGGCAAGCAGGTTGCAAAACTGGGGTATAAGGTAGACTTTCCTTGCAAGGCCATACCCCTTGCAGCAAGATCACACCCCCTTTTGGTGTAAAGAAAAATTATTTATTCTTACAAAGGTGTCCCACCCACTGTAGTTCCTCCCACATTACCCACTGCGCTCCGCTATCCATCCCCAGGAGTTTCTGAGCCTATTTTTCTACAAAAATACTGTAGCACTGGATAACTGAATCGATGTTTTTAGTGAAAATGCATTAGTGCAAGTTTTTTTTCTCAGTTTCTGTGTCCCACTATTCTGAAAATCAAATGTTCCCTTATATTGTTTGATTATTTCACTCTGACCATGGAGGGCTGGACCAGATATAGGATAATCTTTATGTGCAGCCATACTAATACAAGATTGCAGTGATTTAGGGATTATGAAAAAAAAAATAAACATTTTGATGATCCCACATTGCCTTTTATAGGTCTGTGCACATTTTTTTAGAAATTATCCAAACCCTATTTGTTCAGCCTCTCACTAAGCTACAGTACTTGAAGTAAATTTAAAGCCTACAGTATAACCGTCTTTTACTTTTCAATAATCTTTTCAGAAGCGAAGTCTGAAGAACGGTGTTTATTATTTAGTAAAAGGAATCGTGAAAGTATGTGAAACAATGAGATGATGTAATACAATTGTGATGAAAGTGGTAAAACTAAATAAAACAATAAGAAGCAATTGAAATATGCATGTGAAAAGAGCAGACAAGCATATACAGTACATGTGACATGAGTATACAAACCTAACTGATATTACATGTACAAACATAAATTGCAGTGCTACCAATATAGCTAGCATGTCTGGCTGACTAAACAAGCCTATGTTTACACAATGAAAGTCATTAACTCACCATCTAGTACGATTGCCAGCTAGAGGATGGGTATAGCCAATACATTCCTCACAACTTTTCTTCATTCTGAGGAGGGACACCTGCGCGCGTGCATAGCGTACACCCGCCAGAAAGAGGCGTGGACTATGGGAAAGGGGGAATGGCCTCGCAGGAGGGTCCACAGTCGCAAGCCATGCCCCACATTTTCGTCACTGAGAGGGGATGCCCCCTCTCCTCCTGTCTCCACTGTCCTGTCTCCACACACAGCGTCTATTCACCGCTGCTCTGCGAGTGCAGGAGCCTCCCAACTGCACCCCCCCCCCCCCCCCACCGGGGGACACTGCAGCCCTCGGGTGGGACAGAGGGACAGTCCCAAAAAAAGGGACTGTCCCGCAAATTCGGGACAGTTGGGAGGTATGGCTAATGTGTCTCTGTCCATGTGTGAATAGAAAATGGCTACTCACAGCTCCCTTGGCCCAGCATGCATTGCTAACTAATACCCCTTTTACACTCACACAGCCGGGTCACTCCCGGCCCTAACCAATATGATGCCCTAGGAAAGATTTTGGCTGGTGCCCCCTAGCACCGCCGCTAGTTCTACAGGAGATGCCTGGTGTGAGTCAACTGGCAGCTCTACTAACGTCGGGCGCATTTTGTTTATGAAAATGCATCTTATTTGCATTACTATGCGGCTAGGATGCACAAGCAGCTTCTGCTGATTAAAATGATATGCGGCATGCCTATATTCTGTGTGCGACTCTGACTGTATCTGCATATACGAAATGCTACATTACAGTGATATCCAGGAATACACGCAACGTAGCATTTCGTATGCAGATACATTCGCAGTCACACACAGAATATAGGTATGCCGCATATCATTTTAATCAGCAGAAGCTGCTGGTGCCCCTAAGCATACCAAATGCCCTAGGCATTTGCCTAGTTTGCCTATGCCTAAGGCTGTCTCTGGCTCCCGAGGATGTGGCGTACGGGGCTGCCAGGGATGAGGCACCGGGGATGCGGCATATGAGGCATCAAAGACATGCCCAGCAGCGCCGCACGGAGACAATGAAGGGGAGGCTGCGGCATGCACAGGGCAGGTCTCCCCTCCCGCTGGTGGCGGGCACAGAGCACTCCCTCCGGCTGCCCCCACCACCGTTCCCAGCTGACCCCACGTCTGGCAGATACCGGGCACCCGGAGGCACACGTCCCGGACACTCAACGCGTACAGCCCGGGGTAATGCAGCACATCGCACACCACCGCGAGAACCCCCGCCTGCCGCACACAGTTTACACCAGAACAGGGACTAGGAGCTAAATCGCCAGGCTTTGCCGCACCGTACCCCCGGAGCCTGCGAGGGGAGAGCTTGGCGCGTGCAGCCGAGCTGCTGACAATGGGTGACAAGCCCAAGAAAGCTCCAATCTGAGGGCTTTTAACAGTCCCGGGTAGTGAATCCCAGGACGGGCCCTTTCACACTACACAGCTTCACAGGACGGTCCCGGATTCAACCCAGGTCGAGACCTGGGTTGAAATCCCGGGATGCTGGGGATTTCCAGGGATGTCCCTGTACCCTTTCACACTGAGAAAAATCCCGGGATGATGCGCGTTCATGTGCAATATCCCGGGATTTTTTTGCGAGTGTAAAATAAGAATTTACTTACCGATAATTCTATTTCTCGTAGTCCGTAGTGGATGCTGGGGACTCCGTCAGGACCATGGGGAATAGCGGCTCCGCAGGAGACAGGGCACAAAAGTAAAAGCTTTAGGATCAGGTGGTGTGCACTGGCTCCTCCCCCTATGACCCTCCTCCAAGCCTCAGTTAGGATACTGTGCCCGGACGAGCGTACACAATAAGGAAGGATTTTGAATCCCGGGTAAGACTCATACCAGCCACACCAATCACACTGTACAACCTGTGATCTGAACCCAGTTAACAGCATGATAACAGCGGAGCCTCTGAAAAGATGGCTCACAACAATAATAACCCGATTTTTGTAACAATAACTATGTACAAGTATTGCAGACAATCCGCACTTGGGATGGGCGCCCAGCATCCACTACGGACTACGAGAAATAGAATTATCGGTAAGTAAATTCTTATTTTCTCTGACGTCCTAAGTGGATGCTGGGGACTCCGTCAGGACCATGGGGATTATACCAAAGCTCCCAAACGGGCGGGAGAGTGCGGATGACTCTGCAGCACCGAGTGAGAGAACTCCAGGTCCTCCTCAGCCAGGGTGTGCCCCTGACCAAGTAGCAGCTCGGCAAAGTTGTAAAGCCGAGACCCCTCGGGCAGCCGCCCAAGATGAGCCCACCTTCCTTGTGGAATGGGCATTTACATATTTTGGCTGTGGCAGGCCTGCCACAGAATGTGCAAGCTGAATTGTACTACACATCCAACTAGCAATCGTCTGCTTAGAAGCAAGAGCACCCAGTTTGTTGGGTGCATACAGGATAACAGCAAGTCAGTTTTCCTGACTCCAGCCGTCCTGGAAACCTATATTTTCAGGGCCCTGACAACATCTAGCAACTTGGAGTCCTCCAAGTCCCTAGTAGCCGCAGGTACCACAATAAGCTGGTTCAGGTGAAACGCTGACACCACCTTAGGGAGAAACTGGGGACGAGTCCGCAGCTCTGCCCTGTCCGAATGGACAATCAGATATGGGCTTTTGTGAGACAAAGCCGCCAATTCTGACACTCGCCTGGCCGAGGCCAGGGCCAACATCATGGTCACTTTCCATGTGAGATATTTCAAATCCACAGATTTGAGCGGTTTAAACCAATGTGATTTGAGGAATCCCAGAACTACGTTGAGATCCCACAGTGCCACTGGAGGCACAAAAGGGGGTTGTATATGCAGTACTCCCTTGACAAACTTCTGGACTTCAGGAACTGAAGCCAATTCTTTCTGGAAGAAAATCGACAGGGCCGAAATTTGAACCTTAATGGACCCCAATTTGAGGCCCATAGACACTGCTGTTTGCAGGAAATGCAGGAATCGACCGAGTTGAAATTTCTTCGTGGGGCCTTCCTGGCCTCACAACACGCAACATATTTTCGCCACATGTGGTGATAATGTTGTGCGGTCACCTCCTTCCTGGCTTTGACCAGGGTAGGAATGACCTCTTCCGGAATGCCTTTTTCCCTTAGGATCCGGCGTTCAACCGCCATGCCGTCAAACGCAGCCGCGGTAAGTCTTGGAACAGACATGGTACTTGCTGAAGCAAGTCCCTTCTTAGCGGCAGAGGCCATGAGTCCTCTGTGAGCATCTCTTGAAGTTCCGGGTACCAAGTCCTTCTTGGCCAATCCGGAGCCACGAGTATAGTTCTTACTCCTCTACGTCTTATAATTCTCAGTACCTTAGGTATGAGAAGCAGAGGAGGGAACACATACACCGACTGGTACACCCACGGTGTTACCAGAACGTCCACAGCTATTGCCTGAGGGTCTCTTGACCTGGCGCAATACCTGTCCAGTTTTTTGTTCAGGCGGGACGCCATCATGTCCACCTTTGGTCTTTCCCAACGGTTCACAATCATGTGGAAGACTTCCCGATGAAGTCCCCACTCTCCCGGGTGGAGGTCGTGCTGAGGAAGTCTGCTTCCCAGTTGTCCACTCCCGGAATGAACACTGCTGACAGTGCTATCACATGATTTTCCGCCCAGCGAAGAATCCTTGCAGTTTCTGCCATTGCCCTCCTGCTTCTTGTGCCGCCCTGTCTGTTTACGTGGGCGACTGCCGTGATGTTGTCCCACTGGATCAATACCGGCTGACCTTGAAGCAGAGGTCTTGCTAAGCTTAGAGCATTGTAAATTGCTCTTAGCTCCAGTATATTTATGTGGAGAGAAGTCTCCAGACTTGATCACACTCCCTGGAAATTTTTTCCTTGTGTGACTGCTCCCCAGCCTTTCAGGCTGGCATCCGTGGTCACCAGGATCCAGTCCTGAATGCCGAATCTGTGGCCCTTTAGTAGATGAGCACTCTGCAGCCACCACAGAAGAGACACCCTTGTCCTTGGAGACAGGGTTATCCGCTGATGCATCTGAAGATGCGATCCGGACCATTTTTCCAGCAGATCCCACTGAAAAGTTCTTGCGTGAAATCTGCCGAATGGAATCGCTTCGTAAGAAGCCACCATTTTTCCCAGGACCCTTGTGCAATGATGCACTGACACTTTTCCTGGTTTTAGGAGGTTCCTGACTAGCTCGGATAACTCCCTGGCTTTCTCCTCCGGGAGAAACACCTTTTTCTGGACTGTGACCAGAATCATCCCTAGGAACAGCAGACGTGTCGTCGGAGACAGCTGCGATTTTGGAATATTTAGAATCCACCCGTGCTGTCGTAGAACTACTTGAGATAGTGCTACTCCGAGCTCCAACTGTTCTCTGGACCTTGCCCTTATCAGGAGATCGTCCAAGTAAGGGATAATTAAGACGCCTTTTCTTTGAAGAAGAATCATCATTTCGGCCATTACCTTGGTAAAGACCCGGGGTGCCGTGGACAATCCAAACGGCAGCGTCTGAAACTGATAGTGACAGTTTTGTACCACGAACCTGAGGTACCCTTGGTGAGAAGGGTAAATTGGGACATGGAGGTAAGCATCCTTGATGTCCAGGGACACCATATAGTCCCCTTCTTCCTGGTTCGCTATCACTGCTCTGAGTGACTCCATCTTGATTTGAACCTTTGTATGTAAGTGTTCAAATATTTCAGATTTAGAATAGGTCTCACCGAGCCGTCTGGCTTCAGTACCACAATATAGTGTGGAATAATACCCCTTTCCTTGTTGTAGGAGGGGTACTTTGATTATCACCTGCTGGGAATACAGCTTGTGAATTGTTTCCAATACTGCCTCCCTGTTGGAGGGAGACGTTGGTAAAGCAGACTTCAGGAACCTGCGAGGGGGAGACGTCTCGAATCTCCAATCTGTACCCCTGGGATACTACTTGTAGGATCCAGGGGTCCACTTGCGAGTGAGACCACTGCGCGCTGAAACTCTTGAGACGACCCCCCACCGCACCTGAGTCCGCTTGTACGGCCCCAGCGTCATGCTGAGGACTTGGCAAAAGCGGTGGAGGGCTTCTGTTCCTGGGAATGGGCTGCCTGCTGCAGTCTTCTTCCCTTTCCTCTATCCCTGGGCAGATATGACTGGCCTTTTGCCTGCTTGCCCTTATGGGGACGAAAGGACTGAGGCTGAAAAGACGGTGTCTTTTTCTGCTGAGATGTGACTTGGGGTAAAAAAGGTGGATTTTTCAGCTGTTGCCGTGGCCACCAGGTCCGATGGACCGACCCCAAATAACTCCTCCCCTTTATACGGCAATACTTCCATGTGCCGTTTGGAATCTGCATCACCTGACCACTGTCGTGTCCATAAACATCTTCTGGCAGATATGGACATCGCACTTACTCTTGATGCCAGAGTGCAAATATCCCTCTGTGCATCTCGCATATATAGAAATGCATCCTTTAAATGCTCTATAGTCAATAAAATACTGTCCCTGTCAAGGGTATCAATATTTTCAGTCAGGGAATCCGACCAAGCCACCCCAGCGCTGCACATCCAGGCTGAGGCGATCGCTGGTCGCAGTATAACACCAGTATGTGTGTATATACTTTTTAGGATATTTTCCAGCCTCCTATCAGCTGGCTCCTTGAGGGCGGCCGTATCTGGAGACGGTAACGCCACTTGTTTTGATAAGCGTGTGAGCGCCTTATCCACCCTAAGGGGTGTTTCCCAACGCGCCCTAACTTCTGGCGGGAAAGGGTATAACGCCAATAATTTTCTATCGGGGGAACCCACGCATCATCACACACTTCATTTAATTTATCTGATTCAGGAAAAACTACAGGTAGTTTTTTCACACCCCACATAATACCCTCTTTTGTGGTACTTGTAGTATCAGAAATATGTAACACCTCCTTCATTGCCCTTAACATGTAACGTGTGGCCCAAATGGAAAATACGTTTGTTTCTTCACCGTCGACACTGGAGTCAGTATCCGTGTCTGTGTCGACCGACTGAGGTAAATGGGCGTTTTAAAGCCCCTGACGGTGTTTGAGACGCCTGGACAGGTACTAATTGCGTCTCATGTCGTCAACCGACCTTGCAGCGTGTTGACATTATCACGTAATTCCCTAAATAAGCCATCCATTCCGGTGTCGACTCCCTAGAGAGTGACATCACCATTACAGGCAATTGCTCCGCCTCCTCACCAACATCGTCCTCATACATGTCGACACACACGTACCGACACACAGCACACACACAGGGAATGCTCTGATAGAGGACAGGACCCCACTAGCCCTTTGGGGAGACAGAGGGAGAGTTTGCCAGCACACACCAAAACGCTATATTATACAGGGACAACCTTATATAAGTGTTTTCCCTTATAGCATCTTAATATATAATAATATCGCCAAATAAGTGCCCCCCCTCTCTGTTTTAACCCTGTTTCTGTAGTGCAGTGCAGGGGAGAGCCTGGGAGCCTTCCTAGCAGCGGAGCTGTGTAGGAAAATGGCACTATGTGCTGAGGAGAATAGGCCCCGCCCCCTTTTCGGTGGGCTTCTTCTCCCGTTTTTCTGACAACCTGGCAGGGGTTAAATACATCCATATAGCCCCAGGGGCTATATGTGATGTATTTTTAGCCAGCATAGGTACTTTCATTGCTACCCAGGGCGCCCCCCCAAGCGCCCTGCACCCTCAGTGACCATTGGTGTGAAGTGTGCTGAGAGCAATGGCGCACAGCTGCAGTGCTGTGCGCTACCTCATGAAGACTGAGAAGTCTTCAGCCGCCGATTTCTGGACCTCTTCTCTCTTCAGCATCTGCAAGGGGGTCGGCGGCGCGGCTCCGGTGACCCATCCAGGCTGTACCTGTGATCGTCCCTCTGGAGCTAGTGTCCAGTAGCCTAGGAAGCCAATCCATCCTGCACGCAGGTGAGTTCACTTCTTCTCCCCTAAGTCCCTCGTTGCAGTGAGCCTGTTGCCAGCAGGACTTACTGAAAATAAAAAACCTAACAAAACTTTTACTCTAAGCAGCTCTTTAGGAGAGCCACCTAGATTGCACCCTTCTCGGCCGGGCACAAAAACCTAACTGAGGCTTGGAGGAGGGTCATAGGGGGAGGAGCCAGTGCACACCACCTGATCCTAAAGCTTTTACTTTTGTGCCCTGTCTCCTGCGGAGCCGCTATTCCCCATGGTCCTGACGGAGTCCCCAGCATCCACTTAGGACGTCAGAGAAAAGGGGTATAACTAACTACAACAAGTTAGGAGGGACAAAAAAGAATAGACAACTTTGAGATATTTCTGTGCTGACCACTGGAGGGAGTTGATTATACAGGCCACTGTGACACAGAAACAAATTGGTTTAAACAAACTATGCTGGAAGGCATGACACTATTACCATCTCCAGCTTCACACTATTATTGTGTTCTCTTGTTTTATTATATACCAACCTTTGGAAAGTGGAAACTAGAAGATCACTACACCAACTGTGTAGGTATCTGTGTCATATTCAAAAAGACTTTTCTCAGCAATAGAAATTAGCGCTTTGGTCCTCCTCATTGTTTAGTGATTTGTGTTTATTAAGAAGTGGTGTCTACTTGAGTTGGACTGAGCTGCTTTTCTGGAGAGAAGGTTACACTATCTCCTTTTTTATTATGAGACTCGCAGATTACCTCCTAATTATTGAAGGCTGGTAATGCTAACTACCAATAGACACCCGATCCCACAAGTTCACAACCAGCTAATACAATTGTTATTCCACCACATTACTGTTTGCCATTACATGGCCCTCATTCCGAGTTGTTCGCTCGTTCTTTTTCATCGCATCGCAGCGATTTTCCGCAAACTGCGCAATGTTCGCACTGCGGCTGCGCCAAGTAAATTTGCTATGAAGTTTGGTATTTTACTCACGGCATTACAAGGTTTTTTCTTCGTTCTGGTGATCGGAGTGTGATTGACAGGAAGTGGGTGTTTCTGGGCGGAAAGCCGGAAACTGGCCGTTTTATGGGTGTGTGTTTCTGGAAAAAACGAGGGAGTGGCTGGAGAAACGGGGGAGTGTCTGGGCGAACGCTGGGTGTGTTTGTGACGTCAAACCAGGAACAAAACTGACTGAACTGATCGCACTGGAAGAGTAAGTCTCGAGCTACTCAGAAACTGCACAGAAAAATCTTTTCGCAATATTGCGATTCTTTCGTTCGCAATTCTGCTAAGCTAAGATTCACTCCCAGAGGGCGGAGGCTTAGCGTGTGCACTGCTGCGAAAAGCGGCTAGCGAGCGAACAACTCGGAATGAGGGCCCATGTGCTCCCTACACTTCTTACATTGTACACTTATTTGCACAATGTCATCCGTGCCTTTTGTTTCATGTCAGTGCATGTCATCTGTTTATGATATCAAGATCTTCTCAATGTAAAACGTTGTAGAAAATGTCAGCACTTTATAAATAAATAAATAAATATATATATATATATATATATATATACTGTAATAGAAACAGAATATGTGAACATGGCTGCAGCCTTACACAAATCTATTAGCAGGGAACTTTCAGATGGAAGCTCCAATGAAAGTAGTCTCAGGATAAATACATGTAAGTTATAAAGTAATTTCTTTTTTCATTTACGCATGTTTGCATAATGTTTTTTTAATATATAATTGTCAACTTAAATTGATTAATTGATTAATTATAGTACATCTTTTTAGACGGGTGTGCTGCCGGGATTTGTATAGAGACGCCCACTGGCGCCCTCACAGCTGCCCACAATTAGGTAAACATTAACAGCATCGAAACAGATCCAGGAAACATCGATTTCCTGAGTAAATCTATGGAGACACCGGATATGTGTTTCCAGCATATAGGATCACAGGGGGTCATTCCGAGTTGATCGCTAGCTGAAAATGCTCGCTGCGATTAAGGAAAAAAATGGCACGTCTGCGCATGCGTATGCGGCGCAGTGCGCACGCGCGACGTATTTTCACAATGGCCAATGTATTTTCACACAAGGTCTAGCGAAGCTTTTCAGTCGCACTGCTGACCGCAGAGTGATTGACAGGAAGAGGGCGTTTCTGGGTGTCAACTGACCGTTTTCAGGAAATGTTCGAAAAAACGCAGGCGTGCCAGGAAAAACGCAGACGTGGCTGGCCGAATGCAGGGCGTGTTTGTGACGTCAAATCCGGAACTGAATAGTCTGAAGTGATCGCAAGCGCTGAGTAGGTATTGAGCTACTCTAAAACTGCACATTATTTTTTTGTAGCCCCTCTGCGATCCTTTCGTTCGCACTTCTACTAAGCTAAGATACACTCCCAGAGGGCGGCGGCTTAGCGTTTGCACGGCTGCTAAAAACAGCTAGCGAGCGATCAACTCGGAATGACCCCCACAGTCGGCAGTTGATATATGCCCTGAAAACAGCGTCAACAAGCCCATGTTTTTGTCACCACTCCGTTACCTCCCACTAAACGGTCGCTCCCTGTTAATTGCTTGCGAATGAATCCTCACTGTGATCGTAAATCAGAATCCCATCACTGTGCATGTGGATTGTGGCAGTGATGTATGCGCAGTCTACTGATAATCGCTTAATTGTGTACACATCTGCAAAGAGTAAAACTGTGAATTTGCTCCTTTTATAAGAATAACAGTTTTATTTACTATTTAGATTTCTACAAATTGGAGAATATACAATACAGGCCACCTGTTGTACGATTGTTCTTGAGTCAACATCCATTTCTGAAACAGTTAATTCCACAAACACTGGCAATCCAATACAGTGGGCGACATGTAGTAAAGGGAAAATGTGATAAAACCCCCGTTTTCGGGGGTTTTATTGCATTTTCGTATGTACTATCACCCGACCGCCGCATTTTCACCGATGAGGGTATCACCATCTCTGAATGGAGATACCCTATAGAAGCCTATAGGCTTCTTTTCGACAACTGCCGCAACCCGCCGCAGATGCCGACCCCCGCCGCAGATGCCGACCACCCTTACTCCCGGCATACCTTCCTCCAGGAAGCCTGGACCCGGAAGGTAATCTCCTCCTCCCCATAGCAACGCAGTTGGAGGTCCTTCCGACTGCCGGAGGGATGGATGAGGTGCCGGGGACAGCCTGCTGCCTGATTTCTGGCAGGGGAGCAGGCGAAGATCCCGGGGGGGTGACGGAGACCCCCCTCACACCACCTCACAGGTATCGCGGGGAGTCTACGTCACTGCATTGTGATATTGATCGCATATGTGATCAACATCGCTGCAATAGGCGGCGAGGGCGGTGATGTATGTTGATACATCCCGCTCAGTAGGTGTACACATAGGATGTGCTGGGTGCAGGCACTCGTTGATAGTATCTCATTGAAAATCTAACTACATGCTGTGGTATGTTTCCACTTTCAGCTGAGCATTAGCTAATGAATCTGATTTGCACCCTCTCCTCCAGGACCCCTATTTTGCACATAGACAGGTATAATAAAATCTCTGGCCCTGGCAGAAGAGGTGCATGGCTGACACAAGCGTAGTGATGGTGTGAAGCTCTTCCCTTTGTGGCGATACACTCCTTCCCAGTTCCCATAGCTGCACAATATCTGATCCTGATGGTAATTTATTATAAAATGTCTTATTTATCCCTTCAGGACGTTTGTACCCTCCATCTTTCGCTTCTTTTCTGAAGTATACTGTATATAACATACTGTTAACCAAGTTCTACTTACCTCCATGTACAATCTGTACACCTGTCCTAGGATTCTGTGAGTATTTTGTACTTTGGATGTTATATTTTGTATTTTCCCACTTTAGAATATTGTGATGTCCTCAAGATGACATTAAAATACTACTAGACTCTCCCCTTGGGTGGAGCTATACCTTCCCCCAAGTAGTGCTAGACTCGCCCTTCCGGTGATGCGCACTCCAGTGAAATGTGCTGTGCATGCCTATGAATCCAGTGTAGTCGTACTCTACTTAATGTTTTGTTTTTTGTTTTAATATTGTAGTTTTAATTCAAAACAGCCACAAACAATACATTCAGAAATTGACAGGACAACTTAATTTCCTAATCTCAGAGCTCGACCTACACCCCAGCTCACTACACAAAGGATGTGTCTATGAGGATAAAACAGACAGGTAGATCACACAGGTGTAGCTACGCTCAACTCTGCCATGATGCGCACATAGCTGGTGCAGCAAATGTGCCAGCGACTAGGATGCATGTGTGCGTACACACGAACGCGCCAATATATTCTATGGGCCATTGCCAGGTGCGACTGTTTGCAGCCCTGCGTGCCATACAGCATGACGCAATGTGTATGCCCGTTCATATGCATCGCTGCAAAGCTGAAGACGGCTACATCTGTATCATTGTAGAGCTTTACTGAGAGACCAAGACTGCCACCTACTGTATATGAGAGCTGATGAATCCCCCTTTTCAGGCCTGTCGCAATTGTTTAGCGGGCAATTCTGGGAACTGGGTAGATAACTACTGTAAATGCAAGAAAGCAGGCCCTGTGGAAAGGCCCCTTAAGGTTCAGAGCCACATAGCAATGGAACCCCCTGCATCCATCGTAGCTATACCCTTATGCCCATGATCATCTCCCTTCTCAGAGAGTCTGGCTGTAATGCATGTTTTCTGTATCTCTGGCATTTGTTCATTTGCATTGGCTAACAGCCCTGAATGGATCAAAACATTAACTCTTACTATTGTGGTACCCACGTGTGGGATACCCCTACTGTTCCCCATCTAGTTTTCATAACAGCTAGCGCTGCCTGTAGGGGCCCGTCAGCTACATAGGCACTGACAGTGTCGAGATCCCCTGCCCCAGTTGCCTAGCAACAACATGCGGGAAGAGCCGTGATGGAGGGCACCAGGACCCAGGAGACCCGTACTGCTGGTCTGCCCAGGCGCGGGAACCTGGAGTGCCAGGATTGGAGGGGAAGCTGCGCGCCAAAAAGAGAGGAGGAGAAGAGGGAGTGATCCGGCGCGCGGGAGCACGGCCGCCAGAAGAAGAGAGGAAGCCGCCTCAGGGAGAGTGAGCCGGACGGGAACCGCTGCCGCGGATAGAGAGACCAGCCGCCCGACACGCTGACCGTGACCACCGCTAGAAAAACGGAGACGAGGGACCCGCTGCGTGTGAGCAGCGGCTGGCTGGAGCTGAGACCGCCGGCTACCGTCGCACCAAGTGCCCAGCCTGAGAGCCGCTCAGAAGGAGAAACCGCCGCACAGTAGAGAGGCAGGAGCAGGGACGAGGGGACAGCTGGAACTACCCCTACCCGCACTGCAGACACATACCAGGGCCGCAGGACCAAAAGGAGAACCGCAGCAGATCGGACTGGCAGGAGCCAGCAACACAGAGGTACCCTTATCAGCGGTCCCCCTGAAGTTCTAGCCCCCAGAGTAACTCTCCCTCACTGTCCACAAGCCAGGCTGCTCCAACCCATACCCCACCAGACAGTGGGACTGACGCTACGAGTGCTTGCCAGGAAACAAGGGGGACGCCCCTGATCCAAAGCGCCTCAGTAAACACTTCCAAGTGGTGGTGTTATGTATGCATAGATGAACTGTGGCTAGTCGCGACCTCCCCGGTGACTTACTTTTCCGTGGATACAAATACGGTTAGTACCGTTAATCATTGCTGCTGTGTTACATTACTGACAGTTAGTTCTTCGCACCTTTCTCTGAATACTTACCTTACGTCCACCGACGTCTTCTCAGGAGTTTCCTTTGTGGGAGTGCAGGAGTTCTGTTAAAGGAACACTGACCACAGACCCCCACTGGGGCGCATGAACTGAACATTAGTGCCCAGCGTGTAGCGCCATCCTATGGACAGTTCAAGAAGTGCAACAGAATTACTGTCGGGACATTCCTTACTCTAAGATATTATTACGTAACGAATGGTTGCTATTGCATGTAACAATATTTGATTGTTTGACCGAGTTATTGTCATGCCTTTTGAGATACCTAAGGGGCCCTACACACTCGGCGATGCGCCGCCGAGGTGCCCAACGGCCGATACGGCCGACGAGCAACCCGGCGGCGGGGGGGCAGTGACGGGGGGAGTGAAGTTTCTTCACTCCCCCCGTCACCCGGCTGCACTGAAGTGCAGGCAAATATGGACGAGATCGTCCATATTGGCCTGCATGCACAGTCGACGGGAGATCAGCGATGAACGAGCGCGGGGCCGCGCATCGTTCATCGCTGGAGTCTCCACACTGAAAGATATGAACGAGTTCTCGTTCATTTATGAACGAGATCGTTCATATCTTTCAGAATATCGGCATGTGTGTAGGGCCTATAAGCTGTAATTACTGTTGTAGACAGGGAAAGAGATAGGGTATTGGGATGATGTTTAATATATGCAATTGCTCCAAGTGAGAATCGAGTTATAGCGGTGACTGATATTTTCAGTGCAATAAATGGTTGTCACCGCCCCCATGTGTAGTGGTCCTTGAGTATATTGAGTTTGGGTTGTCCTTCCGGGGTTCTCCTGGTCCTTCTGCCCCAGCCTTACAGGTGACGGAAAGAATAGTCGCTGGCCTCGACATCGTTGAAGAGTGGATACGGCCGAACACGAAGACGACCGAGCTTCAGGTACGAACCCACTCTAGAGCGATATCACACTATGCACTAAATTGGAAGATTAAACTCTTTTTTCTGTTTATCTACAATCCTGGTTAGTGCCCTGCTTTTTGGACTATTGGACTATGGTGGTCATTCCGAGTTTATCGCTAGCTGCTTTCGTTCGCAGCGCAGCGATCAGGCAAAAAAATGGCAGTTCTGCGCATGCGTATGCGGCGCAATGCGCATGCGCGTCGTACTCTTACCATGAACGATATAGTTTCACACAAGGTCTAGCGAAGCTTTTCAGTCGCACTGCTGGCTGCAGAGTGATTGACAGGAAGTGGGCGTTTCTGGGTGTCAACTGACAGTTTTCAGGGAGTGAGTGAAAAAACGCAGGCGTGCCAGATAAAAACGCAGGCGTGGCTGGTGAAACGTTAGGCGTGGCTGGCCGAACGCAGGGCGTGTTCGTGACGTCCAAACAGGAACTAAATAGTCTGCAGTGATCGCAAGCTAGGAGTAGGTCTGGAGCTACTCTGAAGCTGCACAAAATTATTTTGTAGCCACTCTGCGATCCTTTCGATCGCACTTCTGCTAAGCTAAGATACACTCCCAGAGGGCGGCGGCTTAGCGTTTGCACGGCTGCTAAAAGCAGCTAGCGAGCGAACAACTCGGAATGAGGGCCTATGTTTGTATGACTACAGAAATGGACTATGGGGGTGATTCCGAGTTGTTTGCTCGCTAGCTGCTTTTAGCAGCATTGCACACGCTAGGCCGCCGCCCTCTGGGAGTGTATTTTAGCTTAGCAGAATTGCAAACGAAAAATTAGCAGAATTGCGAATAGAAATTTCTTGGCAGTTTCTGAGTAGCTCGAGACTTACTCACAAATAGCGATCAGTTCAGTCAGTTTCGTTCCTGGTTTGACGTCACACACACGCCCAGCGTTCGGCCAGCCACTCCCCCGTTTCTCCAGACACTCCCGCGTTTTTCCCTGACACGCCTGCGTTTTTCCGCACACTCCCAGAAAACGCCCAGTTTCCGCCCAGAAACACCCACTTCCTGTCAATCACACTCCGAACACTTCAACGATGAAAAATCTTCGTTCGGACGTGAGTAAATCTACTAGGTTTTGAGCTAAAATACTAACCGCATGCGCACTGTGAACCATGCGCATGCGCATTTTTGCCTTAATCGCTCTGTTGCGAAAATCGGCAACGAGCGAACAACTCGGAATGACCCCCTTTGTCCTGTGTTTTTACAGGATACATTGGGCCTAATTCAGATGGGGACGCAACTGCAATCGCTGCTGCAATATCTCATGGATCGCAACTGCTAAAATATGCTAATGTATGGGGGCGTGGCCTTGCTGCATATGGAGTATGACGCTTGCTTACTAACTCCCTAGCCCTATTATCCTGCTTCAACCTCCTGAGCCCTCGGTGAAAGCCCGTGATCGGTGGGGCGTGTGGCTGGGTTCTCCCTGCTCCTGGTGTTCGCAGAGCAGGTTCCATTCGTGCCGCTGCTTCCTGCAATCCCCGTTTATAGTGGGGCGGCCCTAGCTGCAGCTGCATGTGTCTGGCCGGCGCCATCGTGGATCCGGGGACGCTCTGCCTGGCTCCCGTTCCCCTCGCTTGCCTGTCTCCTGCCCGCCGGCTTGTGCTCAGAGGAGTGCTGCCGGTCTCCTGAGGATCTGTGAGATCTGTCCTCCCCTGTTGGATCCCGCTGGTGCATGGTGTGCGCCTCCTTAGCCTTTTAGCTCACTGCACGTCACTGGTGTGCGGGCGCCTGGTGGTCCCTGCCGCCGACTTGGAGGTGGTGAGCTGTGCGGCAGCTGTAGCCGTTTCCTTTGCTCCTGTCAACGTTGGTGGGAGGCTCCTGTACACCCGGCCCTATACATGTCTGGCTGAGCTCTCCCTGTGCTGTGGAGCTGTGCCTGAGGCTCTATTTAAAAACAATTATACTGCCTGCTGCATTCATTAACCCCAGGGCCGGATTAAGGCTGGTGGGGGCCCAGGGCAATGAGGTTGTGGGCCCCCCCAAACCAACCATCTGCCAGCAGCCAGCCCCCAACCCCCGGGCCTCCACCAGCCCCTGCCCCACACCTTACCCTATTACTCTGGCCTGTCAGCAGGCATTAACTCTGCGGCTTGGGACCATGCTGGCACTGCTGTAACTAAACAGCTGAGCCGTCAAAGTACTCCGGCACAGTGAAAGTGGGAGCAGAGCCATTAGTGCGCTGCCGCCAGCGGGGTCTCCTGCCTCATAGCTGCTGCGTACCTTTACCCCTAGCAGTAAGCCCATCTGCTCCGCCCTGGAGTCTCCTCCGTCCCTGCCGCCAGCAGCGCCAGCATGGTCCCCAGTCGCGGAGTGAATGCCTGCTGACGGGCCAGAGTAATAGGGTGACATCTGAAATTCAAAATGAAGTGTGTGAGGCCCTTAATGTGTGGGGGCCCTCGGGACGGCCATCCCTGTCGCTCCTGCCTTAATCCGGCTCTGATTAACCTCCCTGGCTGGGGATTGTGTGTATCCTAAAAGTGAGGAAGAGGATTTTATTACAACTGCACTGGCTCTTTTTCCCTCTCCCCGTTTACTATATTCATTGTGACTGTTCCTTTTATTTATTTAATTTGTCTTCAGTGGCTCTGCTGTACATTGTGTCTCCCCCTCTGCTGGAACATATACTCCTGTCTTGTTTATTTTTCATAACTGAGACTGATTGTCTGGAGGCGGGTCATTTCTGCCGCAGCTCGCCTGGCACAATTTGCACGGGGTGCACAAACCTCAGCTCCTTCACCATCATCCTCCCACTCCCACTCTGATTCCTCTCCATCTTTCCCGGAAATGGCTGGGTCCCCAGAGGTCACTATGACGCAGCTCCTGCAGGCTATCACTGACTGAAAAATGCCTGACTGATAAAGTCGCTGAAGTGCAAATCAATGTTTCCTTTATATGTCAGGATATGCAGAAACTAAGGGACCGGGTGGGGAAGACCGAGAACTGCATTTCCACATTGGAAGATTCCTATACACCCCTCCCTATCCGCCTGTCTACTTTGGAATCTCAAATGCCTGCATGCCAGCTTAAACTGACTGATATTGAGGGGCGTCTCTGCAGAAATAATGTCCGTTTTGTGGGCCTACCGGAGAAGGTTGAGGGGTCGGAGCCTGAACAATTTCTTGAACCCTAGCTATTATCTTTGTTTGGGAAGGATTCCTTTATCCCTCAATTTGCTGTTGAACAGGCGCACAGAGTGCCTACTCGCCCGCTGCCCCCTGGAGCACAACCCTGGACATTTATAGCTAAATTCCTGCACTACAAGGACTGGGATGCTGTTCCCCGTCTTGCTAGACTTCAGGGTTCTTTGGATCATGGTGGTCAGCGGGTGGCTGCTTTTCAGGACTTTTCGGCTGAAGTGCAGAAATCCCGCTCACAATTCACGCAAGTAAAACAACGTCTGCGAACCCTGCAATTACAATACTCAATGCTTTTTCCTGCCCGTCTTCGAGTGGTTGCTGGTAATGGGACACATTTTTATGATTCTCCCCAAGAGGCGTAGGCCTGGATCGACTTGTAACCAGTCCCGCGAGCTGCCCTGCCTTGATGTTGAACTCGCACATTTGTGTTGTTTTCTTGGTTCAGTATGCTCAGTGCATTTCTGTACTATGCGGGTGATGTATCATTAATATCCCCCTGGATTGCTTTTGGAGTATGCAGAAGCCTGTTTTTCTGGTTCTCCTACGAGATTGTTTGTTCTGTAGAGGGAACTGTATGGTGCTTAGTTTGGTTATTCCCCTCTGATTTGGGACTTTGCCGCTTGTTTCTTACAGCCTGTTGGCTGGGGATATCATATTCTATAGGCTATAGTTTTAGCTGCCTGTGTTTTTGTTCTTTTCCTTTTCTTTTTTGACTCTCTACTAGGGTCGGGTTTCTAATGTTTGGAAGGAAGTGTACCTATGTTTGGGTGGGTATGCAGGATGGGGCCGGTTGGGTTTTGTTATTTTTCTAAGGCGCCCATAATTTTATTGCGATTGACATAAACACTTCTTTAAGCTAGTTTACCACTAAAATAACGACACACTAAAATAACGACACGGACACGGTTAGTTGTAGTTAAAGGTCAGACGATATTTATTGATCGCTGACCTGTTCTTTGAACTATAATTGTAATTGAATTGGTCTTATATTGGAGGATGGCAAAGGAAAAGTCGCTACCAGACACCAGCTCCAGTCATTTAGATTGAAACACAAAAACTGAGGAGGGGACTAAACCACAACACCGCCTCCTCCCTGCATAACCCGCATTGTGCAGGACTCACCACTCTTATCTCTGGCAAACGTTCGGTTCCCGCAGGGGAATGTCTAAATGTCCAACCGCAAGGTAAGGACACACCTGCCGTCCTTCTAAAGAGGGTGCCCCACAATGACCACTTATGCCCATCTGACCGCTGGTTGGTAGCGACTTCCCGCCAATCTGGCTGCCAAGAGCCAACCGAGAAGGACAAGAACGCAGGAAAAATATAATCAGGGCGGGCGGGAGGGCATTCCAAAATGGCAAGAGGAAGTCTGAGGCACCTGACTGGGATTATATATTGTCCTAAACCCACGCCCCCTAAAACCTTGATGAACAGCCCAACAATCCTATAGGAAAAATTACCACAGAACCAAAAAACTACCTAGCAACTGCTTAGTCATAGACAACCAATCACAAAAAATTGGGCTCTTATATGGCCTCAGGTTTATGCAGCCTTCAGATAATCTAAGGCGCCCATAATTTTATTGCGATTGACATAAACACTTCTTTAAGCTAGTTTACCACTAAAATAATGACACACTAAAATAACGACACAGACACGGTTAGTTGTAGTTAAAGGTCAGACGATATTTATTGATCGCTGACCTGTTCTTTATAATTGTATTTGAATTGATTTTATATTGGAGGATGGCAAAGGAAAAGTCGCTACCAGACACCAGCTCCAGTCATTTAGATTGAAACACAAAAACTGAGGAGGGGACTAAATCACAACACCGCCTCCTCCCTGCATAACCCGCATTGTACAGGACTCACCACTCTTATCTCTGGCAAACGTTCGGTTCCCGCAAGGTAAAGACACACCTGCCGTCCTTCTAAAGAGGGTGCCCCACAATGACCACTTATACCCATCTGACCGCTGGTTGGTAGCGACTTCCCGCCACAAAGGTTTATCAAACCGCCCCGCCATCCAAACAAAGAAAACAAGGAAACAAAAGATCCCCAATGGAAAGGACCAAAACCCCACCTATGAAAACCCGAAATTCCAGCCGGAGAGAGACGAACCCCATCCACCTTGTAGAACTGCCGATTACGCAGCACAAGCAAAGGATGCTTAACAAACCACTCCACCTAAAGCCGCAACAAACAACGAAAACCCAAAACCACCCTGGTTTTAAAAACATCAGCCGTCCTACGTGCCATGGGAAACCCTGCCGCCCAAAAAGTAAGAGCGGCCAACCAGCCACACTTGTTCGCCAAAATGATCGACGGCTGCAAAAGAAAAACATACTAACATCAGACCGAAATACATGACATAGAAAAAAACATTGACAGAAAACAGAAATAACCCAAGTGAAGGAGAAAACTCAAAAACCTCCCGTGGTGCCAATCGTAATCAGGGCCCCTCGGAGGAAAATATTAAAAATTCACTTCACACCCTCGATTCCTGAACGCTACCCGTTCAAAAACCGACGGGTAAACCAAGTTTTAGGGTTAGCGCAACAGGCGCAACTAAACCATATCCAAAAAGCACGTAAGACCTATAAGAAGTATACCCTCAATGGCCCCGCTCCTGAAAAGCTGCCGTGGAGGACCCTGTGGCTGCCGCATGGTAGCCACCCCAATCCGCAAGGAATAGGACCTAAGAAGTATACCTCCAACGGCCCAGCTCTTGAGCAGCTGCCGTGGAGGACCCTGTGGCCGTCGCATGGCAGCCACCCCAATCCGCAAAGAATAGGACCTAAGAAGTAAACCTCCAACGGCCCAGCTCCTGAACAGCTGCCGTGGAGGACCTTGTGGCCGCCGCATGGTAGCCACCCCCATCCGCAAGGAATAGGACCTAAGAAGTATACCACCAACGGCCCAGCACCTGAATAGCTGCCGTGGAGGACTCCGTTGCTGCCGCCTGGTAGCCTCCCCAATCCGCAAGGAATAGGACCTATAGGAAGTATACCCCCAACGGCTCAGCACCGGAACAGCTGCCATAGAGGACCCTGTGGCTGCCGCATGGTAGCCACCCCAATCCGCAAGGAATAGGACCTAAGAAGTATACCTCCAACGGCCCAGCTCCTGAACAGCTGCCATGGCGGACCCTGTGGCCGCCGCATGGCAGCCTCCCCAAACGGCAAGGCATAGGACCCAAGAAGTATACCTCCAACGGCCCCGCTCCTGAACAGCCGCCGTGGAGGACCTTGTGGCCGCCGCATGGTAGTCTCCCCAATCCGTAAGGAATGGGTACCAAAACCTGCACACTGCAAACCCAAGAAAACCCCAAAACACAGCGGCAAACTGCAACTTAGTGAGAGAACCAGCGAGCGCACGTAACAGCAACTGGTCATCCCCGGAGGCCCCTGTATACTCATGCGCCAGGTGCCGCGGGCAGACACCCACCTCCTCCAGGGCCTCGGACACCCAGCGACCCCGAGCTGTCTGATCCTACTTGGACCGCACGATCCTGCAGAGCAACCGACCATCCAGCAACACGCATTACCATCACTCGCATAATCTAAAAGCCTCGTAAGAAAGCCAAAGCAAAGGCTAAACTAAATAGGGGCCACCTCGAAACACCGATCCGGCGACACGAGGCTGCACACCCAGCATCTCCGCCAAAATTGCGACGTAACAGTCCCAGGTAATTGCAGGCGCGGGGCGCACCCTAGCCCAACCCTGAAGCGCTTATGAAAGGAGCAAAAGACCTACTTCCCAGATAGTACTCCCCCATGAAAGCCATAAAAACCGTCTCCCAGGGACATACCCGCTGAAGAAACCTACTGAAAATACCAGGCCGCCACGGCCCTAAGCAAAGAAGGAGCTAACGCAAGCCTAGCCAGAGCAGCTCCCCGGAATTAATACTGCAGCGCAAGCAGACAAGCAGATGACGGAGCAGTCGCAATGCCTGGGTGTAAGAAGCCGATTGTCAATAGCGTGACCACTCCCAGGCTGTCGTAAAGGACCAAACGTCCCTTAACCGAGAACCTGCCGGCCCCTAATACCAAGGATACCAAGATAGGAAACAACTCCCCACAGCCGAAATTCCAAATGAAAACCCGGGAGACCAAGAGGGAGGCCACGGAGCGGCCCACGATCAAACGGCAAAACCTCCCAGTAGAAAGACTCCAGGAATGAAAACCAAACCCGCAATCACAACCGATCCCGCGGGAGAGGTAAAACGCGTGATGCTACCTGGCGGCCCCCTCAGCGGCCCCTACAACGTTACTGTGACATATATACACCCATGGGAACAAACCTAACCGCAAATTTGAAGGGCAAGCAACGACCGAAACTACGTAAGCCGAACTTCGCGCTTTCCCAATCAAACCCAAAAGTTCCTGTGCTTTGTCAGCGGGGAGGTGACAGCACCGCCACTGTGAAGATATCAACTCCAGAGATGAGACGGTTGCCATAATGCCTTACACCCCATATGGGACCAGAACCCACCATCCCTGCTTGGGAGGCCAGTGCCTTATCCATTAGGCAACCGGCGCTAAGTGATAACAAACCCGTTCCAGGTAAGCCAAGAACTACCAACCTACGCGTTGACCTGGTAACCCACAAAAGTATTGCTGCAACCGAACTGTCCCCCGGACCTACGAAGAGAAAACCGGCCCGATGGTGAGAAAAACCAGGGTGCTGGAGGCAGATAGTATGCACCAAAGAAAGACAGAGCCGAATTTCTACCATAGGCACACGAGACGGAAAAAACCCTGTGGCAGGAACCTATAAACCTAAAACCCAGCACATAAACTGAAAGTGAATAGGGGCGCAGGGGCAGGGACGAAAATCCAACTACAAGTCCCAATTTAGCCAACAGGCCACCCAGGACCACCGTCCCGAACCAAATGCAGGGCCTACTGAAAGACTGATACTCACTCTGCACACGGCCTGGGGAATGGAGACCTAAACCAGGGCCGAAACTAGGACTAACGGCACCCAGGGCAAGACAGAAATTTAGAGCCCCCCCCCACAAAAAATAATAATTTGTAAATAAATAAAAATAAAATAATAATAATAATAAAAAATTATATATATAGATATATATATATATATATATATATATATATCTGTCAATAAAACATATAGAGGGGGCGCTCCATAGTGCATAAACTTTTTTTATTTTAAAAACAAACACGAAGGTGCTTAAAACAAATGTAGCTATTACACTCGTACCGGAAGGCAACCAGGGTGGGCTGGTTACCACATGATTCCACAGAAAATCACCAAACAGAACTGGAACAAAGATTGGACCAAATCGCGAAGGAATCCTCCACCCGCCGGCGGCGATTTCCCCTGAGGCTTACGGGCAGGATTACACACGTCCGTGACCACTCGCTCAGTCAACTGCAGGGATTTCGATACGTCACTCGACTCCGCCTTAACGAAGTCGATGACGAAATCGCCGCCGGCGGGTGGAGGATTCTTTCAGGATTTGGTCCAATCTTTGTTCCAGTTCTGTTTGGTGATTTTCTGTGGAATCATGTGGTAACCAGCCCACCCTGGTAGCCTTCCGGTACGAGTGTAATAGCTACATTTGTTTTAAGCACCTTCGTGTTTGTTTTTAAAATAAAAAAAGTTTATGCACTATGGAGCGCCCCCTCTATATGTTTTATTGACAGATATCTATCTTCGTGGGAGTTCGGATTGATTAAGGGGAGCAGCGATCCTGAATTATCCAAGGAGGATCTAGTGCTTTGAACACTTATATAGTGACTTGTGATTCCACTTACATATCCAGATATAAAAATTTTGTGTTCCATGCTAAATAACCAGCGCTGTATCTATTGTTTTCTTATATATATATATATATATATATATATATATATATATATATATATAAATAAAATAGAAAAATAAAATAAAAATAAAAAAAAAATAACCCCGCCAGCGCCGAAAAACAGAAGGAGGGCCAGGCAGGTGGAACAAGGCTGCCGCAGACGGCCGCGCCGCCACGATCCACACCGTCCCAGCCTGCAATGCGGGGGCACCTGCAAGCCGGGAAATGGGGGGGGTGGGGGCGCAGGACGGAACAGCCAAGCGTGAGAAGGGGGGGGCACGCAGGTGAGGCCCCGCTGCAAGCACCGTGGCCGGAGGCCCCCACTAAAGGGGGGGCCACCCAACGCACTCACGAAACGGTGCCCACCAGCGAAAACCTGCACTAAACCCAGGGAGCCCAGGCCGGAACACCCTGCCCACACCCAGCGAGGGACCCCAAAAACCTGCCCCCCGCCTGGGGGACCACCCCAGCTGCACCCAGCACAGCAGAAAGCTGTGGGGACGCTGCAGAGC
Organism: Pseudophryne corroboree; assembly: GCF_028390025.1. NCBI lineage: Eukaryota > Metazoa > Chordata > Amphibia > Anura > Myobatrachidae > Pseudophryne > Pseudophryne corroboree. The sequence continues at coordinate 328,880,343 of NC_086451.1, forward strand.
TGCTGCCCACAGCTACACTCCGCTCATCAGAACACACAGTGCGCCCCCCCCGCAGCCAGCCCCGGGCCGCCAGCAGACAAGCGACGGGGGGGGGGGGGGAGGAGAGGAGAGACGCTGCATAGCGGGGGGGCACAGGAGCCACAAGCACCAAGAGAAATAAAGAAAGTCACGTAGGAAGGAGGGGACGGGGATGGGGATAAAACCAGTGTGATGAGAAAAAGTATACACGTATTAGAAGTGGGATAAGAACCCACACAAAAAGCAACAACTATGAACAATATATAATGCCAGCAGTACTCAGCCTTCCTGGGCCATTCCAAAATGGCAAGAGGAAGTCTGAGGCACCTGACTGGGATTATATATTGTCCTAAACCCACGCCCCCTAAAACCTTGATGGACAGCCCAACAATCCTAAAGGAAAAATTACCGCAGAACCAAAAAACTACCTAGTAACTGCTTAGTCATAGACAACCAATCACAAAAAATTGGGCTCTTATATGGCCTCAGGCTTATGCAGCCTTCAGCTAATCTTATTTCAATTTGTTTATGCTTTGCATACATTTCCTGTTTCATTTTGGTTCTGAGCTGTCTGTGCATGGGGGTAGGCTGGCGGTATGTGGGGGCGGAGTTGACATTGGACATCTACACAGTTTTCTTGTCAACATGGTAAATGTCATATCGTGGAATGTCAGAGGCCTTAATGATAAAATAAAGCGCTCCCTCGTACTGAGGCAACTCAGGGCCCATTCCCAAGCCTTGGTGTGTCTTCTTGAGATGCACCTTGTTGGTTTACGTGTTCTCTCCCTTAAAAAACCCTGAGTGGGTTGGGCCTTTCACAGTGGCGTAACTAGAAATTTTTCTCCCCCAAGCCAAAAAATCCTTCGGCGCCCCCCCCCCCCCCCCCATACACCCCGTAATTGGCACTAGCAAAGGTAGAAAAATGCGTGCGCCGCAGGCGCGCGCTGGCAAAAAGGGTGTGTGGCTTTGTCGGAATGGGCGTGGCATTGCGTGGAGGGCGTGGCATTGCAGGAAAAGACTACCGTATACCCCACTTTTGCAACCTGCACGCCCAGACGTTGGCCACCACAGGAAAGAAAAATAATCCTGATTCATGCCCCTTACATTATTTGTCATTTTTCCTCCTTATAGTAATGCCCAGTATACATTATTCCACATACTGCAATGGCCCTTAGACATTATTCCACACACAATCAGTGATCGCGCTGAGCCAAAAAAAAAGTGGGTCCCAGGGACCCTTCACTTTTAAAAATTGGGGTCCTACCGGTCTTTTTCTGGGTCCCATCGGAATGAAGGTTCTTATTAATTTTAATCTTGTTTGGACACTACAAAAGTGTTGCAAGATGGGGGGGATGGGGTGACAATGCTGCTGGGCTGTGTAGCATGCAGGACACCCTGCACCAGAGCTGTAACTAGACATTTTGGTGCCCTTAGACAGAAAGTGAATTGGTGTTAGACCACTCAGACCACAAAGAACAGGTAGTGCGCGCCTACGGCGCGCCGCAAAATTTTAGGGGCGTGGCTTCATAGGGAAGGGGCGTGACCACATAATAGTGTCAATTCACATTACACCACACAGTAGTGGCGCTTATACACATTGCACCAGGTAGAACCTCCTATGCACACTGATCCAGGTAGATCACGTCATACACTTTGCTCCAGGTACGGCACGTCATACACTTTGCACCAGGTACAGCACGTCATACACTTTGCACCAGGTACAGCACGTCATACACTTTGCACCAGGTAGAGCACGTTATCATACACATTGCCGCTAGGTAGAGCACGTTATCATACACAGTGCGCCAGGTAGAACACGTTATACACACTGCGCCAGGTAGAGCACGTTCTCATACACATTGCGCCAGGTAGAGCATGTTATCATACACATTGCCGCTAGGTAGAGCAAGTTATCATACACATTGCATCAGGTAGAGCATGTTATCATACACATTGCCGCTAGGTAGAGCAAGTTATCATACACATTGCGACAGGTAGAACACGTTATTATACACAATGCGCCTGGTAGAGCACGTTATTATACACATTGCACTAGGTAGAGCACGTTATCATACACATTGCGCCTGGTAGAGCACGTTATTATACACATTGCACCAGGTAGAGCACGTTATCATACACATTGCGCCAGGTAGAACACGTTATCATACACATTGCGCCAGGTAGAACACGTTATCATACACATTGCGCCAGGTAGAGCACGTTATCATACACATTGCGCCAGGTAGAACACGTTATTATACACATTGCGCCAGGTAGAACACGTTATTATACACAATGCGCCTGGTAGAGCACTTTATTATACACAATGCGCCTGGTAGAGCACTGAGGCACATTGCAGTAACCACTCACTTATCACCTCCAGTTGCACGAAGGGGCCGTTTGACACAAGTGGTTCCGCCCCCAGCAGCAACTCACTGACACTCACCATTTTTTCTGACAGCACAGTGCAGTGAGTGCACTGGCACAAGTAGCCAGCCTGCGCCTGTAGTAGCCGCAGCCTGGAGGAGCTCTATGTGAAATCGCAAGCAGAGGCTGTTCTCTGGCAAGAAGGAGCTCGTCCAATCGCTTCCCCTGACGGGCTGGCCACTGCTAAATATACCGATAATCAGTTCCAACTGTGTAAAGTAGTGGAGCCCCAGGTGCAATGGGAAAGTCAGTGTCACTGCACAGCTGTACTGATTACTGGTATATTTAGCAGTGGCCAGCCCGTCAGGGGAAGCGATCGGAGGAGCTCCTTCTTGCCAGCCTCTGCTTGCGATTTCACAGATAGCTCCTTCATGCTGCTGCGCCGGCTGGCTACTTGTGCCAGTGCACTCACTGCACTGTGCTGTCAGAAAAATGGTGTCAGTGAGGCCCTGACACTCTGAGCGGCCTCACATTGCACACACGGAGCTTGCAGCCCCCGGACATCCCACATCTGCACCAGCTACTCCAGGTGAAGCGGGGCGATGCAGCACTGTCTACTGCTTACCTACAGCGGGAGCTGCGCAGCCCGGCCGGCTCCTGCTGGAAGGTAGTTGTCGGGTCTCGGTGGGGCGTTGAGCGGGTCCCGGGTAGGGGGGTGGCGGCGGGCAGATCCGGAGCTGCACTCCCAGTCGCAGAGGAGGGTGCTGGCGGGAGAGCGGCAGTGGAGCCGGATGAGCGGGGCCAGTCTGTCAGCCCTGCAGCACAGATTCATGTGCTGGCGGGGAGCAGGATTCAAAGCGGGAGATGCTGCAGGCTGTAATTGGTTGGAGACTACAGGAGGTGATTGGCCGAGGAAACAGCCAGTCACCTCCTGCATTCCGCTGACAGGCTTAACACATGCAAACACATATTCAGATGAGCGCGTCCTGTGGGACCCGCTCATCTTCTAAATGTGAGTCCCGGGCGGCTGTTTCTGGGTAAAATACGCACCATAGCGCGTTTTTGCGATCACTGACAATAATGCACATGACACAATATGCACACACCGTAATGCCCCCTACACATTATGCCACACACCGTAATGCCCCCGACACATTATGCCACACACCGTAATGCCTGTGACACATTATGACAGGAATCGCAATGCCCGTTATACATTATGCTACACACTGCAATGCCCCTGATACATTATAGCACATACAATGTCTGTGACACAGTATGACACACACCACAATGATCCTGAGACATTATACCACATACCACAATGCCCGTGACATAGTATGCAACACACCGTAATGCCAGATACATTATGACACACACTGCAATGTCCGTGATACATTATGCCACACACCGTAATGCCCATTACACATTAAGTTCTACAGTAAGGCTTCTAATTACTCTTAAATTACCTGCTCGTTGCCAGGGGTTTCATGCTCTTGGTTCCATGCACGGTGCCAGGATGTCATGCTCGTTGCCAGGGGTTTCATGCACTGGGTGTCATGCTCGTTGCTAGGGGGTAGTGCTTGTTGCTAGGGCCGTGCTCCCAGTGCCACATATGCTCCCAGTGCCAGATATTCCCCCACAGTGCCAGGTATATGCACCCAGTGCCAGATATTCCCCCACAGTGCCAGGTATATGCACCCAGTGCCAGATATTCCCCCACAGTGCCTGCTTCCCCCCCCCCCCAGTGCCAGGTATATGCCCCCCCAGTCCCGGGTATATGCCCCCAGTGCCGGGTATATGCCCCCCCAGTGCCAGGTATATTCCCCCAGTGCCAGGTATATGCCCCCCCAGTGCCAGCTATATGCCCCCAGTGCCAGGTATATGCCCCCCCAGTGCCAGATATTCTCCCACAGTGCCAGATATTCCCCCCCAGTGCCAGGTATATGCCCCCAGTGCCAGGTATATGCCCCCAGTGCCAGGTACATGCCCCCCAGTGCCAGTTATATGCCCCCAGTGCCAGGTATATGCCCCCAGTGCCAGATATTCCCCCCCAGTGCCTGCTTCCCCCCCAGTCCCAGGTATATGCCCCCAGTGCCGGGTATCTGCCCCCCCAGTGCCAGGTATATGCCCCCAGTGCCGGGTATATGTCCCCCCAGTGCCAGGTATATGCCCCCAGTGCCAGGTACATGCCCCCAGTGCCAGATATTTCCCCCCAGTGCCTGCTTCCTCCCAGTGCCAGGTATATGCCTCCAGTGTTGGGTATATGCCCCCCCCCAGTGCCAGGTATAAGCCCCCCCAGTGCCGGGTATATGCCCCCAGTGCCAGGTACATGCCCCCAGTGCCGGGTATATGCCCCCCCAGTGCCAGGTATATGTCCCCAGTGCCAGATCTGCCCCCCCCAGTGCCAGGTATATGTCCCCAGTGCCGGGTATATGTCCCCCCAGTGCCAGGTATATGCCCCCAGTGCCAGGTACATGCCCCCAGTGCCAGATATTTCCCCCCAGTGCCTGCTTCCCCCCAGTGCCAGGTATATGCCTCCAGTGTCGGGTATATGCCCCCCAGTGCCAGGTATAAGCCCCCCCAGTGCCGGGTATATGCCCCCAGTGCCAGGTACATGCCCCCAGTGCCGGGTATATGCCCCCCCAGTGCCAGGTATATGTCCCCAGTGCCAGATCTGCACCCCCAGTGCCAGGTATATGTCCCCAGTGCCGGGTATATGCCCCAGTGCCTGCTCCCCCGGCCCCCCCCTATGTGTTGGAGGGACACGAGCGCATCGCGCGTCTCTCCTGTGTCCCTCCTGGCTCTCCCCCAGCTGTCTAATAAAGGAAGTGCCGTTCGTGAGCCAATCAGAGCTCACGAACGGCACATGCTTCCTTAGACCAGCCGGGGGAGAGCCAGGAGGGACACAGGAGAGACGCGCGATGCGCTCGTGTCCCTCCAACACATAGGGGGGGGCCGGGGGAGCAGGCACCGCAGCAAGGAGGGAGAGGAGACCGCAGATTGACATGCGGACGCTCGTCCGCATGTCAATCTGTTCTAAATCAGTGGCGCCCCCGCAGCCCCTGCCCCCAAGCCACCGCGAGGACTGCGGGGGCAGTAGTTACGCCACACCTTTCACACTAACTCTAGAGGGGTTTCCGTATTAATACATAAAAACATGGGCTTTGTGTGCCAGAGAGTTCACATTGATCCATTAGGCTGTTACATTTTCCTGGCAGGTACTCTGCATAATATACCCTTAGTTTTGCTTGCCATATATATCCCCCCTCCATACCAGCCCACTATTATCACTAAGGCTTGCACGTTTATTCAGGATTTTCCTTCTATGCCGGTCATCTGTGTTAGAGATTTTAATGCTGTTATGAACATGTACGGTATGTGTGGGTACCCCTCTTGTGGCAGCCCGCTTTTATGACCATTTTCAGGAGGTGTATAAGTACCGAGTGAATTATTCTGCATTATTATTATTATTATTATTATTATGCATTATAAGTTATCAGCTTATTTAGTTGGTATTGAGCTCCCTTGTTTGTGTACTGATTCCCAACAATCCTTAGAGGACCCCTTTACATTGAAGGAGGCTGAGCATGCCATTCAGTCCTTTCCCAATAATAAAGCCCCGGGTGTAGATGGTCTCCCTATTGAATTATTATTATACAAGATGCATCTACATTTTTTTGCACCAAAACGTTTGCTGCTATTTAATTCACTGTTGGAGGTGGCTCCCTTCCTCCCTCCATGGCAGAGGCATTGGTGGTGTTGATACCCAAGCCGGGTAATAACCCTCTCTCTCCTGACTCTTACCGTAATATCTCCCTACTGTCCACTGATATAATAATACTGGCAAAGCTGTTGGACCTTCTCCTTAATGCAGTGGTGCTTGAGCTGGTGCACTTGGACCAGACTGGCTTTATGCCTGGCAGACCGACTGCCCTCAACCTTAGACGTTTATTTACTTATATTCAGTGGGCCAGTGGGGGGATGGATGAAGCGATTATTGTATTATTGGATGCTGCCCGTGCTTTTGATTCTATAGAATGGGTTTATCTTTGGAAGGTTTTGTTGAAGTTTGGATTGGGCCCTAACTTTCTTGCATGGGTTAAATTGTTGTATTCTTGTCCTGCCGCTAGGATCACTGATAACGGCTTCACCACTGATTCTTTGACTCTGGGGAGAAGGACAAGGCAAGGCACCACTACTTTTTGCTGTTGCTGTGGAACCACTGGCGTGTCGCATACGGGTTTCTCCTGATGTGCAGGGATTTTAGGTTGGGGATAGAGAGGAAAAGATTGGCCTATATGCGGATGCAGATGACATGATTCTATATCTATCAGAGATGCTAAATTCTCTGCCTACGCTCCTTACTCTGATGGAAGATTTTGGTCTTTATTCTGGGGTCCACATTAATTGGGATAAATCAGTGGTGTTTCCGTTAATCTATCCTACTTTGTAGCCCTCTACCTATGATTTTCCTTTGCAATGGTGCACACAGTTTAAGTACTTTGGTATCCAAGTTACTCACTCCCCTGCCGACTTTGTTACCCTTAGTTTGGCCCCACAGGTTGATAATTTACATAAAAAGGCCCGCATCTGGCAGTCGCTCCCTTTATCAGTTACGGGCAGGGTTAACCTGATTAAAATGGTTGTCCAACCAAATTGTTTGTATATTCTTCAGAAGTCCCCTGTTTATATATCCCAGCTTCGCAATTTCAGCTTATTGCTCACCACACTGCTTCTTTTATTTGAGGTTGCAAGCGTGCTTGTAACGTTCTTAAGATGCTACATAGATCCAGACGTGAGGGTGGCTTAGCTTTGCCTGATATGTGCCTGTATTATTTTGCTACTCAGCTGGCTCAACTAGGTAAGTGAGTCACACCCGGGGAGTATGGCAACATTCTGGTGGCCCTTCTGGACAAGGTGGGTCTCCCTTTTTCACTGTTGCAGTTCCTGCTGGCCCGTACTCCACTGGCATTCCTCCCCCCCCCCCCTTCATTCTCCAGCAAACTCATAGAATATGGGTAGCAGTTGGGTGTTTGATGAGGGATCCTACTATTGACCCCTTTTCTCCTATTTGGAAAAATAAGAACTTTCCTGAACTTTGTACATTGGGGGGTCATATAGGTTGGGTATCCTTTGTGGTCTCTGCGCTGGGCCAACTGTATCAGGATGGGATATGTCACTCCTTTGACTATCTGTCTTCTACTTGTGCAATTCCCAGACATTATTTTTACCGCTATCTTCAGCTTCGCCATGCCGTGACTGCACAGTGGAAGGGGAATGCTTCACTACTCTCAGAAACCCCTATTCATGCGTTGATGCGCAATATGCCATGCCACAAAACAATTTTGGCCCTTTACTCCTCTCTCCTCTCCGTCTCTGGGACAGGCAGACTGTGTGCGCTTCGAGCTAAATCGGTGACTGATTTGGGGGCATTGGATGATGAGGATTGGGACCATTTTGTCCGCTCTCCTAGGGGTGCCACTGCATATGCCAGGTTCCAGCAAATTCAACTGTATATTCTACACCACAGGGTCTACTGGACTCCGAGTATATTGCTATGGATTGGTGGTTTACTATCAGATGCCTGCCCTAAATGCTCCACATCGGGGGCTGGTTTCTGGCATCTGCTGTGTCCTCCGGTGTCCTCCTTCTGGGAAAATGTAACTTCAAGTATTCGTAGTACGGGTGTTCAAATCCCGCTTATGTCCCCCTGCATTTGTGTGTTTGGCTTGGGATTGTAGGAATCCCTTTCTGCTCACCCCCAATTATATGTCAACAATCTCCTTACTCTGACCCACGTTTGTATAGCCCATACCTAGAGGGGCCCTGACTCGACCCTCTCATGCTGCCTGGGTTGCACTGGTTAACACCACACTCTCTCATGAGCGTTTCATGTATACCAAACGCAACTGCGCTGAAAAATATGACAAAATCTGGTGTCTCTGGCAGAATCCCCGAATCTACCTTGAACCCATTGATTAACTTGTTCTTTATCTGTCTGGCTCTCCTGTCCCTGGTTTGCGTCTAGCCACCCCCATGCACATGCTTATAACGTCATAGTCTACATTGTTTAATAGAATTACCTATAACGCACTACAGCTCTGCCTTTTTGATCCCTATCTTTGTTGTTTTTCCTGCAAGTATTATTGTCAGACACTTTGTCCTACAGGGGTGTATTGTATTATATGTTTGACTGTGGTTCTATGCTGCACTTACTACTATTTTCGACAGCTATACCCACTGTGTTCTATGTTTTCACTCTTAGGAAATGTAACCATTTGTCTTTGTATTGTTTGTATTTTATATGTTTTTCAAAAATATAAAACAATAAAATATACCTGATTTAAAATATGCTAATGTCTACAAAGCTTACCCAAGTATAGGGACACTCACTAGTATCTTCTCATATCTACCCGACTTTGGGGGTACTTCCAAGTTGATCGCAGCAGGAATTTTGATAGCAGTTGGGCAAAACCATGTGCACTGCAGGGGAGGCAGATTTAACATGTGCAGAGAGAGTTAGATTTGGGTGTGGTCACAGTGTGTTCAATCTGCAATCTAATTTGCAGTGTAAAAATAAAGCAACCAGTATTTACCATGCACAGAAACAAAATAACCCACCCAAATCTAACTGTCTCTGCAAATGTTATATCTGCCCCCCTGCAGAGCACATATTCTGTGGCTCACCTGACATGCAAAGAGCTGTCATGCTGCTGCGATGGAAATGACACGCCTACGTTTGTCTGACCACCCCCCTTACCTTCCCCAAATGCTGGCTATCTGTCATTTATTAAGTAAGTGAATCCTCTAACTATGCCATTAGCATTGTATTCAATCACTGCAAGTGCGCAGTACAGCTGTAGTGCATATGCAATGGATAACAACTGGTCCACTTGCATAAAATATATTCAGTTGTGTCTGTATCTAAATCAATCCCATTGTATTCGTTCTTAATATAAATGTTCTAGCAATATTTATTGACCACATTAACACAGTTAGACTGAAATATATTACCATTATTGTTATCTCCTGGGGGCCCTCTTTTCCCCCTGCACCCAGTCAGGATCCGGACTATAGATCTACATAAAAAAGGTCTACAGTCAATAGGTCAACCACTAATGGTAGATATGCATTAGGTCGACAGGGTCAAAAGGTTGACATGTAAAAGGCAGACAGTTCAAAAGGTCGACATGGTCAAAAGGTCGACATGCATATGGTAGACACAAGTTTTTTCATTTATTTATTTTTTACATTTTTTCAACTTTTCATACTTTACCATCCACGTGGAATATGATTGGAAATAGTAACCTGTGCTGAAGGCAGCGGTAGCAGAGCGAGGCACCTTGCCTGAAGCATAGCGAGCTGTGGTAATCTAAAGGGGCTTGTTTGTGGCAGAAAAGTGACAAAATGCCAACCCCCCCTCCATAAATTTGTCTACCTTTTTTGTGTCAACCATCGACCTTTTGACCCTGTCAAACTTTCCTACTGTCTACCTATTATATGTCGACATTTTGACCTTGTCGACATTTTTCCAGTGTCGACCTAATGCATGTCTACCATTAGTGGGAGACCTATTGACTGTAGACCTTCTTAGTGTAGATCTAATAAATCCCACCCCACCTAGTCATGCTGCAGGGTAAAGTCCCCACTGCTTGTCCTCTTCCTTCTAACAGATCACACTGTAGAGAGACTCCTGCCCAGCCTCATCCATCTAGCCATACATGCAGTAGAGAGGTCCCCGTTTCTTGTCTTTCTGGGATAGAAGGTATGGTCCAGGTGTGCACAGGAGGACCACCCCTTGCAGCTAATTTCAACTGCTGTTAATAAAGGCTTAATAGATAATCCTATTCAAAAATCACTATTGCAGCCAATTGTAACTGATATTAATGAAGTATTACTAGGTAATTTGATCGACTTGTACTTTCATTGGATTTAAATTATTTGTGTTTTTATATCATAGCAGTGACTAGCTGCATACCCGTGCTTTGCTACCAAATGGCAAGTATTTCTGTGCATATAACTTTAATTTTGAAGGACTTCCTTGTAAACTAATTAGACTTACAGTACAACAGGACATGCTCCGCCCGCCGCTGCCAATCTTTGTCAGGCCGCACTTCCGGACGGGCCTTCCCCAGATTCATGCTGTCAAAAGGCTGGCGCTGAGGGGAATAATCCGCCTCCTTCTCAAACTCGTCCCGCCTCTGATTCAGCCCTGCTTAGTGCTGTAAATGCTGGGACGACAGGCCAAGCTCCACCTACTTTATGTTAAATATGCAAGGTTTGCAGGGATGGGCTGACTCTATTCCAAAGGCCGTAGGTCTCCTTGCTTAGCTTCTCACTCTCCTTAGGGCTCCTCCTTTGAGGTAAAAGGTAAAGATTTTCGCACAACACTTAAGGTCACTGGGAGAGCTGCCGGTACACTTTACACAGCAGATAAGCAGTTGCTGACTATCAATCTTTCCTTTAATGCATTTAAGAGTCAAAATATCTATGTCTCCTTTCCTCCTATTGCTCTGTGAGAGGTTCAGCAATGTTTAGTTCAAGTGACAGGTGAACCTCTGATAATTGACATACTATCCTCTCCTGACTGGAAATAGGTTGGTTAAGTTTTTATATCTGAAATCTTTATATATAAATGGCAAATTCCACTGACTCATCACAAAATCTCCTGAACCATAATGCTGCACTTCCTTGCTAGGTGGCAGTTTTAGAGCAGTCCATTATTCAAATAGGGGAGCCACACTTAGCAATGTTTGACAGTGTTTAGGGGTGGCACTGGCAGGATGTGGCTCCCCTATTTGAATAATGGAGTACTCTGCAACTGCCACTGCAAAGAAGTCCAGGAAGAGCATTGTGTCCTTCCCCCTCCCCGTGACTTGGTACAGCCAGCACCATGCATTATAACTCCGGCTGGGTGGGCTGTCTTAACTCTCTTCTGTGAGTGGGGAACTATCTCACCCATTTTAACCCCTTTGTGGGTGGAATATTGAAAAATAATTTCTTAGTGGGTGCCTACGTCACAAAAGCTAGCTACTGTCCAAATTTTAAGTTCCTAGTCCTTATGGTTCAGGAGATTTTGTGAGGAGTCAGTGGTATTTGCCTTTTATATATATCTATATATATATTCCATTGCACACAGATGGAGCCACGCTCATTGAGTGTGGCTGCATCGCTGGCAGGAGCAAGCATTGTACCTAGGCGCACCTGCGACTCGGGCCGCCGCCGAGCGTACAGAGATGCTCCCATTCAAAGTGAATGGGGTGCATTCACGTCTACGACACACGCACGTTCCATTTGTTCTCCGCGGTCCGCCTCACCGGGCACACCTAGTCGCAGACCATCTGACCATCTGAAGTCAAAACTTTTGAAAGCTGTTATAAGTGGATTTATATCTGTACTATGTTAAGAACTTCTATATCAAGTGTGGTTTAATAACCTTACATTTATTAGATTTCATTAACACCTTTTGCTGGAGGTGGAGGGTTATTGTGTGGGGGTTGTAATCAGGATGAACCAGGGTCGACTCGTAACTAGGTATGGGCAGACGGTGCATTGCACACAGCGCATTTGTCCTGTGGGCGCACTGTCTGCAATCACCTCTGTTGACCAGCTCTTATGTGAGGAGAGCTGCAGCACTGGGGAGGCAGAGTCAGTGAGTCTTAAGTTTGTGTTTTACCTTTTCAGTGTTCCCTCTTGCTGTGCCCGTGCTGCAGACATGACATTAGGCAGCTCTGGGCAGGTTCCCCTGTGTTCCCTCGCCTCCTCTCCACAGAAGCAGCGCTGGCTCCAATACACCCTTCTACACACACCGGGGCGAGCCGCGTGCATGTGGGATGCCCAGTGCTGCTTACTGAAATATCCGCAGCACCGCTACAAAACAGGTAGGGGGGGTGTGTTTGTGTTTTAAGCTTCCAGTGCTCCATCTTTCTGTGACAGCGCTGGGCAGGTTCCTCGGTGTGACCTGGCTACTTGTAAAGTGCTACATAGAAGAATAGCCGGGTAGCGCTGCAGGTTGTGTGCCCCCCCTTGTCATTTTTTAATTTATTTAATCGTTTCGCTGTGGCACTTGCTGGTCTCTCTGCACCTGCGGCTCCTCCATCAGCGTGTCCTGATCACTGCTAGCCACAGTGATCGGGCTGTCCGTAGCATTACCCCCAGCACTATAGAGAATGCAACCAGGGCCAGCATGGAGAGGAGCTGTCCCCGCTCCATCCTCAGACTCTGGAGAGTGCGCCGGAGCCAGAAGGAAGCAGCCTGCATTACGGGGGGCTGGGAACCTACTTATGATGAGGGCCCGGGAATCTCTTAATCAAACACAGCCACATGTGTCTGCATGTCGCGCTGCAACACACGGAAGACCCCGGGCTTTAGCGCTCACCACTGCTGGCTCGGCTCTCGGCATGTCTGGTGACGTGCTGCAGTTGCAGATCATTTCTAAATAGCACATGAAGCCCAGGCAGCTGGTGATGTCCCAGGGAGCCACCCACCTGCAGGATAATGGTATGTCTCATATATGAGTGTGTGTGCGTGTCCCCTCTTTCTCCCCCTCCCACCCTTCTCTTTCTGTCTACTTCCCAAAATTTTCGCTTTCTCTACCTGCCACCTTTCTTTCTCTCTACCTCTCAACCCTATCTCTCTCTCAGTCCCTCTCTCTCTCTATCTCTCTCTCGTAACTCTACCTGGCGTAATGTTTAAAAGGGGACTCTGCCTGCCATGATGTGTAAAAGGGGCCTCTGCCAGCCGTACTGTGTAAAAGGGGGCTCTACCTGGCATAATGTGTGACAGGGGCTCTACCTGGAGTAATGTGTAAAATGGAGCTCTACCTGGTGTAATGTGTGACTGGGGCTCTACCTAATATAATGTGTAACAGGGGGTTTTCATGGCATCATGTGTAAAAGGGCACTCTGCCTGCCATAATGTGTAAAAGGGGGCTCTACCTGGTGTAATGTGTGTAAGTGGGAATACTGTGCATCGTAATTTTAATAATAAAGACTACTGTGCAGTGTAATATGAATTGGAATTATTTTGTGGCCAAGCCCCTTCTCCAAAAAGCCATGCCCCTATATTTTTGTTGCGCGCCGCAACCCTGTTATGAATATGAGGGGAGGTGGGGGGGCGCCAATGCTGTTTTTTTGCACATAGCGCTAAAATGTCTAGTTACGGCACTGGGATGAACACATGTTGCCGTAGTACTATTTATTCAGTATAGGTTAGGATGCCAATCCGTTAGGATGTCACAGTGCCTAGTATATAAAGTGGCTAGTTAGAAAGTGGCAACTCCTGTTTCAGTGTCCACTGGTTCCAGTTTCAATCATATCATACCTACATTGTACTGAAACTCTCCCTGAGTTAATTCAACTACTCAAAGCATTGATTACCTCATGCACAAGAGTTACCTCTTCCTACCTAACTTCCTGCTCAGAGAGCCCTCTACTAAAAAAGCACCAGAGTCCAAATCGAATTCATAAAAAAATAGCGTTCTTCTGACATAGGAATAGGGACTCAGGGGATGATTCAGACCTGATTGTAGATGTGCTAAATTTAGCACATCTACGATCAGCTTCCCTGTCATGCAGGGGGATGCCCAGCACAGGGCTAGTCCACCCCACATGTCAGGCCCCACCCCGTCATACAAGTACAAAAGCACTGCACAGCAGCGATGCTTTTGTACTGTAGGAGTAGCTCCCAGCCAACGCAGCTCCTGCGCGCTGGCAGGGAGCTTCTCGTCGCTGCCTGGGTCGCAGCAGCTGCATGTGACATCACTCAGCTACCACGGCACGCTCCCCCAATGGTCCGGGCACACCTACGTTGCTCAGACAGCGCCCCCTAAACAGCGGCCAAATGCCGCTGGCCCGCCCCCTCCCACCCAGCGACTGCCTCTGCCAGGCAATCAGGCAGAGGCGATCACAGGCCTAAGACAGCCATTCACTGTCTGCCATGCGCCTGCGCACTGCAGCACCGGTGCATGCCCACTTCAGACCTGATTGCTGCTGTGAGAACATGCACAGCAGCGATCAGGTCTCAATTAGCCCCCTCTGTGATGTGTATAGTGATCACTTTAATTTGTTCTGTGAAACCCACATGCACAAGTGGCTATTACTGGGCAAGATCCAGGGGAGCCCTAGAAAGAGACAAAAAAGTAAAAGAAAGGTATTTGGCAGTGGCACATGTGCAGTGCAGTGAGAGAGACACCAAGAAGTGGAGATGGAGAGCGGGGTGAGGTAATGCAGGTCTGGCAGCTGAGAATGAGTTTGAGGAATATATACTGACAATGTGATATATGTACTAATTGAGCTACCATTGTTACAGTGACCTCAGTTTATTTGTGTAAAGAAAAAATTAAGAAGAAGAAGCCATTTTGTGAGAAAGATTTATATGAGTGCTGATTAAAAGTGTACTTGGGACTGAGAGGCAAAATACTAATGAGTGCTGAAGATAACTGTGCTACTAAAGCAGAACTGTTGTTCATTGTGCTCATTATAAAGTTGAAGCTATTGTTCTCTGAAATAAAAAAAAAGACCTGCTTATTCTATTACCTTTGCCTTTTATGGATTACAAGCACATGCATGTAATAAGACAGTGACCACCTAGCAAGAGAGTACTCCAACAAAAGAACTCTTTGTTCTCTTTACAGGAAATAACTGATCAGTTTGGGGTTTTGCTAGTCTTCTAAATAATAATCTGTTTTGATATTCCATTATAAATGTGTTATTGAGAAAGTCATTATGTAGTTATAGTTTAGTGTATTGAAGTAATTGAGAAATGGTATTTCCCTAGTTGTATCCAAAGAAGTACTGAAGCAGTCAGGATAAAGAAACCTATTTAATCACTATAGACAATTATTGCCTATTATGAATTTACTACCATATAGCTAATTACTATCATATATTTCAAATACTGTACTTCATTGTGCCGAATTGACTGTCATTGGCATGGTGATTATTATATTTTCCATCGTGACCTGCCTGGACCCACGTCGCTACAGTAGTAGATTATTCTATTCCTCAAGGCTATCGTGTTATGTCATTTTACCTGTGTGTATGGGGTGAGCCTATCTGCTGCAACGTGAGAAGAATAAGCTTGTGGAGTCATTGCCAGAGAAGAAGAAAGATCTGCTGGAGTGGTAGATTTACAGTAGCTGCAAACTACCGTCAAGACCTAATTTATCTATGCTCACACCATATATGTAGCATATAGACTACATTGGCTTAAGTGTTAGCTAATGGGGCCAAGCTCCTGAATTCAAAAAGCACGCTGTCTCCCAAAATAATGTTACTAGAACAAGTGGTCATATCCTAGGCTGGTATGGGCAATTTTCTGTGGTGAATAATATGGCACCCCCTGAAAAAGTCAGCATTAAGCTCTGAAGGAAGGATGTCCAGCGCTCGTATATAAGAGTATCTTAAATTGTCCTCAGGCTGCAACCTCTTTTTTGAAGTACCTCTAACTTCAATCTAGATATGGGAAATTGCAGAGTCAGGTGCGCCAGATGGACAATTTTGGCTGAAAAAATGGGGATATGATTATAATAACACTCAGGCTAGTTGATTTTAAAGCATTAAGCTCTGACCATTGAGTTTCTATAATGGGTGCAATGGGTGCGGTGCACACTGGCCCCGGGGTACAGGGGGGCCCACACCGCACTCATTGCACCTATTTGAATACTTAGCTTTCTGGAGTCCAGCGGCGTGAGCTGTGATTGCACCGGAACTCGCAGCTAAAATGGCCGCTGCGCATGCGCGGGTTGCCAAATTGGTCTCCGGATCATGGCGGGCGCCATGTTTCCGGAGACCTGCGCATGCGCAGTAGACTCAGCACAATGCCGGAGTCTACAGCGCCGTGCAGAGGAGGGGGCCCACCCGGAGGGGCACACGGGCCCCCTCCTCTGTAGAAACGCCCTTGGCTATGACAGATTGTGCTGTTATTAATAATAACCTGGAAAGCCTTAGAATGTAGTCCCCCGGTCTTAATGTCAAGCAACTCTAGACTATTCTGAAATCTCTAGGAAAATTTGGCCAATAAAGAACCTAAGGGACTAAATTGTATATATACATTACTAAGGATTGGAGAGAGAGAGAGTTGGAGAGATAAAGTACCAACCAACCAGCTCCTAAATAAGTTTTCAAAAACAGCCTGTCACGTGGCAGTTAGGAGTTGATTGGCTGGTACTTTATCTCTTTCCGCTTTATATCTCTTCAAGGCTTAGTAAATATACCCCCTAACCCTCTGTAGAAAAACACACAATTGCTTAAAGCACTAGGGCTCTTCCCACATTCATGCTGCCCTTAGTGTGAGCTATTAATGAGTTAAGCTCTATAAATGTGTTTTCTGGCTTGTGGACGGTTGAGGCATTTTTTCTCCTGAGAGTGTAATAAGATGCTCTGCTTGGCTGTGTGTGTATAAACTGTAGCATGTGAGGATATGACATGCTGAATTATTTAGATCATAACAGTGGAGATTGTTTACAGCAGACAAGCATTACACTGGAAACTGCTGAGAACAGTGTACAAAAGCGCTTTCTATTAATCCACTTTGAAGCTCTAGCTGTAGATTGATACTTTGGATGTTACTGTGATAGGTGATGAAATTTTGTATCCAAGGCACTTTACGAGAGAGACGGCGCATTTTTCCATACAAAAGAAAATGAAATTGGGTGTTGGCTGGTAACATTGTTAACAATTTCTTGGATATTATGGATATACAGGTTGAGTATCCCATATCCAAATATCCGAAATACGGAATATTCCGAAATACGGACTTTTTTTGAGCGAGAGTGAGATAGTGAAACTTTTGTTTTCTGATGGCTCAATGTACACAAACTTTGTTTAATACACACAGTTATTAAAAATATTGTATTAAATGACCTTCAGACTGTGTATATAAGGTGTATATGAAACATAAATGAATTGTGTGAATGTAGACACACTTTGTTTAATGCACAAAGTTATAAAAAATATTGGCTAAAATGACCTTCAGGCTGTGTGTATAAGGTGCATATAAAACATAAATGCATTCTGTGCTTAGATTTAGGTCCCATCACCATAATATCTCACTATGGTATGCAATTATTCCAAAATACGAAAAAATCCGATATCCAAAATACCTCTGGTCCCAAGCATTTTGGATAAGGGATACTCAGCCTGTAGTAATAACACAATTTGAATTTACAGTATATAGGTTATGTCATCAGACTGCAAGTCACTTTGCAATACACATCTGATTTCCTTATTTTTATTTTAGAAGAATATTTTTGTCAGTAAGCTATATACTAATTTCCAACTGATAGATAGATAGATAGATAGATAGATAGATAGATAGATAGATAGATAGATAGATAGATAAGACAGCAGAGGCGTCACTGGGTGTGGTGACACCTGGAGCATATTCTGGCTCTCCCGCGCGGTGGACGCGCACTTGTGGGGAAAAGGGGGCATGGCCTTATAAAGGGGGCATGGCCGTATAAAGAGGGGGCGTGGCCTCACGGGGATCCCGCGATCATCACTCCAGGGGTGTGCCCACCATCTCCGGAGATGCTGGGCTGCCCCCGAGACATTCTTCCTGTACTGTCTGCTCCTCATCTATGACAGGAGCCTGGTGCTGCAGGAGTCACACAGCAGCACCCAGCTCCTGTCACAGTGGGGGAGCCGGCATTTTGGTGTCACATCCTCTGAGGGTGACACCCGACTGTTGGCTGCTCCCCTCTTATGACCTCATTGATAGATAGATAGATAGATAGATAGATAGATAGATAGATAGATAGATAGATAGATAGATAGATAGATAGATAGATAGACAGGAAACATTTTTAGGCTCCGAGATCCCACATAAAAATATTTTTTTTTCTCCTTTTTACTGTCCACTAAGAACCAGGATTATTGATTTGAAGAAGTCAGCCAAGTGTGACGCCTACTGTACCATCCGTACTTCTACAGTCAATAGAGTGTCAACCTACGGCAGTCACTTACAAGGCAAAACCATGCCTGGTAAGTGATTGCCCCTTGAAAAAAAAAGTCAGAGATCAGCCGGCATCACGCACCTCTGGCGATCTAGGACGCCATTAAATCCCACCCATGGTGTCCTGAGACATTAGTGGTTTAAGAAAGATACACACATAATTCCCTTCTGGAATCAGTGGATGCAAGAGGATCAATATGTGGCATTAGGAAAGAATTTCTTATTGCATCAACAGAAATTATTTTATTACTGTCATTTATAAAAAATAACAAAAAAAACTAGGAATTTGATCATTGTTACCATGCATGATCCTGGCATGATCCTGCATTGCCATTCTGTTCCAGCCCTGTTCTAATTAACCAAAACATAAAAAAAAAAAAACCAGGGCTGATCTCCCTAATAGGCATCCAAAAGAAAGACAAGTTGTTTGACTTCAGTTTGAATGTAGAGTATGCTGAGAGAAGTGGCTGGAAGAAATTGCTAAGACAGGCGTTATTTTCTATATAATATCATTGTACACAGTATTTGTCAAATACGGTTTCCCTAAGGGGCTAATTCAGTCCTGATCGCTGCTGAACTGCACATGTGCTGCAATGCGCAGGCACGACGGTCCGCAGCGACGAGGAGCGCGGGGGAGTGCCAGGAAGCGACAGGATAAAGCTAAAAATCCGATCGCACCGGAGATCGCAAGAAGATTGACAGGAAGAAGGCGTTTATGGGTGGTAACTGAGCATTTTCAGGGAGTGTCTGGAAAAACGCAGGAGGGACTTGGGAGCCGGGAGGATTTGTGACGTCAGCTCCGGCCCTGATCATTGCATTGGCTGAGCAAGTCCTGGGCTGTGCAGAGACTGCACAAACTTCTATTTGTGCAGCTATCCTGCACATGCGATCGCCAACCTGCACAGCGAATTCCCCCTCCCCCTGTAGGCGGCGACTACCTGATTGCAGGGATGCAAAAAACACACCCTAACGATCAGGTCTGAATTACCCCCTAAGTCAGATTACAAACAAACTTTGGTGCAGTACTTTGGGCAAAACTTAAATGGGACTTGGCCTACATTATCTAGCAATTTTCTCAATAATAGTGCCAATCCATCAGTGTATCTATCCTTTGAACTACTATTTGCATAAATAGATCAAATATTCAGTTAGACCACATAGATGTTTAAGCCTGGCCTCAATGACTGGCATTGATAGGAGCACTAGTAATAAGTACACCAATGATCAGGGCCGCCATCAGAAATGATGGGGCCCGGGACTGGCAAAATTTCTATGTCCCCAGAGCTTTGCCCCCAGCACCATATTATTCCCCACACAGTATTGCCCCAGTACCTGCATACTGGGGAGCTGCTTGTTGTCAGAAGTTCTGTTTGTCCCCCCCACCCCCCTGCTGCCGCTGGCGCTGCTGGAGCAGCAGCACCCCCCTGATGGCAGGCCTGCCAATGATTAATGGCAATTCTAAGCCATCAGCTTCACCCCTGCAGTCTGGGATCTGTCGAAGAACAGAAGCAGTTGACAGCTGGCACTTGGTGAAAGGTGCAGAAGATGTTAGTGGCATTGCTAGGAGGGTGAGGCAGAGTGGCTGTCAGCAAATGTACAGAGAGAGCTGAGAGATGGGATAAAAGGCTTCTTTACTAATGCAGTAATAAAGCACCATACTGCTCATTGCATTTATATCAGCCATGCTAGCTATCCATGGGCCTAATTCAGACCAGATCGCTGTGCTATAAATTTGCAGATGTTTGCGATCAGATAGTCGCCACCCAGGGAGAGTGAAAACCCACCCTGTGCAAGTGTGCAAATGCATGCGTACTTCATCAGGCAGCGGACATCTGCACATCCGTTCGCAACTCACTCACCATCAAATGATTTTTCAATACTGTGCAGTCTGTGCGTAGCCCAGGACTTACTCCTACATTGCGATAGAATCAGGCTGATCGGGGCCGGAGCTGAAGTCACACACCCTCCTAGAAAACGCTTGGGAATGCCAGCGTTTTTCCTAACACTCCCAGAAAATGGCCAGTTACCACCCATCAACGTCCTCTTCCTGTCAATCGTCTTGCGATAAAAAAGTTTTCACCATCCTGTCGCTGTTTAGCGTTGCACCTGGGCATTGTGGTGCATATGCAAGTGCAGTCATTCGATAATCGTCCGCTGAGCGATTTCGCACAACAGCGATCAGGTTTGAATCAGGCCCTATAGGTGCAGTCACAGGGGCATGTTGCATTTGAGAGACATTGGGGATCATTCCGAATTGATTGCTTGCTAGCTAGTTTTAGCAGCCGTGCAAATGCTATACCGCCGCCCACTGGGGAGTGTATTTTAGCTTAGCAGAAGTGCGAACGCATGTGCAGCCGAGCTCTGCAAAAACAGTTTGTGCAGTTTCAGAGTAGCTCTGAGCCTACTCAGCGCTTGCGATCACTTCCGCCTATTCGAACGCCCAGCCACGCCTGCATTTTTTCAGACACGCCTGCGTTTTTGCAAACACTCCCTGAAAACGGTCAGTTGACACCCAGGAACGCCCCCTTCCTGACAATCTTCTTGCGGCTGCCAGAGCGACTTAAAACTTCGCCAGAACCTGTGCACAACCACAACGGGCTTTGTACCCGTATGTCGCACGTGCACATTGCGAAGCATACGCATATACAGAAATGACGATTTTTAGCCTGATCGCTGTGCTGTGAACAACAGCAGCTAGCGATCAACTCGGAATGACCCCCATTGCTCCCAATATAAGTCATATGTAGATATTTATTAGAGGTTGATCAGAGACTAAGCTTAATGCAAGTTATTGGCGCCCTGTTAAGAGTAACAAAGTAAAAATGTGGAATATAAATTGATAATATCAACACAGCACTTATTACACGTGCTACAAACTATTAAGTTCCTCTTATCAGCTGTTGTTAAATTAAGATTCTATAAAATTGTTTAGATAGGGTGGGTACACAAAAGAAATATATTTTGTTTGTTCGAGAGATGAACAATATAGTATATCGGTAGTGGATCGGCAGGTGTGTACACCCAATATGTCAGTGAAAGATGTTGTCCAATGACATAGCTAATTGGCCCAGCAGCACAGCCAATGGTGACATCTTGGTGCATCTGCATGTGTGTACGGGCAACCCGCCAACCGCCCGTACACTGGCTGTAGGCACCGGTGACACTGACTTCATAGCTGGGTGGGCAAATTTTTGCGTGCCCTATTGATATGTCTGGCCGGATATATCGAGCGGTCCATTGATAAGTGAGTATACTGTAGCTTACCAGTTGCCCTCTTTATCTCTCTAGTGTGTACCCGCCATTAGGGTTGCAATTTTATTATGATTTACAGTGTATTACACCCTACATTATTTACAATTTACAGAACAGTATTTGCAATTTATCTTTCTCCCCCAATTCACCAATATCCTTATTCCCCTTTAATATATATACCATAGTGGTTCTTCCACAGTCCCAAATTAGTGTACATTTGAGCAATGTTATTAAATAGCCAGCAAACTGTACATAGGGACAATATTGAGGTATTTCTTCAGTTGAATTGCTTAAATAGATAAAATTATGAACAAGTTTAGGTTCAATTTATGAAAAATTTAATTGGTAAAGAAACATTTTTTTAGGGCTTTTTCATGCTTTTACAAATTTTTCCTCATTTACATTACTATCCATGTCACAAACTATTACCTTTAGTAACCTTGTGGCAAGCAAAACGGAGTGAATCACCAAGCACGAAGTGGTGAACGAAGCCCATGAGGGGCCGCATTTCAACAAATTTGTGTTAAAATTTTTTTAAAACACAAAAAAATGTTTTGTTTTGTGTCAACCTTTTGACCCTGTTTGACCTGTTGACTGTCGACCTTTTGACTCTGTTGACCTTTGACTGTTGACGTTATGGTGTAGTCATAATGACTGTCTTTCTATATAATATCTAACTTCTGTACCTCACCCATATACTAATTGGCAGCTTTACAAAGCTGCCATTCATTTTTGGCAGGAATGTAGAGATCTAGTGATAGTGTACACACACTAGATTAGATCTGCAGCTCTATATAATACTGTGGTGGTTTAAAAAAGCGTGACAACGTTTTAGTGCTTTCAATATTATTTTTAAGAAATGTTGGAAACTCCCTGTTCTCTCATTTTGGAGTGCTGCTCCGGTCTCTCTCATTCTCTCTAATATCTATCTATCTATCTATCTATCTATCTATCTATCTATCTATCTATCTATCTTTATATTTCCAGTTATACTGCCGTGTAATTCCAGTGGTACTGCCGTATAATTCCAGTGATACTGCCTTATAATTCCAGTGATACTGCCATATAATTCCAGTGGTACTGGCGTATATGTCCAGTGATACTGCGGTATAAATCCAGTCCAGTGGTACTGGCATATAAATCCAGTGGTACTGCCGTATAATTCCAGTGATACTGCCGTATAATTCCAGTGGTACTGGCATATAAATCCAGTGATACTGCTGTATAAATCCAGTTCAGTGATACTGCCATATAAATCCAGTGCTACTGCCGTATAATTCCAGTGATACTGCCGTATAATTCCAGTGATGCTTCCGTATAATTCCAGTGGTACTGCCGTATAAGTCCAGTCCACAGGTGCTGCCATAAATTCAATGGTGCTGTCCTATGCTGTATATTATTTACTCCAAATAAAGGGGTTATTAATATTCAATCCAAATAATTTTCACAGGGTTTGCCCTGTGTGGTTTAGAGGTATGCTCTCCTGTACCGCATATTGTTATATAACTCTAGAAAAATAATGGAGAACAAAAATTTTGAGGATAAAATAGGGAAAGCTCAAGAAACACTTCCTCCTAGAGCTGAAGCTGCTGACACTAGTCCTGACATAGATGACAAAATGCCACCAATGTCGTCTGCCAAGGCCGATGCCCAATGTGATTGTAGAGGGCATGTGAAATCCAAAAAGCCAAAATTCAGTAAAAATACCCCCAAAAATTAATTTAAATGGTCTGAGGAAAAACGTAAACTTGCCACTATGCCATTTATGACACGGAGTGGCAAGGAACGGCTAAGGCCCTGGCCTATGTTCATGACTAGTGGTTCAGCTTCTTATAATGATGGTAGCCCTCATCCTCCTGCTAGAAAAATTATAAGAGTTAAGCTGGCAAAAGCACAGCAAAGAACTGTGCGTTCTAAGATGGTATCACAAATCCCCAAGGAGAGCCCAAGTGTCTCGGCGGTTGCGATGCCTGACCTTCCCAACACTGGACTGGAAGAGGTGGCTCCTTCCACCATTTGCACACCCTCTGCATGTGCTGGAATTAGCAACCACAGTCCAGTTCTGATATTCAAATTGAAGATGTCACTGTTGAAGTACACCAGGATGAGGATATGGGTGTTGCTGGCACTGTGGAGGAAGTTGACAATGAGGATTCTGATGGTGATGTGGTTTGTTTAAATCAGGCACTGTGGGAGACAGTTTTTGTCCATGGGATGAATAAAGCCATTGTGATGCCTGGGCAAAATACCAAAACAGCCTCCCTTTTACGTCACCTGCTGCGCATTCATCAGAAGTCAGTGTCAAGTTGCGAAACTTTGGTTAAGAGCATAAGCAGTCCACTAACACCTAAATCCCTAGTTCCTCTTGTACTCAAGCTCCTGCAAGCCACACCACCAACTCCCTCAATGTCAACTTCCTCCTCAGTCAGGAAAGTCAGTAGTCATGCAGGACATGTCACTGTCAAGACTGAGGAGTCCTTTCCTAACCAGGATTCCTCCGGAGGATCCTTGAGTGGTACACCTACTGCTGCTGTTGCTGCCGCTGGTGTTGTTGCTGCTGGGAGTCGATCGTCATCCCAGAGGGGAAGTCGGAAGACCACTTGCACTACTTCCAGTAAGCAATTGACTGTCCAACAGTCCTTTGTGAGGAAGATGTCAGAAAAAGTGTCCTCATGGTCCTAAAAAAATGCAGTTGTACCCACTGTCCACTTAACCATGGACATGTGGACAAGTGGAACAGGGCAGACTAAGGACTATATGACTGTGACAGCCCACTGGGTAGATGTATTGCCTCCCGCAGCAAGAATAACAGTAGTGGCACCAGTAGCAGCATCAAACGCCAACTCGTTCCTAGGCAGGCTACGCTTTGTATTACTGCTTTCCGTAAGAGGCACACCGCTGACAACCTTTTCTGGAAACTGAGGGACATCATCGCACAATAGCTTACCCCAATTAGACTCTCCTGGGGATTTGTGATATCGGACCACGCCACTAATATTGGGCATGCATTACATCTGGGAAAATTCCAGCACATCCCATGTTTTGCACATTTAATTTGGTGGTGCAGAATTTTTTGAAAAATGACAGGGGCATGCAGGAGATGCTGTCGGTGGCCCGAAAAATTGCAGGACACTTTCGACATTTAGACACCGCGTGCCTAATCCTGGAGCACCAACAAACATTCCTGAACCTGCCCTGCCATCACCTGATGCAAGAGGTGGTAACGAGGTGGAATTCAACACTCTATATGCTTCAGAGGATGAAGGAGCAGCAAAAGGCCATTCAAGCCTATACATCCACCTACGATATAGGCAAAGGAGGGGGAATGCACCAGACTCAAGTGCAGTGGAGAATGATTTCTGTGTTGTGCAAGGTTCTCCAACCCTTCGAACTTGCCACACGTGAAGTCAGTTCAGACGCTGCCAGCTTGAGTCAGGTCATTCCCCTCATCAGGCTTTTGCAGAAGCAGCTGGAGAAATTGAAGGAGGATCTCAAACGGAGCGATTTCGCAAAGTATGTGGGACTTGTGGATGGAGCCCTTCATTCGCTTTGTCAGGATTCGAGGGTGGTCAATCTGTTGAAATCACAGCACTACATTTTGGCCACCGTGCTCAATCCTAGGTTTAAAGCCTACGTTGTGTCTCTCTTTCCGGAAGACACAAGTGTGCAGAGGTGCAAAGACCTGCTGGTGAGTAAATTGTCAACTCAAGTGGAACGTGACCCGTCAACAGCTCCTACTTCATTTTCTCCCTCAACTGGGGCTGCGAAGAAAAGGATAAGATTTCCTAGCCCAGCCGCTGACAGTGATACAGGGCAGTCAGAAGCGAGTGCTGACATCAGATCCAAACTGAAGGACCTGTCAACAATTACTGACATGTCTACTGTCACTGCATTTGATTCTGTCACCATTGAATGAATGGTGGAGGATTATATGAGTGAGAGCATCCAAGTAGGCATGTCAGACAGTCTGTATGTATACTGGCAGGAAAAAGAGGCAATATGGATTCCCTTACACAAACTGGCTTTATTTTACCTAAGATTCCTCTCCTCCAGTGTGTACTCCGAAAGTGTTTAGTGCAGCCGGTAACCTTGTCAGCGATCAGCATAGGAGGTTACTTCCACAAAATGTGGAGAAGATGATATTCATCAAAATGAATTATAAATTCCTCCAGGAAGACCTTGACCAGCAATTGCTTCCAGAAAGTACACAGGGACCTGTGATGGTGGATTCCAGTGGGGACGAATTAATACTCTGTGAGGAGGAGGATGTACGCACTGAAAGGGTTAAGGAATCAGGGGATGAGGATGAGGTTGACATCTTGCCTCTGTAGAGCCAGTTTGTGCAAGGAGAGATTTATTGCTTCTTTTTTGGTGGGGGCCCAAACAAACCAGTAATTTCAGCCACAGTTGTGTGGCAGAACCTGTCGCTGAAATGATTGATTTGGTAAAGTGTGCATGTCCTGTTTATACAACATAAGGGTGGGTTGGAGGGCCCCAAGACAATTCCATCTTGCACCTCTTTTTCTTCTTTGCATCATGTGCTGTTTGGGACTAGTTTTTTAAAGTGCCAGCCTGTCTGACACTGCCGTATAACTCCAGGGGTACTACCGTATAAGTCTAGGGGTACTGCCGTATAAGTCCAGTTCAGTGGTGCTGTCTTATGCTGTATCAGTCCAGTGGTGGTGTCTTGTGCTGCCATAAGTCCAGTGGTGGTGTCCTGTGCTGTATATTATTTACTCCAAATAAAAGTGTTATATACATTACTTATATTATTATCCAAATAATTTTTACAGGGTTTGCCCTGTGTGGTGTAGTGGTGCGTTCGCCTGTGCTGCATATTATTATAGCAGCTGCAAATAAAAGGGTCATTATTATCCAAATTAATTTTACAGGCATTGCTGTGTGTGTGTGTGTGTGTGTGTGTGTGCGTGCGTGCGTGTGTGTGTGTGTGTGTGTGTGTGTGTGTGTGTAGTTTAGGGGTACTCTCTACTGTGCCACCCATATTGTGCGTGTATTACATCTGGGCAAATTCCAGCATGTCCCATGTTGTTTGTGCCGCACACTTGTGTCGCTCAGCTTAGTCATACAGCTACCTTATTGCACCTCTTTTACTTCTTTGCATGATGTGCTGTTTGGGAACTAGTTTTTTTAAGTGCCATCCTGTCTGCAACTACAGTGCCACTCCTAGATGGGCCAGGTGTTTGTGCGCACACTTGTGTCGCTTAACTTAGTCATACAGCTATCTCATTGCACCTCTTTTACTTCTTTGCATGATGTGCTGTTTGGGGCTTATTTTTTAAATCTGCCATCCTTTCAGACACTTTAGTGCCACTCCTTAATGGGCCAGGTGTTTGTGCCGCACACTTGTGTCGCTTAGCTTAGTCATACAGCCACCTCGGTGCAACCTTTTGGCCTAAAAACAATAGTTGGGGGTAATTCCAAGTTGATCGCAGCAGGATTTTTTTTAGCAGTTGGGCAAAACCATGTGCACTGCAGGGGAGGCAGATTTAACATGTGCAGAGAGAGTTAGATTTGGGTGTGGTGTGTTCAATCTGCAATCTAATTTGTAGTGTAAAAATAAAGCAGCCAG
This sequence comes from Pseudophryne corroboree, assembly GCF_028390025.1. Lineage (NCBI taxonomy): Eukaryota > Metazoa > Chordata > Amphibia > Anura > Myobatrachidae > Pseudophryne > Pseudophryne corroboree. Next base: position 328,907,527 of record NC_086451.1, read on the forward strand.
TATTTACCCTGCACAGAAACAATATAACCCACCCAAATCTAACTCTTTCTGCACATGTTATATCTGCCTCCCCTGCAATGCACATGGTTTTGCCCAACTGCTAAAAAAAATCCTGCTGCGATCAACTTGGAATTACCCCTATTGTGAGGTGTTGAGAATAGACTGGAAATTAGTGGAAATTAATGTTATTGAGGTTAATAATACCGTAGGATCAAAATTACCCCCAAATGCTGTGATTTTAGCTGTTTTTATGATTTTTCAAAAATCATTAAGATCCAAAACCAAAACACGAAAGAGTGGGTTTGGCAAAACTAATCCAGATCCAAAACACGAGCATGGAACCAGAACTAAAACCAAAACACAAAACACGAAAAAGTGCCAGCCGCACATCTCTAGAGAAAACTCTGAAATCCAAATGTATGGAAAACTTAATTTAAAGAACTAAAATGTGTAGGTCTTTCTTTCTCTTACTACCTCCAACTTCATTGAGCTAACAAATGATATCAAAGGCAGTTAAATATTTGTTCTAAATATGAAAGCTTTGTAAAATCTTTTAAGAAACAAAAAAATTCTTTTTTTTATACTTTTTATTTTATTACTTTATTATCTTAGGTACTGTAGGTGCTGAAAGAGCAAGTAAGTAATGAAAATAAATGTTTCTATGTCATTGAATGGTTGTTATTATTATTAATGTGGTTAGAACAGAAGACAGGACTGATGATGCAAGCTAAGAATTAGCATTCAGCTTATAATGAAGTTATTCTTTAAGTTATTTTTCTATGGATGTAGCAAAAAAGGCACAATATATTATTCTACTATTCATTATTCAGATGTTTCTTGATAATTGGTGTAATCATATTTACTGTATGTTGGATCTGTCAGTAAAGGATATGCAAGATTGCTGCAGAAGCCATGGATGTTTTCTGCTCATAAATGACCTTCAATGAAAAGTTTTCCCACTACAGTACATGACCTATAATGTATGTTCTTAATTAGAATTGCATAGTGCCTATAGGTGTGATTCACAGATGGACACGGTTCATACATGAAAATATGCAAAAGCAGCAGGAGGCATCTTGAGCAAGTAAATCGGGTAGCACTTCTGCCCCCCCCCCCCCCCCCCCCGATGAGCAGGCAAGTCTCCCGGAGACCATAGGATGCCTACTCCCCTTCCAAATCTGCATGCAGACTTAATGCCCCCCCCCCCCCTAAACACCAAAAGGGGGTGGGGCAGTGACGCGATACTTGCTTAATCGTGTCATTGTAGCCCCGACACCTGCTTTAGATGCCGGTAATCAGGGCATTGTAAAGCGGGAGGCAGAGCCGCACAATGATGCAATAGCGTCTCCACGCCCCAGCACCGCCCACATTTGCAGATTCCTGGCACCCTGTTGAATCAACCTGGCTGCCTCTTCCCAGGGGAGGCACCAGAAGGTTGATTAGGTAAGGCAAGTAGGCAGAAGGCAAGTAGGTAAGTATGTTGCACTACCACGCTCAAAGTACCAATGGAATACGCAGTATCCGTTCTGCGTGTGCGCGAATGGGTCCTGCGACATCACAAGCAACCCAGTATCAGATTGTCAGTGATTGACAGTCTTATTCCATTTCAGAGGCAGCAAAGGGCTCCATTTGGAAAGATGGAGGCGTGTCACCACCATTTAGGGGGAGGGAACGAGGTCAGGGATCTCCGTCCTTGGATAGACATTTCCTGGCCTCTATGATAGGCCGATGGTGGGTGCTTTGATTCAATGCTGTGTCCCAGGACGCAGCTCGGATGCCTACTGCAGCAGGAGGCCTCTGCTTATATTAGACGCCTCCAGCTGCATCACCATACAGTGCTATCACTGCTTATTCCAAGGAAGCCCCAGTGATAGCTACACCACCCACCTCTGAATGACCCTCATTGTTCCCATAAATTAATATGGTGGTTTTCCTAGTTTAAGAAATGGTATGCCGTGTTTAAATATTATTTCTACAAATGCATTTTGTTTAAAACAGTGAAAGCTACATATGCAAAGTAAAAAATACATTATCATTTTCAAGCACAGGCTTTATTATGAAAACCTCAACACAGGATCCTTCTTCTTTCTGTTGTGTCTAAGCTGGAGACTGAGTGCTGCATGGACTGTGGGGTCTTAGCTGCACAGCACTGACACATATTATCAATGAATATAAACTACAAGAAAATCCTGAAATACACTTTGACAACTGATCGTGTTTCCGCATAATAGCACCAGTTGAAGAATCCTTAAAGAGACTAACAGATGAGCATATATATATTAGTACGAGGACACCTAAATTGGAAGCCACTTTTTTATAATGTCACTTATATTGCATTTTGTCACATTGCTTGTCTATACCTTGTATGTAATAGTGCCTGTCTTGTAACCTTTTTTCCCCATGAATATATTTCCTGTAGTACAATCAGGTATATTTAGTGGCAGGCAGCCACATTTATATTATTAAGGGGATTACCTAAGGTTAATTAATTCATAAATATTTTTGAATTATTATTTTTCATTATTTTTAGTCTGTAGTATAAATGGTTTTGAATGCTTGATCTGGAAAACTCCAGCCTACACTCACATCAGTGCTAAATCTCTGCTGGGTGCTCCTCAGTGTAGCCATGCAACATCCAGAGCTCACTCATATAATTATAAAAAGAAAAGGGCACTCACCAATATTCATATGTCCACAAGGTGTTGTTTTTTAATGGTTACATACCACCAGTGAAATTAGAATTGCCGATGCCGGACCTTTGTCAAGGTATAAATAACACACCCTAGAATATACAATACACATACAATACATTGGTTAAATACCTGCAGTAAAGGGGGTACACACAGAGAGATCCGTGCTTAAATTCTAAGCAATCTGACCAGATTGCTTAGAAATTAAACACAGATCTCTCCGTGTGTATGCCCATAGGGATAGCGATGCGCAGCTCTGCGCGTCGCTATTGCTGACTCTAGATTTGGCATGCATGCATGCCAAATCTAGTAGATCGCTCACATCACTGCTCTGTGAAGTGAGCCCCCACCCCCCCAGCCCCCACACTCAGCACACATCGCGCTGTGTGCTGAGCGGGGGGAGAGATGTGTGCTGAGCGGTCTGTGCTAGATCACTCAGCACACATCTCCACCGTGTGTACGGGGCTTAAGGTTGTACAGATCTTTCCAATCAACTCTGGCCATACATGCGCATTTTGCTGGAATTTACGGGGTTCACACTTCCTGCATTCAAACTCATTCTCTTGAGTGCTCATTCTCAGATCTCTTCGCTTGATCTGGAAAGCTTCCTTTGTTTATATGTGTGTGTGTGTGTGTGTGTGTGTGTGTGTGTGTGTGTGTGTGTATAGATAGATAGATAGATAGATAGATAGATAGATAGATAGATAGATAGACAGACAGATAGATAGATATTAGAGATGAGTGGGTTCGGTTCGTCGAGATCCAACCCCCCCCCCCCCCCTGAACTTCACATATTTTACACAGGTCCGAGGCAGCCTCGGATCTTCCCGCCTTGCTCGGTTAACCCAAACGAGGCCGAACGTCATCATCCCGCTGTCGGATTCTCACGAGATTCGTATTCCATATAAAGAGCCGCGTGTCGCGGACGTGGCTACGTTCTCTCCCTGAAAAGCTCCATATCTGTGCTCAGTGTGCTGCAAATATATGTGCTCAGTGTGCTGCATTGTGGGGTCCATTATATTATATTAGTACAGTACAGTAGGCCATTGCTGTATCTTGCAGCTCCGTGTCAGACTCAGTTCTAGACAGTATCCTGATCAGTGCTCAATATCTGCTGCATTGTTGTGTGACCAGTATATACTATATATATATATAGTAGTACAGTGCAGCATTTTGGTGACCAACAGTATATAGTTGTACAGTACAGTAGGCCATTGCTATATATTGCTATATATTGCAGTTTGGTGTCACTGCAAGTATCCATATCTGTGCTGCATTGTTGTGAGCAGTATATACAGTAGTACAGTGCAGCATTTTGGTGACCAACAGTATATAGCTGTACAGCACAGTAGGCTATTGCTGTATCTTGCAGCTCCGTGTCACTCCAAGTATCCATATCTGCGCTGCATTGTTGTGAGCAGTATACTGTATATAGTAGTACAGTGCAGCAGTTTGGTGACCAACAGTATATAGTTGTACAGTACAGTAGGCCATTGCTCTATCTTGCAGCTCCGTGTCACTTCAAGTATCAATATCTTTGCTGCATTGTGGTGAGCAGTATAGAGTAGTACAGTGCAGCATTTTGGTGACCATTATATAGTTGTACAGTACAGTAGGCCACTGCTGTATCTTGCAGCTCCGTGTCACTTCAAGTATCCATATTTGTGCTGCATTGTTGTGAGCAGTATATATAGTAGTACAATGCAGCATTTTGGTGACCAACAGCATATAGCTGTACAGTACAGTAGGCCATTGCTGTATCTTGCAGCTCTGTGTCACTTCAAGAATCCATATCTGTGCTGCATTATTGTGAGCAGTTTATATAGTAGTACAGTGCAGCATTTTGGTGACCAACAGTATATAGTTGTACAGTATAGTAGGCCATTGCTGTATCTTGCAGCTCCGTGTCACTGCAAGTATCCATATCTGTGCTGCATTGTTGTGAGCAGTATGTATAGTAGTACAGTGCAGCATTTTGGTGACCAACAGTATATAGCTGTACAGTACAGTAGGCCATTGCTGTATCTTGCAGCTCCGTGTCACTTCAAGTATCCATATCTGTGCTGCATTGTTGTGAGCAGTATATATAGTAGTACAGTGCAGCATTTTGATGACCAACAGTATATAGTTGTACAGTACTGTAGGCCATTGCCGTATCTTGCAGCTCCATGTCACTTCAAGTATCCATATCTGTGTTGCATTGTTGTGAGCAGTATATAGTAGTACAGTGCAGCATTTTGGTGACCAACAGTATATAGTTGTACAGTACAGTAGGCCATTGCTATATATTGCAGTTCCGTGTCACTGCAAGTATCCATATCTGTGCTGCATTGTTGTGAGCAGTATATACAGTAGTACAGTGCAGCATTTTGGTGACCAACAGTAAATAGCTGTACAGCACAGTAGGCCATTGCTGTATCTTGCTGCTCCGTGTCACTTCAAGTATCCATATCTGTGCTGCATTGTTGTGAGCAGTATACTGTATATAGTAGTACAGTGCAGCATTTTGGTGACCAACAGTATATAGTTGTACAGTACAGTAGGCCATTGCTCTATCTTGCAGCTCCGTGTCACTTCAAGTATCCATATCTTTGCTGCATTGTTGTGAGCAGTATATAGTAGTACAGTGCAGCATATTGGTGACCATTATATAGTTGTACAGTACAGTAGGCCATTGCTGTATCTTGCAGCTCCGTGTCACTTCAAGTATCCATATTTGTGCTGCATTGTTGTGAGCAGTATATATAGTAGTACAGTGCAGCATTTTGGTGACCAACAGCATATAGCTGTACAGTACAGTAGGCCATTGCTGTATCTTGCAGCTCCATGTCACTTCAAGAATCCATATCTGTGCTGCATTATTGTGAGCAGTATATATAGTAGTACAGTGCAGCATTTTGGTGACCAACAGTATATAGTTGTACAGTATAGTAGGCCATTGTTGTATCTTGCAGCTCCGTGTCACTGCAAGTATCCATATCTGTGCTGCATTGTTGTGAGCAGTATATATAGTAGTACAGTGCAGCATTTTGGTGACCAACAGTATATAGCTGTACAGTACAGTAGGCCATTGCTGTATCTTGCAGCTCCGTGTCACTTCAAGTATCCATATCTGTGCTGCATTGTTGTGAGCAGTATATATAGTGGTACAGTGCAGCATATTGATGACCAACAGTATGTAGTTGTACAGTACTGTAGGCCATTGCCGTATCTTGCAGCTTCATGTCACTTCAAGTATCCATATCTGTGTGCTGCATTGTTGTGAGCAGTATATAGTAGTACAGTGCAGCATTTTGGTGACCAACAGTATATAGTTGTACAGTACAGTAGGCCATTGCTGTATCTTGCAGCTCTGTGTCACTGCAAGTATACATATCTGTGCTGCAACCAGGAAACGGGATTCACTATCATGCATTCCACCAAACTCCGGTGGAACACATCACGTCACTTCTGCTTCCGGGAACAAGCCGCCCTTGACTATCGTTGCCACGAGTGCATTCCACAAACAGCATGTTTCCTGTGCAAGTAATTTTACAGGAAGTGATCTAATGTTTCTGCACTCCATAGTGTTTGGCTAATTTGAATTTGCCGCCTTTTTTGGGATCTCCCAGGGGTATTTTAGGGGCCTATCAGGCAGTATTTGGTTGCTGTTGGTCAGACATGGAGTGCTGCTGTTTGCTGTAACGGATGATAATACGTTTATCTTGACGAAGGTCCGGAGTGGACCGAAACATTGATCACCAACCATGCTGTTATGTGAGGAGTAAAATTTCTTAATACTCATTCATTGAATAAGAACCTCTTTCTGGTGAGTGCACTTCTCTATTTTCTATATATGGACTTCCTTCCTGGACTTTAAGTGGCATCCCATTGGTTGATTACTGAATTGATGAGAGTGTGACCCATGCATGTATATGTATATATATATATATATATATATATATATATATATATATATGGAGAGAGAGAGAGAGAACAAATGGGCGGCACTCCAAGGACTCCAACAGAAGGAACAGCTACACAAGCTTTAGTTCATCAACGTTTCAGGCATTTTAATCTACACCCTTCGTCAGGACAAATTCAAAAATACATGTCTTACCTTAAATAACACCAATGAGTGAGTGCGGACCCAGCAGCCCCTTGCATTTCCGGGAACAGTGCAGGGGGAATCGTTGATGAACTAAAGCTTATGTAGCTGTTCCTTCTGTTGAAGTCCTTGGAGTGTCACCCGTTTGTTCTATCTGTTCTATTGTTCCACTGGTCCGTAGGAGGGCACCCGAGCGGTAAAGTATTGTAAGAGGAGTGACGGTCAAATCAGATTATACAATATATTTTTTTTTTTCAAAATTTAGGAGTGCACCCACCAGTCCATTCATAGAGTCATCAAAGTTTTTATTGCAGCATCGATACAGTCAAGATACCACCGACGTTTCAGTCCTCCCTGGGACCTTTGTCAAGGTTCAAGTGCTATGCACACAGTACATCCATATATACCCCTTCCAATATAGGACTCAGTGTAACATAGAAAGCATGGTAAATACACATAAGGATAATCAACTACTGATACCAAGCTCACATAATACTATTATAATAAGAAACATCAGCTGTGTCTCTCACATTGCCCGCGCATCCCGTTGGTGAACCGTACATAAGCGGAAGTGAGGACAGCACACAGACCGGTGAAACGCATCCGCACTTCCTCTCTGTAGCACCTCATATCCCCAGAGTGTCCCACCAGTCAACCACATGCTCGTGGAAGTGAGGACAGTGTGCTGACCAGTGAAAAGCATCCATACAGGCTAGATGCACATCCCCGTATGAGTCAACACTTCAACTCACTGAAGTGACCGGCTCCGAATAACCATGAGCAGTACCTCATCAACAAATTAATTGATAAGCACATAGATATGGCCCTGGTCTGGTCACTGCTGGTCACCTGCAGGGGTGTATCTACCTATTGGCCAGGATGGCACTCGCCAGGGGCGCCAGGCAAGAAGGGGGCGCCGCCTGGCTGTGCCACCTGCGGCCAAAGGATAGAAAAGCAACTGTCAAAGTTACTGCCTGTGCCAGGTGGAGGTGGAGCTGGGGGCTGCAATACGGGAGCTTAGCAGCCATGGCTACTGTAAGATACGCATTCCTGGGGATTGCAGTTGCTGTGAAAGGTAGGACTATGCTACCTTTTTTAGGCAGCTGCAGCAGGCCGTCCCCTCAGGTCCCGGCGCCCCTAGGCAGCTGCCTAAAGCTGCCTAGTGGAAGCTCCGGCCCTGAAAAGCAGTACTGTCAGACTGTACCTGGTGAGAGTCTGTTACTGCTGAAGCGGTGCTGGTGTCCGGCAGCACCGCACTTGTAATCAGACTCAAAATAAACTACAGCTCCCAGCAGCCCTTGTTGCTGGGAGCTCCCGGCAGCAAGGGCTGCTGGGAACTGTAGTTTATTGTGAGTCTGATTACAATAGTCTGATCTAGTGCAGTGCGGTGCTGACAGACACCGGCGCCGCGCCTGCAATAACAGACTCTCACTAGGTACACAGCAATTGTTATATAGCACAGTACTATAGATCTATTTGTCGTTGAAGATAATAAAAAAGTGTCAGTGTTTGGGAGAAGGGACTGTAGTACCTGGAAAACTACACGATTTTCATGCATGTTAGATGTAAGTAAGTAGCGAAAACTTTAACTTGTTGAGTGTAATAAAGAAAATACATATCTTACCTACTGTATTTCAAAGCCATGTTCAAGGAAATGTATATCAGTTAATTGTATAATTGATCATTTTATCTTGGAAGTGATGGCACCCTGATGTTTTTGCTAACAGTAAGCACTTCTACCATCCAACTAATGGTGTTTGGTTAATGGCTGGGTTCATTTGAGGCTCATCTCACAGCAGCTCCTTAGCATTTAATTCAGGATGCAGTCAAGATGCCGGCGTTTGGCATCCTGGCGGTCGGAAAGCTGACGCCAGCATCAGGAAACTGCTTGGAATGCTGATGCTGGCATCCCAACATAGATAGCGATGCAGAATGCCAAAATCCGGATTGAGTTGGTGCAAAAGTCTCCACTGGCAAGCCACGTGAGAAGGTGAGGGTTAGGCTGCGAGGGCGGGAGGGCTAGGGTTAGGCTGCAGGAAGGGAGATTAGGAAGGGTGGGTTAGGGTTAGGCACCACTGAAGAGGCTTTTGGGGTGGGGGTCGGGTTAAGGTCAGGCTGTGGGAAAGGTGGGTTAGGTTGGAGGGATGGTGTAATGTGAATACGAGACACTACTGTGCGGTGTAATGTGAATGAGGGACACTACTGTGTGGCATAATTTGAATTGGAAGTACTATTGTGTCCACGCCCTTCCCCCACAAGACCATGACCCATTTCCAATACTCACACCTTATTCCAAATGTGTGTAGGGGGGGCGCCAGCCCCTTACTTTGCCAGGGGCGCTCGGACCCCTAGATACACCCCTGGTCACCTGGTCTGCTCTGGTCACTGCTTCCCATGCTCGAGTTCAAGATTTTGCCCGTGCTGCACCCCTTCAGTGGAACGTGCTCCCCCGCCCCATTAGACTCTCCTCAACCTTGCAAAGCTTCAAACGGGCCCTAAAAACCCACCTATTCATCAAAGCATACCCTTCCGCTGCATAACCTAGTCCTGAGGCTGCTTCTCCATCCCCCTGCCTTATGCCTTAAACATCTCTGCTTTGCTTACATACTGCCATCAGACTACCTACCACTTGCTTGCACCTCATGTCATCTGTCTGTCGTCCCTTCCCACTAGATTGTTAGCTCTTCAGAGCAGGGCCCTCCTTCCTCTTGTTGTCAAAGCCCTCTTCTCTACATATTTTACTCGCAGCTCTCTCCTACTCAGCGACCATCTTTACCTGCTTTTTCTCCTGCTGGTAAAGGCTCATTTCAACAATGATTACTCCCTCGCTACTTACATCTTAGCTGTATTATGTTTTGAGAATTGCAGTGCTCTTTGTTACTTGTACTCTATTTTTGTTATTTATTTACTGTAATGCTAAGTTTTGTCTCCCTGTACTATCCTTTGAACTATAAAAGTTGACAATATTTAAAAACCAGTTCAATTGTTAATGTAACCGGATGCAACTCTGATGAGGAGAAGTGCGAACTTAAATGAACAAGTTGCAAGTGTATTGCACTCCAACCCGCAAAACATTTAATAAGGAGAAAAGGGGAAAACAGATACAGAATGCAGTAACAATTGATCAAACCATAAACACCAATATACAGAGAAATGCAAGTATAGTATAATATACCAATAGGGGCTTACAGGTAACAGACCAAATACATACACTGCGCCACTTGATTACAGGCCTCAGTCGTCTAACAAAATGACCTCTGAGTAAAGGTGACTTAATCCTGGGCCAGGTGCATGTCCTTCTATACAATGTTCCAAAAAATAGTACAATGGGGAATGTAAGATCTTCCATTGGTCAAGGGGCGGGACATATTCAGTACACCGTGGGTCATTGGTCAGTTCGAACACTGGGCGATGCCTAATCTTGGGATGTGTTTACAGTTGTTTACCTCTGGTCTCCTGCCTAAAGACTAGTTTAAACCGACCACAGTATAATACAAGAATACACATGAATCCAGTATCGCTAATAACTTGTTGCTGCAATATGTGACAATATCCTCACAAACACCGGATTATTACTTATGTGACCCTGAACAATAGGATCCCACACACAGTGTTCTTATGCAGTCCCATCTCTGCACTAGACGTATGGCTGGATATCTAATGAAACAATACCTTTTTATGTATATATATATATATATATATATATATATATACACACACACATATATACACACACACACACACACACACACATATATATATATATATATTATATACACACACACACACACACACACACACACACACACACACACACACACATACATACACAGTTGACCAGTTGTGTAAAGGCTATGTGTAACTCATTGTGTAGTGGACAGGTCAGTACTGTGTAAACCATAAAGCCAGAATACATAATACATATGACATATTACTATTGATTAAAGTATCAATATCTGGTCTGTATTTTACTGAATATCACTTAAGATGCACACAAAATTCTGGTATGTGCAGAGGTATGTTTAAGAATGCAGAATTATAGCACATAGTCAGGAATCTGCATATCTTTAGAAATTGTATGGTATCTGGCTTCTTGTTTGTTATACTGTAGTTCAGAGACAATGACAGCCCAGGATCAATGGGATCATCACCATGCCTCCATTGTTCATGCTAACAATTGAGGCAAACAACGGTATTAAAAAGTCCAAGCAATCAAAGGTCTATATGACACAATGCCTGTCTGGACAGAATGCAATCTGATATGTTTCAGGACACTATAAGAATTTGTATTTCTGGCTGTAACACATTTCAGTGTATATTTTCTGTAAGTAAGAAATAATTGCTAATGTGTTACAGTATGATATTTATTAACAAATGCGTCTTCTACTGTAATGTGCACAGTAATGGTCATTCGTGCTCTACCGTATTACCTATAGCATGCCTACTTGACGCATGCATCGTAGACGCATCCATTAGTAAATGCCATAGTGTATTCTAAATATTGACATATGCAAATTGACTTTGACAGTACAGTGCTGCGAACACTTGTGACGCCTTATAAATAAAATGTAATAATGATGATAATAATAATAATAATAATAATAATAATAACAATAATAATAATAATAATATAGATTGTAGTATTATTAATTAATTAAGCAGGTGCGGTGTTCCACAGCCGGCTTATACTTCTATATTATGGACATTATATACAAACATCAGCATAATCTAATTGGCATAGTATATTCAGCACAATATAAAACTGGGAGCATGATAGCCATAAGGAATAAGAATAAGAAAAGGCACAGTTTAAGATATCCAGCAACATCACATATCATTATACAGTTAGTTACAGAAAATATGGACCAAATATAGTATAGGACCACTGATCGCTTTACACATCATGTAAAAAAAGAAAACAAAAAATGAAAAATAGTGAAAAAATAATAAAAATAGTGAAAACATAATAAAAATAATCCAGTTCGCATCATAGAACTCATATCTTCAAAAGTCCTGCATACATTAGGGTCTCACTATATCAGGGAAAGATATTACAGTGTATTGAGTCATTTAGACCTCTTGGCCACACAATATCCAATCTACAGTACAGTATGTATCCAATATGCTTCCCTGCGTAAGAGATCATATGTTCCAAATTGTCACAGAGTTTAAATCATTCCTCACCTTTTTGAGCTCAGTGCCCACTTCCTCAATTACCAGCAATACTAAATCTAGCGAACATTTATTGAGAATCCCACACCATCGGCTACAAAACACAGGGTTATTGCGGCCGATGGTGGGGAAATTCCTCACACGAAAACCCTGTGGGATCTGTTTCCTCCGATAATAATCGGAAAGAAACTGACCATGCAATAACAAATCAATCTCTTTTTTGTTCAAATTCAGTAGTCTATGATAGACATCAATAGCCTTCTCTCCTATTATAGTATTGAAATCTGTCAATCCAAAGAGTAGGCGTTCTGCATCATCATCAGTGTAAGATACCTGCCCATATTCAGCATTAGATCAGTTGCCACAATCTCCCAATTTTTCTTAATAGCAGTTCTGGTCGCAAACTACCAGTATCAAACGTTGTAAGGAAGACAAACTGTTCATTGTCTGTCTCAGCATTTAGTTGTCTATCTTGTCCATATTTAAATCGGCACTCTGCCTTATGTAGACACTTCTCGATCACATCAGGGTGATATCCTCTCTCAAGAAATCTGTGTTGCATTTCAACAAGCTGAACTTTCAATGTCTCCTCATCCGAGTTGTTCCTCATAACCCTAATAAAATGTGAAATGGGTAGACCTTCTTTCAGGGGTTTTGGATGATAACTGTTGTAATGCAGGAGTGTATTACAATCAGTGGCCTTCCTATATAATTTATGTCCATATCCCCTTTTAGTGGCAAACACGGTCAAATCTAGGAAATTGATTTCTTTACAATCACATTCCATAGTAAAGCGAATAGGTGCTTCCAATTGATTAAGGCATGCTACCATATTCTCAACTGAGTCCCTATCCCCAGGCAAGAGAAGGAATATATCATCGATATAGCATTTATTGTAGCTGATACTATCTTCAAACTCTGGGAATATGTAGCACTGTTCATATTCATCCATATATAAATTAGCATCCGCTGGGGCTATATTACTCCCCATAGCAGTCCGGGATGTCTGGAGGTAATATCGGTCATCAAATTTAAAGTAGTTACACATAAGAGTCATCTCTAAAAGATCCAAAAGGAAGCCTACAGGTGGAATTTGGTGGTGATCAGCCAAGAGAGTGCTTCTAATTGCTGCAATACCTGCTTCATGGGGTATAACTGTGTAAAAGGAAGACACGTCCATTGTTACAAGCAGATGTGAATTAACACCAATGGAAAGGGACTTAAGATCTTTAATAAAGTCACCAGTGTTTTGATGTAGCTCTTGCTGAATATGGGCAGGTATCTTACACTGATGATGATGATGATGATGATGATGATGCAGAATGACTCCTCTTTGGATTGATTTATTTGAATACTATACCAGGAGAGAAGACTATCGATGTCTATCATAGACTACTGAATTTCAACAAAAGAGAGATTGATTTGTTATTGCATGGTCAGTTTATTTCCGATTATTATCAGAAGAAACAGATCCCACAGGGTTTTTGTGTGAGGAATATCCCCTCCATCGGCCGCAATAACCCTGTGTTTTGTAGCTGGTGTGCGATACTCAATAAATCTTCGCTAGATTTAGTATTGTTGGTAATTGAGGAAGTGGGCACTGAGCTCAAAAAGGTCAGGAAAGATTTAACTCTGTTCGTGACAATTTGGAACATTCGTTAAAGACTGATAAAACTGAAGACTGGCTTTTGAAGGTAAATGCTCAGATTGATAAGTATAAAACTGATCTTGTTAACTTTAAAAGGAATAAACTGGATAAGGTTGAGAGAGACTATTGTGACCATAGGGTGTATGGTTGGTTGGTTGGTTGGTTGGTTGGTTGGTTGGTTGGTTGGTTGGTTGGTTTGTTGGTGGGAAATTATATACCCACACGCAGATCCAAAGATTCTAGATTTAGACGTGGCCCATATCAATTTGAACAATACTCAACAGCCTCCTCCTCTGAAAGGGAATTCTCTGATTCTCAGACTGGTCAATGCCAGGCTTTTTCTCACCTCACTATGCGATCACAACTATATCCAGTAAAGGTAGACACCAGAAGCCCTACCCAAGAAAGAGCACCCACAAAAAATACAAAAAAACCTCTGAAGAACCCGCAAACAAAATAATAAACATCTCATCAGTTGTCTTAAGTTTGGATCAGGAGAAGGTATTGTCATGTGGATTGTGTTTTGTACTGACTGTTAAGTTTGACCCTATGAGGTGGAAGATTGATAACTATAATCTCTCACGTAAACTGAGATTAAAAGAAAAATTTGGTCACAGTAAGCGTGACATTACTGATACTGTTGATAAAAGATTTAAAAAGAAAAGTACTTATGATCCTTTTTCTAATAATATTAAGATCAAAACATTTACATGCATGATGGACCAAACGGTTAAAGATTCCATGGAAAAGTGAGACAATTAGGTCTGATTCAAGCACTTCAGAAAATACTGCCCTCAAATAGCTTAAAGAAATATGTTAATCAGTATTAGACCAGCAGACAAGAGTGGCGCAGTGGTTATACAGGACACTGTTGCATATAATGATGAGATATTACGACAACTGGCCGATACTCAAACCTATAGGATCCTTGATACTGATCCTACTTCTGTGTTTAAAAAGAGATTGGATAGTGCAATGGATGCAGCATATAATGAGGGCATGATTTCTGAAATGGTATCTACCTTCATGCACACCGATTTCCCAATATGCCCAATATTATACACATTGCCTAAAGTACACAAATGTGTAGAAAGGCCCCTGGGCCCAGCCATCATATCGGACAGGGGGTCTTTAGTTCAACCAGTAGCATGCTATCTCGACACATATCTACAACTGTGTGTAAAAACCATACAGAGCTAGATCAAAGACACTGGTGGTTTTATTAAAGATCTTAAGTCCCTTTCCATTGAAGTTAATTCACATCTGATTGTAACAATGGGGGTCATTCCGAGTTGATCGCTCGCTAGCTATTTTTTGCAGCACTGCAAACAGATAGTCACCGCCTATAGGGGAGTGTATTTTAACCTTGCAAGCGTGCAATCGCATTTGCAGCAGAACTGTACAAAAAATTTTTGTGCAGTTTCTGAGTAGCTCTGAACTTACTAAGCCCTTGCGATCACTTCAGCATGTCCGGGGCCGGAATTGACGTCAGACACCTGCCCTGCGAACGCTTCAACACGCCTGCGTTTTTCCAAACACTCCCAGAAAACAGTCAGTTGACACCCACAAACGTCCTCTTCTTGTCAATCTCCTTGCGATCGGCTGTGCAAATGGATTCTTCATACAATCCATCGCTCAGCAATGTTCCACTTTGTACCCGTACGATGCGCCTGCACATTGCGGTGTATACGCATGCGCAGTTCTGACCTGATCGCAGCGCAGCAAAAAATCCTAGCATGCGATCAGGTCGGAATGACCCCCAATGGACGTGTCTTCCTTTTACACCCCATGAAGCAGGTATTGCAGCAATTAGAAGAGCTCTCTTGGCTTATCACCACCAAATGCCACCTGTAGACTTACTGTTGGATCTTTTAGAGATTACACTTACGTGTAACTACTTTAAATTTGGTGACCAATACTACCTCCAGACATCCCTGCTATGGGGAGTAATATAGCCCCAGCGTATGCTAATTTATATATGGATGAATATGAACAGCGCTACATATTCCCGGAGTTTGGAGGTAGTATTGGCTACTATAAACGCTACATCAACGATATATTCCTTTTGTGGTCTTTTGATAGGGCCTCAGTTGAGAATATGGTAGCATGCCTTAATAAACTGGAAACACCTAATCGCTTTAGTATGGAATGTGATTGTAAACAAATTAATTTCCTTGGATTTGACTGTGTTCGCCACTAAAAGGGGATATGGACATAGATTATATAGGAAGGCCACTGATCGCAATACACTCCTGCATTACAACAGTAATCATCCAAAACCCCTGAAAGTCTACCCATTTCACAATTTATTATGGTTATGAGGAACAACTCGGATGAGGAGACATTGAAAGTTCAGCTTGTTGAAATGCAACACAGATTTCTTAAGAGAGGATATCAGCATGATATGATCGAGAAGTGTCTACATAAGGCAGAGTGCCGATTTAAATATGGACAAGATAGACAACTAAATGCTGAGACAGACAATGAACAGTTTGTCTTCCTTACAATGTTTGATACTGGTAGTTTGCAACCAGAACTGCTATTAAGAAAAATTGGGAGATTGTGGCAACTGATCTAATGCTGAATATGGGCAGGTATCTTACACTGATGATGATGCAGAACGCCTCCTCTTTGGATTGACAGATTGACAGATTTCAATACTATACGGCTATTGATGTTTATCATTTGATACTGGTAGTTTGCAACCAGAACTGCTATTAAGAAAAATTGGGGGATTGTGGCGACTGATAACACTCTAAAGAACACTCTCTCTCTTCGTAACATACTCATGCGCCCAGATATGTCAGTAGGTAAGGAGATAGAGTGTTGGTTACCCTCTGCAAAGGTGGGATGTTTCAGGTGTCCAAACTGTATGACCTGTAGGAGCATGATCACAGGTAGCACCTTTCCCCACCCACATGGCGGTCAGAGAATATCAATCTAACATCAACTGATGTGTACATTGGATTATGTTGTTTATATCCTATTATGCCCCTGCTCAATGATATATGTGGGCAAAACAATTAGATCCTTTCGTGAACGAGCATCCAATCATCGTTCTACCATACAATTGGCATTAAAAACAGGTGGCTCGTCTAAACCTGTATCATGACACTTTGTACAGCATCAACATCAATTGTCACCTGTACGGTATATGCTGATTGACAGGATAACACCGTTACCCAGGGGGGGTGATCGTGCAAAAACCCTCTTACGCAGTCAATTGGATACATAGGGGGAAATTCAAATGTTTGAAAGGTCAGATGGGTGTCTGTTTTTTTTCTGTCTATTAGATAGGAAAAAACAGACTCCCAACCGACTTTTCAAACATTTGAATTAACCCCATAGATTGGATACTGTGTGGCCAAGGGATCTAAATGACTCAATACACTGGAGTATCTTTTTTATATATTGGGACCCTAATGTATGTGGGACTTTTGAAGATATGAGTTCTGTGATGCGACCTGGATTATTTTTATTATTATTTTTTCTTCACTATTTTAATATTTTTTCACTATTTTTCTTTTTTCTTTTCTTTTTTTACATGATGTGTAAAGCGATCAGTGGTCCTATACTATATTTGGTCCATATTTTCTGTAAGTAACTGTATAATGATATGTGATGTTGCTGTATTTCATAAACTGTGCCATTTCTTATTCGTTATGGATATAATGCTCCCGGTTTTATATTGTGCATAATATACTATGCCAATTAGATTATGTGGATGTTTGTATATGATGTCCATAATATACAAGTATATGCCGGCTGTGGAACACCCCACCTGCTTAATTAATTAATAATATGATAATGTCAAATATTACCTTTAAACATAAGCTATTTACTATTACGGACTAAGTACGCTATTTGCGTACTGAGTACCGTAGGGGTACGCACTTAGCGTAACAGACGCTAAGCCGTGGGCGCGACGCACGAACGATGCGTATGCTCACGGTTTCACGCTTTGTACCAAGCACGCTATAGGCGTACCGAGTACCGTACTGCTACGCTATTGGCGTAGCGGACGCTGCGCCGTGACAGTGAGACACAAGCGGTGCAGACGCTCACAGAATGATACGCAGTAAACCTTATTAATAACACACAGTAAGAATATGCTTATACTCTAAACCTTAGTAGTCAAATACTACAATGATGTAACGCTTAAAAACCTTAACTATGTGTATGCTGTTTGAGCGATTGAGACGCTAAGAAAAGCCCTTTGTGGAGAAGTGAAAACACAAGACCTGGTTTGGATTTAAAAACCACAGCGGTTCTAACACCGCCGTGGATGGTTTAGAGAAAAGGGGAAAAACACAATACAAGTTATACACTACAAACTAACATCAAAATCTTACACAATAACAGAGAATAATATAAACAATAACAAACAAGAGTGAACAAATTGAAACGAATGGCGAACAGAATGGATAACAAAATGGCTACAGAGAAATATACATACGTGGGGATGATTCACAAGCGCGTCCTGGATCCAGCCCTCAGCATTCAGAAAGAAAGCCTTCAGAGAGAGTGAGTGTCTGGCCAGGCAATGGTGGTCTTTATATACACAACATACATTCACAATACAATGGTCCTTATAATCTCATTGTTCATTGGACACAGGAATGTGTCTCCACATTATAGCAAAGGTCATAGGTGGATTTGAACAGGTGGGCTGTGTCTTTCTCCAACTGCTCTGGTGGGAGGTATCCTCAGGATTCCCGCCGCATGTGTAATTTACAGCAAATACAATATATGTTCATAAACGACTTTTGCACATAACTATACGCAGGAGCGAGCGATCCTCTCCTAACCAACACCGAAATGTTACCCTTAAAATATCCTACAGCTGGATACTAGACACCACCTTTCAACCTTTATCTGACCCTTCCTATCATGTAAAGAGGAATCTCTCTGTCCAGGAACCGTTTAAAATAAACATACTTGCTGACATTGTCTAGGGGAATATTAGCTATAAAACACACTATATGAGTTAAATATGCTACGATCGAGTCGCACGCTAGACGCTCACAAACTCTGCCGTAAGTACACATCTTATTCGCACGAGACGCTGGTGCGTCCCTTACGCAACCTGCGGGGATGTGTACGCACTGGGGAGTGGGTGCACGAGCAGCGCGCGTGTGCATGAGGGGTTAGTACAAGGCATATGCATCATGATATTTTTCGACTTTGACAAATACTACCATCTATATCTATGGGGGTATTCTGAGCTGATCGTAGCTTCAAGTTTGTTAGCAATTGGGCAAAACCATGTGCACTGCAGGGGAGGCAGATATAACATGTGCAGAGAGAGCTAGATTTGGGTGTGGTGTGTTCAATCTGCAATCTAAATTGCAGTGTAAAAATAAAGCAGCCAGTATTTACCCTGCACAGAAACAAAATAACCCACCCAAATCTAACTCTCTCTGCAAATGTTATATCTGCCCCCCCCCCCTGCAGTGCACATGGTTTTGCCCAACTGCTAAAAAATTTCCTGCTGCGATCAACTTGGAATTACCCCCTATGTGCAGTGCTACTAGTGTTGCTTAGCAACAAATTTGTTGATGAGGTACTGCCCATGGTTATTCGGAGCCAGTCATTTCAGTGAGTTGAAGTGTCGCGTCATACAGGGATGTGCATCTAGCCTGTATGGATGCGTTTCACTGGTCCGCACGCTGCTCTCACTTCCGCCAGCATATGGTTGATTGGTGAGACACGCTGGGGATATGAGGTGCAGCAGAGATGAAGTGCGGATGTGTTTCTCCGGTCTGTGCTGATCTCACTTCTGCCTGTGTGCGGTCCACCAGTTGGACGCGCAGGCAGTGTGAGAGACACAGCTGATGTTTCTTATTATATCGGTATTATGTGGTTTGAGGTAAGAACTGAGAGCATGATATCAGTAGTTGATTATCCTTATGTGTATTTATTGTTATACTGTGATGGTGGGTTACGTTGGAATGCCATGCTTTCTATGTTACACTGTTTCCTATATTGGAAGGGGTATATGTGGATGTACTATGTGTATAGCACTTTAACCTTGACAAAGGTCCCAGGGGGACCGAAACATCGGTGGTATCTTGATTGTATCCATGCTGCAATAAAAACTTTGATGACTCTATGAATGGACTGGTGACGTCACTCCTAAATTTGGAATATGTTTGCATGAGTGAGGATTATTTCCTCTAATTCATGAAGATTGGTTGTCACCCCAGCAAGCTGATAGTCTTATTGTTTGTGCAGACATCCTTTGGAGTATAAATATATATATATATATACATTAGAGATGAGCGGGATGGGTTCCTCGAGATCCGAACCCCCCCCCCCCCCCCGAACTTCACCCATTTTACACGGATCCGAGGTGGCCTTGGATCTTCCCGCCTTGCTCGGTTAACCCGAACGAGGCCGAACATCATCATCCCGCTGTAGGATTCTCACGAGATTCGTATTCTATATAAAGAGCCGCGCGTCGCCGCCATTTTCACTCGTGCATTGGAGATTGAACGAAGAGGACGTGGCTGCGTTCTCTCCCTGAAAAGCTCCGTAATCTGTGCTCAGTGTGCTGCAAATATCTGTGCTCAGTGTGCTGCAAATATCTGTGCTCCGTGTGTTTAAAATATCTACGTTCTCTGCCTGAAAATGCTCCATATCTGTGCTCAGTGTGCTGCAAATATCTGTGCTCAGTGTGCTTTATTGTGGGGGCTGGGGACCACCAGTATATAATTAATTATACTTATAGTAGTACAGTACAGTAGGCCATTGCTGTATCTTGCAGCTCTGTGTCACTGCAAGTATCCATTCCATATCTGTGCAGCATTTTTGTGAGCAGTATATAGTATTACAGTGCAGCATTTTGGTGACCCAACAGTATATAGTTGTGTACAGTAGGCCATTGCTGTATCTTGCAGCTCTGTGTCACTGCAAGTATCCATTCCATATCTGTGCTGCATTTTTGTGAGCAGTATATAGTATTACAATGCAGCATTTTGGTGACCCAACAGTATATAGTTGTGTACAGTAGTCCATTGCTGTATCTTGCAGCTCCGTGTCACTGCAAGTATCCATTCTATATCTGTGCAGCATTTTTGTGAGCAGTACATATATAGTATTACAGTGCAGAATTTTTGACCCAACAGTATATAGTTGTGTACAGTAGGCCATTGCTATTTCTTGCAGCTCTGTGTAACTGCAAGTATCCATTCCATATCTGTGCAGCATTTTTGTGAGCAGTATATATAGTATTACAGTGCAGCATTTTGGTGACCCAACAGTATATAGTTGTGTACAGTAGGCCATTGCTGTATCTTGCAGCTCTGTGTCACTGCAAGTATCCATCCATTCCATTTTCTTCCAGTGATTTGGACCAATAATACCATTGATTAGAACGAATAATTCCTGTGAATTTGTCATTTTCTTCCAGTGATTTGGACCAATAATACCATTGATTAGAAAGAATAATTCCTGTGATTTTGTCATTTTCTTCCAGTGATTTGGACCAATAATACCATTGATTAGAACAAATAATTCCAGTGATTTTGTCATTTTCTTCCAGTGATTTGGACCAATAATACCATTGATTAGAACGAATAATTCCTGTGATATTGAGGTGTTTGTGTCGCTTAGCTTAGCTGTCCAGCGACCACAGTGCACCTCTTTTTCTCTTTTCTTTGCATCATGTGCTGTTTGGGGCCAATTTTTTTAAGTGCCATCCTGTCTGACACTGCAGTGCCACTCCTAGATGGGCCAGGTGTTTGTGCCGCCCTCTTGGGTCGTTTTGCTTAGTCATCCAGCGACCTCGGTGCAAATTTTAGGACTAAAAATAGTATTGTGAGGTGTGAGGTGTTCAGAATAGACTGGAAATGAGTGGAAATTGTGGTTATTGAGGTTAATAATACTATAGGATCAAAATTACTCCCAAATTCTATGATTTAAGCTGTTTTTGAGTTGTTGTTTTTTAAAAAACACCCGAATCCAAAACACACCCGAATCCGACAAAAAAATTTCAGAGAGGATTTGCCAAAACGCGTCCGCGGAACCGAATCCAAAACCAAAACACAAAACCCGAAAAATTTCCGGTGCACATCTCTAATATATATATATATATATATATATATATATAAAAGCAGAAACAAACGAGGCGGCACTCAAAGACTTGAAAAAAGCATCAAACGTGTATTTAGTGCTATCAACGTTTCAGGGACCACCTCCCCTTCGTCAGGATAACTGCACAAGTGAACAAATCAAACTTATATAGAGATAAACTTACCCCCCTTGCAAGATTCCCCACGCTCGTTCTCCTCTGGCCACGCCACTCGGGCATCCCGTCCGGCGTCACCGCTCACACCAGCGGAACCGGAAGTGACGTCGCGGCTCCCTCCTGTGTGGCCATGGAGACGCTACAACAAACAAAACATAACATGTAAAAGCAATCGTGTCCATTTGCAAGACTGTAACATAAGATACATTACAGATATAAAGTGTACATTATCATAATAATAAAAAACCATCATCATAGTGAGAGATGTGAACTGCATAGTGCTACTAACACTCGTAAAAAATACATTGATAAATATGACATACAAACTACTGTAAAAAATCATCATGTATCTGTGCAAAAATAGGCTCGAATACAGTAACCATTAAAAAGAAAAGGACTGCGGCACCCCACGCTCAATATGAGTATATTATCACTATTAAATGTAAACACACATATATTTTTACAAAACCTGAGATGTAATTATTCTTATCCCCCTTCTAAAACCGTACCGGGGTTGCACAAACAATCAGTATGTATAACAAAGGGCGCTCCATATTTACAAGAAATTAATAAGACCTAGGCTATCATTGAGCCCACCCGGTTTGAGTGTATTGAGTCTATGTATCCACATAGACTCAAGTTGAAGCAATTTTTTGCCCCTGTTGCCCCCCACGAGGAGACTCAGGGACATGGTCTATGATGCGGTGTTTAAACGTAGCCATACTGTGTCTGTGTTCTACGAAATGTTTAGCTACTGGCTGTTCCCCGTTACCAGATGCCAACGCATTCCTTATGGCAAGTCTATGTTGGGCCATCCTCACCTTGAATTGACATTCGGTCTTACCGGCATCTGGTAACGGGGAACAGCCAGTAGCTAAACATTTCGATGAGCACCGGAAATTTTTCGGGTTTTGTGTTTTGGTTTTGGGTTCGGTTCCGCGGCCGTGTTTTGGGTTCGAACGCGTTTTGGCAAAACCTCACCGAATTTTTTTTGTCGGATTCGGGTGTGTTTTGGATTCGGGTGTTTTTTTCAAAAAACCCTAAAAAACAGCTTAAATCATAGAATTTGGGGGTCATTTTGATCCCAAAGTATTATTAACCTCAATAACCATAATTTCCACTCATTTTCAGTCTATTCTGAACACCTCACAATATTATTTTTAGTCCTAAAATTTGCACCGAGGTCGCTGGATGACTAAGCTCAGCGACCCAAGTGGCCGACACAAACACCTGGCCCATCTAGGAGTGGCACTGCAGTGTCACGCAGGATGGCCCTTCAAAAAACTACTCCCCAAACAGCACATGACGCAAAGAAGAAAAAAAAGAGGCGCAATGAGGTAGCTGTGTGAGTAAGCTAAGCGACCCTAGTGGCCGACACAAACACCTGGCCCATCTAGGAGTGGCACTGCAGTGTCACGCAGGATGGCCCTTCCAAAAAACACCCCCCAAACAGCACATGACGCAAAGAAAAAAAGAGGCGCAATGAGGTAGCTGTGTGACTAAGCTAAGCGACCCTAGTGGCCGACACAAACACCTGGCCCATCTAGGAGTGGCACTGCAGTGTCACGCAGGATGGCCCTTCAAAAAACTACTCCCCAAACAGCACATGACGCAAAGAAGAAAAAAAAGATGCGCAACGAGGTAGCTGTGTGACTAAGATAAGCGACCCTAGTGGCCGACACAAACACCTGGCCCATCTAGGAGTGGCACTGCAGTGTCACGCAGGATGGCCCTTCCAAAAAACACCCCCCAAACAGCACATGATGCAAAGAAAAAAAGAGGCGCAATGAGGTAGCTGTGTGACTAAGATAAGCGACCCAAGTGGCCGACACAAACACCTGGCCCATCTAGGAGTGGCACTGCAGTGTCACGCAGGATGGCCCTTCCAAAAAACACCCCCCAAACAGCACATGACGCAAAGAAAAAAAGAGGCGCAATGAGGTAGCTGTGTGACTAAGATAAGCGACCCAAGTGGCCGACACAAACACCTGGCCCATCTAGGAGTGGCACTGCAGTGTCACGCAGGATGGCCCTTCCAAAAACTACTCCCCAAACAGCACATGACGCAAAGAAGAAAAAAAAGAGGCGCAATGAGGTAGCTGTGTGAGTAAGCTAAGCGACCCTAGTGGCCGACACAAACACCTGGCCCCTCTAGGAGTGGCACTGCAGTGTCACGCAGGATGGCCCTTCCAAAAAACACCCCCCAAACAGCACATGACGCAAAGAAGAAAAAAAAGAGGCGCAATGAGGTAGCTGTGTGAGTAAGCTAAGCGACCCTAGTGGCCGACACAAACACCTGGCCCATCTAGGAGTGGCACTGCAGTGTCACGCAGGATGGCCCTTCCAAAAAACACCCCCCAAACAGCACATGACGCAAAGAAGAAAAAAAAGATGCGCAATGAGGTAGCTGTGTGACTAAGATAAGCGACCCAAGTGGCCGACACAAACACCTGGCCCATCTAGGAGTGGCACTGCAGTGTCACGCAGGATGGCCCTTCCAAAAACTACTCCCCAAACAGCACATGACGCAAAGAAAAATGAAAGAAAAAAGAGGTGCAAGATGGAATTGTCCTTGGGCCCTCCCACCCACCCTTATGTTGTATAAACAGGACATGCACACTTTAACCAACCCATCATTTCAGTGACAGGGTCTGCCACACGACTGTGACTGAAATGACGGGTTGGTTTGGACCCCCACCAAAAAAGAAGCAATTAATCTCTCCTTGCACAAACTGGCTCTACAGAGGCAAGATGTCCACCTCATCATCATCCTCCGATATATCACCGTGTACATCCCCCTCCTCACAGATTATCAATTCGTCCCCACTGGAATCCACCATCTCAGCTCCCTGTGTACTTTGTGGAGGCAATTGCTGCTGGTGAATGTCTCCACGGAGGAATTGATTATAATTCATTTTAATGAACATCATCTTCTCCACATTTTCTGGATGTAAGCTCGTACGCCGATTGCTGACAAGGTGAGCGGCGGCACTAAACACTCTTTCGGAGTACACACTTGTGGGAGGGCAACTTAGGTAGAATAAAGCCAGTTTGTGCAAGGGCCTCCAAATTGCCTCTTTTTCCTGCCAGTATAAGTACGGACTGTCTGACGTGCCTACTTGGATGCGGTCACTCATATAATCCTCCACCATTCTTTCAATGGGGAGAGAATCATATGCAGTGACAGTAGACGACATGTCCGTAATCATTGTCAGGTCCTTCAGTCCGGACCAGATGTCAGCATCAGCAGTCGCTCCAGACTGCCCTGCATCACCGCCAGCGGGTGGGCTCGGAATTCTGAGCCTTTTCCTCGCACCCCCAGTTGCTGGAGAATGTGAAGGAGGAGATGTTGACAGGTCGCGTTCCGCTTGACTTGACAATTTTGTCACCAGCAGTTCTTTGAACCCCAGCAGACTTGTGTCTGCCGGAAAGAGAGATCCAAGGTAGGTTTTAAATCTAGGATCGAGCACGGTGGCCAAAATGTAGTGCTCTGATTTCAACAGATTGACCACCCGTGAATCCTGGTTAAGCGAATTAAGGGCTCCATCCACAAGTCCCACATGCCTAGCGGAATCGCTCTGTGTTAGCTCCACCTTCAATGTCTCCAGCTTCTTCTGCAAAAGCCTGATGAGGGGAATGACCTGACTCAGGCTGGCAGTGTCTGAACTGACTTCACGTGTGGCAAGTTCAAAAGGTTGCAGAACCTTGCACAACGTTGAAATCATTCTCCACTGCGCTTGAGATAGGTGCATTCCACCTCCTATATCGTGCTCAGTTGTATAGGCTTGAATGGCCTTTTGCTGCTCCTCCAACCTCTGAAGCATATAGAGGGTTGAATTCCACCTCGTTACCACTTCTTGCTTCAGATGATGGCAGGGCAGGTTCAGGCGTTTTTGGTGGTGCTCCAGTCTTCTGTACGTGGTGCCTGTACGCCGAAAGTGTCCCGCAATTCTTCTGGCCACCGACAGCATCTCTTGCACGCCCCTCTCGTTTTTTAAATAATTCTGCACCACCAAATTCAAGGTATGTGCAAAACATGGGACGTGCTGGAATTTGCCCAGATTTAATGCACACACAATATTGCTGGCGTTGTCCGATGCCACAAATCCACAGGAGAGTCCAATTGGGGTAAGCCATTCCGCGATGATCTTCCTCAGTTGCCGTAAGAGGTTTTCAGCTGTGTGCGTATTCTGGAAAGCGGTGATACAAAGCGTAGCCTGCCTAGGAAAGAGTTGGCGTTTGCGAGATGCTGCTACTGGTGCCGCCGCTGCTGTTCTTGCGGTGGGAGTCCATACATCTACCCAGTGGGCTGTCACAGTCATATAGTCCTGAGCCTGCCCTGCTCCACTTGTCCACATGTCCGTGGTTAAGTGGACATTGGGTACAACTGCATTTTTTAGGACACTGGTGAGTCTTTTTCTGAGGTCTGTGTACATTTTCGGTATCGCCTGCCTAGAGAAATGGAACCTAGATGGTATTTGGTACCGGGGACACAGTACCTCCAACAAGTCTCTAGTTGGCTCTGCAGTAATGATGGATACCGGAACCACGTTTCTCACCTCCCAGGATGCCAAGGCCTCAGTTATCCGCTTTGCAGCAGGATGACTGCTGTGATATTTCATCTTCCTCGCAAAGGACTGTTGGACAGTCAATTGCTTGGTGGAAGTAGTAAAAGTGGTCTTACGACTTCCCCTCTGGGATGACCATCGACTCCCAGCAGCAACAACAGCAGCGCCAGCAGCAGTAGGCGTTACACGCAAGGATGCATCGGAGGAATCCCAGGCTGGAGAGGACTCGTCAGAATTGCCAGTGACATGGCCTGCAGGACTATTGGCATTCCTGGGGAAGGAGGAAATTGACACTGAGGGAGTTGGTGGGGTGGTTTGCGTGAGCTTGGTTACAAGAGGAAGGGATTTACTGGTCAGTGGACTGCTTCCGCTGTCGCCCAAAGTTTTTGAACTTGTCACTGACTTATGATGAATGCGCTGCAGGTGACGTATAAGGGAGGATGTTCCGAGGTGGTTAACGTCCTTACCCCTACTTATTACAGCTTGACAAAGGCAACACACGGCTTGACAAATGTTGTCCGCATTTCTGTTGAAATACTTCCACACCGAAGAGCTGATTTTTTTGGTATTTTCACCAGGCATGTCAATGGCCCTATTCCTCCCACGGACAACAGGTGTCTCCCCGGGTGCCTGACTTAAACAAACCACCTCACCATCAGAATCCTCCTGGTCAATTTCCTCCCCAGCGCCAGCAACACCCATATCCTCCTCATCCTGGTGTACTACAACACTGACATCTTCAATCTGACTATCAGGAACTGGACTGCGGGTGCTCCTTCCAGCACTTGCAGGGGGCGTGCAAATGGTGGAAGGCGCATGCTCTTCACGTCCAGTGTTGGGAAGGTCAGGCATCGCAAACGACACAATTGGACTCTCCTTGTGGATTTGGGATTTCGAAGAACGCACAGTTCTTTGCTGTGCTTTTGCCAGCTTGAGTCTTTTCATTTTTCTAGCGAGAGGCTGAGTGCTTCCATCCTCATGTGAAGCTGAACCACTAGCCATGAACATAGGCCAGGGCCTCAGCCGTTCCTTGCCACTCCGTGTGGTAAATGGCATATTGCCAAGTTTACGCTTCTCCTCCGACAATTTTATTTTAGATTTTTTAGTCCTTTTTTTACTGATATTTGGTGTTTTGGATTTTACATGCTCTGTACTATGACATTGGGCATCGGCCTTGGCAGACGACGTTGATGGCATTTCATCGTCTCGGCCATGACTAGTGGCAGCAGCTTCAGCACGAGGTGGAAGTGGATCTTGATCTTTCCCTAATTTTGGAACCTCAACATTTTTGTTCTCCATATTTTAATAGGCACAACTAAAAGGCACCTCAGGTAAACAATGGAGATGGATGGATACTAGTATACTTATGGATGGACGAGCGACTGCCGACACAGAGGTAGCTACAGCCGTGGACTACCGTACTGCGTCTGCTGCTAATATAGACTGGATGATAATGATATAAAAAATATATATATATCACTACTGCAGCCGGACAGGTATATATTATATAATGACGGACCTGCTGGACACTGTCAGCACTGCAGACTCCTAAAGTAAGCTACTAGTATCAAGAAGATAGAAAAAAAAAACACAACAGGTAGGTGGTATACAATTATGGATGGACGAGCGACTGCCGACACAGAGGTAGCTACAGCCGTGGACTACCGTACTGCGTCTGCTGCTAATATAAACTGGATGATAATGATATAAAAAAAATATATATATCACTACTGCAGCCGGACAGGTATATATTATATAATGACGGACCTGCTGGACACTGTCAGCACTGCAGACTCCTAAAGTAAGCTACTAGTATCAAGAAGATAGAAAAAAAAAAACACAACAGGTAGGTGGTATACAATTATGGATGGACGAGCGACTGCCGACACAGAGGTAGCTACAGCCGTGGACTACCGTACTGCGTCTGCTGCTAATATAGACTGGATGATAATGATATAAAAAATATATATATATCACTACTGCAGCCGGACAGGTATATATTATATAATTGTTATGCACACCAGTGCCTGCAGGAATGTACTGGTGTCAGAACTGTTATGCACTCCAGTGCCTGCAGGAATGTACTGGTGTTTGAACTGTTATGCACACCAGTGCCTGCAGGAATGTACTGGTGTCTGAACGGATAGGTATGCAAAACAAATGAACTCACAGACAGACTGGGGAATATGACATTACGTACACAGAAGGTGATAGGGTAACAAAATACACACAAAGTGAACAGAGAAGCCCAGAGGCTAAGGAACTGGGTGTCTCCCTAGTATTAGTAATGCTCAGATGGGAAAAGCAAGATGTTGTGTTTTAATATGTAGAGAACCCGAAATGCTGTTGCTAACGGCAACAGCAAAACCTTAAAGGGTTACCAACGGGTGTGGCAGTAAACTCCTTGGTCAGAGATGGAATGATAGACACAAGGAGAGTCTCCACAATCCTAATTCTCACTTGCAGTGCACAGGTTCAGCTTACTGCCACTAAACTGACACCTGACACCTTGCACAGTGAGACAGGATTTAGGCAGGCAAGTCTTAGAATACAGCCGCAAACTTGCTAAGTTCACAGAGTAGTAAAAGAATCCCAGCAAGCTAAACGACTGACTCCAGTCTTACTGCTAGGTCTGGATTGGCAGAGTGTAGTACCAAATCCCCAGGCCTATTTGCAGTAAGCAACAACAAATACAAAGCTACACAGTACTGGCTAACTTTCAGGAACTGACTAACCAACAAAGATTCAGCAGCATCTGCTTAACCTGAGAAGAGGCCTTATAAAGCAGGTGCTGTCCACGCCCCACTCAGACCTCACAGACTGTGAGCACAAAAACCAGCACCGGATCCCCTGCCGTGCACAGAGCCTGTAACCACTGCACAGCAAAAGACCCGAACCGGAGTATCAGCTGCGCTCAGGTTACTCCGCTAGCACTTGTCTCCCGGTTGCCATGACGACGTGGCAGCACAGAACAGGAGACCCTAACAGTACCCCCCCTCTGACGAGGGGTCAAAGAACCCCTACCACCGGGTTTATCGGGGAACTGCGAGAAGAAAGAGCGTATCAGTCTGGGGGCATGAAGATCACAACTGCGCACCCACGACCGCTCCTCCGGGCCATACCCCTTCCAGTGCACCAAAAATGACAGCCGAGCCCGAACCATCTTGGAGTCAAGAATCCTTTCAACAACAAACTCCTTCTGGCCACGTATCAGAAGAGGGGAAGATCTTCCACTGGAAGAAGGATTACTAATCGCCCGTTTTAAAAGGGAACAATGAAATGTTTTATTGATACCCAAAGAACGGGGCAGATCTAACTGAAATGCCACCGGATTGATAACCCTGGTGATCTTATAAGGGCCGATGAACCGGGGGCCTAACTTATGAGATGGCTGTCTCAACTTCAAATTCTTGGTAGACAACCAGACGAAGTCTCCTAATTTGAAGCTGCAGGGTCTTTTCCGCTTATCAAAAACCCTTTTGGTCACTAATGACACAGACACAAGGGCTTTCTTCACTTTCCGCCAAATACCTCTAAGGACCGAAACCATAGAGGAACCACCAGGCGTGGAGTCCAGGGGGTCAAAAGAATTGGCCTTAGGATGATGCCCATACACACAAAGGAAGGGAGAGATCCCTGTAGCAGAGTGAGCCGCGTTGTTATAGGCAAACTCCGCCATGGACAGATGAGCAACCCAGTCAGTCTGACACTTGGAGACATAACACCTGAGGAACTGCTCCAAGGACTGGTTCACCCTTTCAGTCTGCCCATTAGACTGCGGATGGTAGCCTGACGACAAGCTGACAGAAATCTGGAGATCGGAACAAAATGCCCTTCAGAATTTGGCCACAAACTGGGCTCCGCGGTCAGAGACCACATCAAGTGGCAACCCGTGGAGACGCACAACATGCAGCATAAATAATTCAGACAGGCGTCTGGCCGATGGCAGCCCAACCAGTGGAACAAAGTGCGCCATCTTCGAAAACCTATCAACGACAACCCAGATGGCTGTCATCCCCGAGGATTTGGGCAAGTCCACCACAAAATCCATTGAAATGTGGGTCCATGGCTTAGATGGGATAGAGAGTGGATGTAATGGGCCAACAGGAACCCCTCTATGAGTCTTATTTCGGGCACAGATGTCACATGCCCGAACCCACTGATCCACATCCTTAGCCACCGAGGGCCACCACACCGCCCTAGATAGCAACTCCCGAGTTCTGGCAATACCCGGGTGACCTGCCGACTTCTTGGCATGGAATTCCAGGAACACTCGCTGTCTTAACCTAGGAGGCACAAACAAAAGACCTACCGGAAGGTCTGGAGGAGCCTGCTCCTGTGCTCTAAGGACTAATGATAAGAGGTCCTGGGTAATGCCCACTTTAATACATGATGGGGACACAATGGGCAACGGCTCCTCGGTGGTCTTCTGGATTGGAGCAAAACTCAGCGAGAGCGCATCAGCCTTGATGTTTTTTGACCCAGGGCGATATGTTATCAAAAAATTAAAGCGAGCAAAAAACAAAGCCCATCGTGCCTGCCTGGCATTGAGACGCTTCGCTGACTCTAAATATGCCAGATTCTTATGGTCGGTGAGAATTGAGACCACAAACTTAGCCCCCTCAAGCCAGTGTCTCCACTCCTCGAGTGCATCCTTAATAGCCAACAATTCCCGGTTACCCACGTCATAATTCATCTCGGCAGGCGAAAATTTACGGGAAAAGTAAGCACAGGGATGAAGGCGATTATCAGACACTCCCATCTGAGAAAGCACTGCCCCAATACCCATCTCAGAGGCATCCACCTCCACCACAAAAGGACTCTCTGGATCTGGGTGTCACAGCACCTTGGCCGATATAAATGCCCTTTTGAGACGGGCAAAAGCCGCTTTAGCCTCACAAGACCAGTGAGCAACATCTGCCCCTTTCTTAGTGAGTGCCACCAAGGGCGCCACTATAGACGAAAATCCAGCGATAAATCGTCTATAAAAATTCGCAAAGCCCAGGAAACGCTGAAGCGCCTTCAAACTAGTGGGCTGCACCCAATCCAGGACTGCCTGTACCTTTGAACCCTCCATTTGGAAACCTTCTGGGGAGATAATATATCCTAGAAATGCGATTTGCTGAACTTCAAATTCGCACTTCTCCAGCTTCGCCCCAAGCCGGTGGTCTCTGAGTTTCTGGAGGACTAAGCGTACATGCTTCCGATGTTCCTCCAGGGAATGGGAGAAGATTAGGATGTCATCTAAGTATACAACTAAGAATCTATCCAAATATTCCCTGAGCACATCATTCATGAAATCCTGGAAGACTGCCGGGGCATTACAGAGCCCAAAAGGCATCACCAAATATTCATAATGCCCTGAGTGGGTATTAAAGGCAGTCTTCCATTCATCCCCCTCTCTTATTCGGATTAGATTGTACGCACCGCGTAGGTCAATCTTAGAAAAAATGGTGGCAGTACGAAGCTGGTCAAACAAGACCGAAATGAGAGGCAGTGGGTATAAGTTTTTAATCGTGATACGGTTCAATTCCCTGAAGTCGATGCAGGGTCGCAACGAACCGTCCTTTTTACCCACGAAGAAGAACCCCGACCCAACTGGAGACTGTGAAGGTCTGATAAATCCCTTAGTCAAGTACTCCTGAATGTACTCTGCCATAGCCTGAGTCTCAGGACGTGACAGGGAGTACAACCTGCTCTTGGGAAGCTTAGCATTTGGCAACAAATCAATGGCACAGTCATAGGGGCGATGGGGAGGTAGTACCTCTGCAACTTTTTTGGAGAACACGTCCGCAAAATCTGCATAACACCCTGGCAATCCTGGCAAACTTAGCTGCGAGAGCCTGACTGGAAGGCTCAAGCAACTCCTGAAACAATCAGTACCCCAACTAAGAATCTCCCCAGAGTCCCAGTCAAATTGAGGATTGTGGGCCCTTAACCAGGGTAACCCCAACACCAATGGGGCAAAAGTACAGACAGTCACATAAAAGGACAATTTTTCAGAGTGTGTGGTTCCAATAAACAAAGAAATCTGGCTAGTGCAAGAGGTAATTTTACCTTGGGATAATGGTTCCCCGTTTAACCCACAAATCTCAATTTCCGATGCCAAGGGTACTAAGGGAACAGAGTGTTTCAGGGCGAATTGGCGGTCCATAAAAACCCCGTCGGCCCCACTGTCCACAAAGGCCTCAGTCTTGACAGTTTGACCGAGGATCTTCAAGGTCACCGGAATGATAAAAGTCTTCTTGGGAAATTCTGACTTCTGGCCTGACAGGATATTTCCCATCACCCTCAGGCCCTGAAGTTTTCCGGCTTTTCTGGGCATGATACTACCACATGACCTTTATTCCCACAGTACCAACACAACCCCTGCTGTCTCCTCCGCGTCTTCTCACGCGAGGAGAGGCGGGTAGCCCCAATCTGCATAGGCTCCTCGGAAAATTCCTCAGAGTCTGAGGTTCCCTTGGGAAAGAAGGAAACCTCAGTCTCCCTTTCAAGCCTACGCTCTCTCAGCCGTCTATCCACCCGGATGGATAACTGCATGAGCTGATCCAAGCTATCAGGCAAGGGATATTGTACCAGTTGGTCTTTTATCTGGTTAGAAAGACCTCTTCGGTACTGGTGTCTCAGGGCTGGGTCATTCCACTGGGTATCATGGGCCAACCTCCGAAACTCCGTACAGTAAACCTCAACTGGCCTTCGCCATTGCTTAAGGATCGAAATCTGAGCCTCGGCTGAGGCCGTCTTGTCAGGGTCATCATACAACATGCCCAGTGCCGTAAAAAAAGCATCAACACTTTTAAGCGACGGACAGTCAGGCTGCAACCCATATGCCCAGACCTGTGGGTCTCCTTGTAGCAAGGAAATCACTATGCCCACCCGCTGAATCTCCGACCCAGAAGACTGAGGCCTAAGCCGGAAGTATAGCTTGCAGCTCTCCTTGAAACAAAAGAACTGCGAGCGATCTCCAGAAAAACGATCCGGGAGATTTACTTTCGGCTCCTTAACCCCTGAAGGTGCTGCTGCTGCGGGAGCTCCGCCAGCGGCCTGGGAGGTGTGCATTTTAATGGACAAATCATTAAATTGTCGAGTCAGGACCTGCACCTGATCGACCACCTGTTGCAACTTATTTTGAGGGGTATGCTCCATATTCCCACAAAATTTCAACAGGAGTATTTGGCTGCTGAATATGTTATGCACACCAGTGCCTGCAGGAATGTACTGGTGTCAGAACTGTTATGCACTCCAGTGCCTGCAGGAATGTACTGGTGTTTGAACTGTTATGCACACCAGTGCCTGCAGGAATGTACTGGTGTCTGAACGGATAGGTATGCAAAACAAATGAACTCACAGACAGACTGGGGAATATGACATTACGTACACATAAGGTGATAGGGTAACAAAATACACACAAAGTGAACAGAGAAGCCCAGAGGCTAAGGAACTGGGTGTCTCCCTAGTATTAGTAATGCTCAGATGGGAAAAGCAAGATGTTGTGTTTTAATACGTAGAGAACCCGAAATGCTGTTGCTAAGGGCAACAGCAAAACCCTAAAGGGTTACCAACGGGTGTGGCAGTAAACTACTTGGTCAGAGATGGAATGATAGACACAAGGAGAGTCTCCACAATCCTAATTCTCACTTGCAGTGCACAGGTTCAGCTTACTGCCACTAAACTGACACCTGACACCTTGCACAGTGAGACAGGATTTAGGCAGGCAAGTCTTAGAATACAGCCGCAAACTTGCTAAGTTCACAGAGTAGTAAAAGAACCCCAGCAAGCTAAATGACTGACTCCAGTCTTACTGCTAGGTCTGGATTGGCAGAGTGTAGTACCAAATCCCCAGGCCTATTTGCAGTAAGCAACAACAAATACAAAGCTACACAGTACTGGCTAACTTTCAGGAACTGACTAACCAACAAAGATTCAGCAGCATCTGCTTAACCTGAGAAGAGGCCTTATAAAGCAGGTGCTGTCCACGCCCCACTCAGACCTCACAGACTGTGAGCACAAAAACCAGCACCGGATCCCCTGCCGTGCACAGAGCCTGTAACCACTGCACAGCAAAAGACCCGAACCGGAGTATCAGCTGCGCTCAGGTTACTCCGCTAGCACTTGTCTCCCGGTTGCCATGACGACGTGGCAGCACAGGGCAGGAGACCCTAACAATAATGACGGACCTGCTGGACACTGTCAGCACTGCAGACTCCTAAAGTAAGCTACTAGTATCAAGAAGATAGAAAAAAAAAAAACACAACAGGTAGGTGGTATACAATTATGGATGGACGAGCGACTGCCGACACAGAGGTAGCTACAGCCGTGGACTACCGTACTGCGTCTGCTGCTAATATAGACTGGATGATAATGATATAAAAAATATATATATATCACTACTGCAGCCGGACAGGTATATATTATATAATGACGGACCTGCTGGACACTGTCAGCACTGCAGACTCCTAAAGTAAGCTACTAGTATCAAGAAGATAGAAAAAAAAAACACAACAGGTAGGTGGTATACAATTATGGATGGACGAGCGACTGCCGACACAGAGGTAGCTACAGCCGTGGACTACCGTACTGCGTCTGCTGCTAATATAGACTGGATGATAATGATATAAAAAATATATATATATCACTACTGCAGCCGGACAGGTATATATTATATAATGACGGACCTGCTGGACACTGTCAGCACTGCAGACTCCTAAAGTAAGCTACTAGTATCAAGAAGATAGAAAAAGAAAAAAAACACCACAGGTAGGTGGTATACAATTATGGATGGACGAGCGACTGCCGACACAGAGGTAGCTACAGCCGTGGACTACCGTACTGCGTCTGCTGCTAATATAGACTGGATGATAATGATATAAAAAATATATATATATCACTACTGCAGCCGGACAGGTATATATTATATAATGACGGACCTGCTGGACACTGTCAGCAGAATGCGTTTATAGAATAAAAACACCACACGACGAGTGTTTAACTTTTTCAGGCAGACAATCACAATATACTGGTGGTCAGTGGTCACTGGTCAGTCACACTGGCAGTGGCACTCTGGCAGCAAAAGTGTGCACTGTTAATGTACTCCTGCTATAACTGCTCCCCAGTCTCCCCCACAATTAAGCTGTGTGAGCAGTGAGCACTCAGCACAGTCAGATATACATAGATGATGCAGCACACTGAGGCTGAGCACAGATATGGTATACTGTGTCACTGTGTATCGTTTTTTTTCAGGCAGAGAACGGATTATATTAAATAATAATAAAACTGCACTGGTGGTCACTGGTCAGTCACTAGTAAACTCTGCACTCTCTGAGTACTCCTAAGCTCCAGTAAATCAAGTGTCTCACTCTCTATCTATTTCTATTCTAAATGGAGAGGACGCCAGGCACGTCCTCTCCCTATCAATCTCAATGCACGTGTGAAAATGGCGGCGACACGCGGCTCCTTATATAGAATCCGAGTCTCGCGAGAATCCGACAGCGGGATGATGACGTTCGGGCGCGCTCGGGTTAACCGAGCAAGGCGGGAAGATCCGAGTCTGCCTCGGACCCGTGTAAAAAGGCTGAAGTTCGGGGGGGTTCGGATTCCGAGGAACCGAACCCGCTCATCACTACTAAATACACGTTTGATGCTTTTTTCAAGTCTTTGAGTGCCGCCTTGTTTGTTTCTGCTCATGTACTGGGGTGACCCCCCGGGGGAAGGCACCTAAGCAAGCTGGTCCGGTGGGACTTCTGGAGTGCCGGAGTCAAGTGGTTGTTATATATATATATATATATATATACATATACATAGGCGTGCGCACGGGGGGTGCCTGGTCCGCACAGGCACCCCCTAATGTCCGGCACCCCCTGCACGTCATACCTGCGATCCGATCATCGCTGTCTGTGTGCTGCTGTTGTAGCAGTGCTACTACAGCAGCACACAGACAGCGATGACTGGATCACCTGCTGCGCATCGCTGCCCGTCCCCCTCCCACTGCGCTGCCGCCGTTCAGACAGAGTTGTAGTGGCTTGTGGGTGGCTCAGGCCCGCCCCTACGCATACGCCGACTACGCGGCTGCGTAGAGCACGGGACTGATGAGGGCGCTGCTGCAGTCAGTATTCTCTCCCACTAACCTCCCAGCAACCGGCCTCCACACCTGCACTACACCGCTGCTGGACCCTGCTGCCTCCTCTCCCCTGTCACACTGCGCTGCCCGGGGCGCTGTCACACTGATTCTCCCCTCTCCTTCCACATGTGCCATCCGTCCTTTGTCTACTCCTCCCATTCTCCGGCCCCTCCCTTTCCTCTCACTTCCCCTACAGGAGGTGACATGTGAGCCAGCCCATGTGACACTATCCCCTGCACTGTCAGCACCAGTGCCTGCTACAGGTGCAGTGTCCCACTCAGACTCTGCTCTTGTGACTGGGTCCCCCTGCAGAATGAAACTGATCCACACAGGAGCTGGGGACTGGAGTCAGCCCTGGCACTGGGTACAACAACAATGTGCTCCCGAGTCCCTGCCTCCTGCCCTGGCCTATCCTGTTCTGGCTTCTCCCCTGCAGCAGCCAGTGTGTGAGGAGAGCACAGCCACCCTGCAGGCAGTGGTAAGTACCTGGGCTTATTCCTTTTGTCTGGAATGGTGGGTGGTCATGGTGTGTGTCAGGGGGTGCATACTAATATTACCTGGGCAGGGGAGGTGGGTTGGTGGATATAGTAATGTATAGGAGAGGGGTTGTACACTAATATTACCTGGGAGGGGGGGGGGGGGGTGAGGGGAGAGGAGGGGAGGTGGGTTGGTGAATAAAGTAATGTATGGGAGAGGGGTTGTACACTAATATTACGGGGGGGGTTTGAGAGACAGCAGTGGGGAGGATAGATGTGTGTGTATGGGTGGTATAGACAATATTACTGGTGGAGGAGTTGGAATGTGGTGTGTAGTAATGTATCAGTGAGGGTTCTGTACACCCTACGCATACGCCGACTACACAGCTGCGTAGAGTGCAGGACTGATAAGGGTGCGCTACAGTCACTGTTCTACCACTAATCTCCCAGCAGTCGGACTCCACGCCCACACTAAACCACTGCCAGACCCTGCTGCCTCCTCTTTCCTGTCACACTGCGCTGCCTCCGGTGCACTACCCTCCTGTAGTGTAACGTATACTACTGTGCTGTAACGTGTATAACCGACTCTACTGTGCTGTAACGTATATAAGCGGCTCTACTGTGCTGTAACGTATATAAGCGGCTTTACTGTGCTGTAACGTGTATAAGAGGCTCTACTGTGCTGTAACGTATATAAGCGGCTTTACTGTGCTGTAACGTGTATAAGCGGCTCTACTGTGCTGTAACGTATATAAGCGGCTTTACTGTGCTGTAACGTATATAAGCGGCTCTACTGTGCTGTTACGTATATAAGCGGCTCTACTGTGCTGTAACGTATATAAGAGGCTCTACTGTGCTGTTACGTATATAAGCGGCTCTACTGTGCTGTTACGTATATAAGAGGCTCTACTGTGCTGTAACGTATATAAGCGGCTTTACTGTGCTGTAACGTGTATAAGAGGCTCTACTGTGCTGTAACGTATATAAGCGGCTTTACTGTGCTGTAACGTGTATAAGCGGCTCTACTGTGCTGTAACGTATATAAGCGGCTTTACTGTGCTGTAACGTATATAAGCGGCTCTACTGTGCTGTTACGTATATAAGCGGCTCTACTGTGCTGTAACGTATATAAGAGGCTCTACTGTGCTGTTACGTATATAAGCGGCTCTACTGTGCTGTAACGTGTATAAGAGGCTCTACTGTGCTGTAACGTGTATAACCGGCTCTACTGTGCTGTAACGTATATAAGCGGCTTTACTGTGCTGTAACGTGTATAACCGGCTCTACTGTGCTGTAACGTATATAAGCGGGTCTACTGTGCTGTAACGTGTATAAGAGGCTCTACTGTGCTGTAACGTGTATAAGCGGCTCTACTGTGCTGTAACATGTATAAGCGGCTCTACTGTGGTGTGGCGTAGCATGTATAAGGGGCTCTTTTGTGGCGTAGCATGTATATTGGGCTTTACTGTGCAGTGTAATGTGATTTGATACTATTCTGTGGCCATGCCCCTTCTCCATGAAGCCACATCCCTATATATTTTACTAAGGGGTGCCAAAATATATTTTCGCATACCAAAATAACCACGCTAGGGCGGCCCTGGGGTGGCTGGCCGCACAGCCCAGCCGCCGCCATGATCCCAGTGACTGCCTAGCACCCTGCGCCCTTCCTCCCTGCGCTGTCCTCCCGGCTCCCGCCCGCGCTCAGTCTCTCTCCAGTGACTCCATGAGTGTGCCCTGCCCTGCCATTTCCTACAGCCCGGCCGACACACAGCAAGACTGGAGCCTAAGACTAGACGCCGCTGCCTGTGTCCAGCTGAGCCCTCCTGCCTGATTCAGGGTGAGAGTCGGTGGGGGGGATAAAATTCTGTATAAAAGAAGGGACATTACTTTATATATATATATACCGTATGCTATAAAGTGAATTTCGGCTTTTGCCGTGTGCTATAATGTGAATTTCGGCTCATACCGTGTGCTATAATGTGAATTTCGGCTC
Source organism: Pseudophryne corroboree (assembly GCF_028390025.1). Taxonomy (NCBI): domain Eukaryota; kingdom Metazoa; phylum Chordata; class Amphibia; order Anura; family Myobatrachidae; genus Pseudophryne; species Pseudophryne corroboree. The sequence goes on from NC_086451.1 coordinate 328,946,529, forward strand.
ATACCGTGTGCTATAATGTGAATTTCGGCTCATACCTTGTGCTATATTGTGAATTTCGGCTCATACTGTGTGCTATAAAGTGAATTTCGGCTCATACCGTGTGCTATAATGTGAAAGGGGCACCAGTACTAGATAGTATAAGGGGTCCTACTATTGTGATGCATAATGTATATAACGGTTATATGGTGTGTTAAACTACACTGAAGGGCATGCCCCCTTTTGACGGGCCACACCCGTCAACGCAGTACTAGTAGGAGGAAGCGATCCAGCCCCTCCTCTCACCTTTTCTTCTCCTCTTTGATCCTGTTGCCTGACATCACACTCCAATGGAAACCAGAAGAGGAGGACCGCTGCTGCCGGTGCTGAAAGGGGGACCCGCCACTGCCTCAGGTACCCAGTGCCTCTTGTACTGAAGCAACACACACATTCAGTAATGCTTGTACTAGGGGGTACAGTGACAGAACGAGGTACACAGTGCCACCTGTACCCCCTCTCTACCCTGGCCCTCTCTCTCAACCCTCTGTCTCACCTCTATTTTTCTCCCTCTTTCTCTCTGACTGCTAATATATGGTGCTAAGCACGCCACTCCAGTCGTGCACCCCCTTATAAAATGTGCTGCGCACGCCTATGTATATATATATATATATATATTAATTTTAGTTCACTGTATTGTAATTTCAAGAAAATAACACCCAGCTATTTTGGTTACATTTTACTTGACATGTAAAAAGATAGTATTCTCTGAAAAGTCAAAAGCTTCTGAAAGGAATAAGAAGTCAAAAGCTTCTGAAAGAAATAAGATATAATATGTGTGGTTACTGACCCAATCCATTGGGACATAGATGTACGAAAGCTGATGATTTATGTACATCTCTTAGGGGGTGTGGCCGGAGAGACCCCCAGCCCACGTGGACAATGGGCGCTGCAGCACTGAAGGGGTTAACCCCTAGTGCCCGGTGCCATGTTGCGGACAATAGGCGCTTGGCATCACTGTAAAATGTACTTACGGCGCTGGGCGCAGACTGTTTAACAATATGTTTAATGATGTGTCTTAACATGTCATATGTAGTGCTCTGTGCACAATTGCAGGAATGCATGTTTAACTGTATTTATTTTATATTCAAGATATGGTCACCTGTATTTTAAAGGGGAAAATGCACTTACTCTTATCAATGTCTGAATAATCATCTCCTGTCAGTAGGAAGTGGCATGCTAATGGCCCTGTCCTAGCAGAGAGGTGTGAATGACAAAACCTTTTGATGTGTAAGTACCTTAGAGAGGGATGTTACTGACGGGGAATCTCCTTATCCCATATGTAAAGTAGTTCTGGGCTTGGAACCTGTTTCATGTAATGATTTAATTGATATACGAACCCTGAATGGCAGATGCAGGAAGGAAGACTGTTTGTTTGTATTGTAGCCTTTCCTGTTGTAATCTCAAACACTGGGTTTGCCTGGAGATGTGAATGAGACAGAAACATTTGTATTTTGAAGCTATGTGGTACATTTATCAATAGTGAATGTTAATCTGATACCAAACGTTGTCTGGGTGACAGGAAGGAGGATATTGTTTTTTGCACTTACTGACATCCTTGTAAAATGTAATTTATTTATATTTTGTGCGATAACCTGATTGGTTGGAGAAGACAGGGAGGGCTTACCCCCCTGTGGTACTGTGTGGAAAATTGACATAAAAAGTAGAGATGAGCGGGTTCGGTTCCTCGGAATCCGAACCCGCCCGAACTTCAGCTTTTTTCTTACGGGTCCGAGCGACTCGGATCCTCCCGCCTTGCTCGGTTAACCCGAGCGCGCCCGAACGTCATCATCCCGCTGTCGGATTCTCGCGAGACTCGGATTCTATATAAGGAGCCGCGCGTCGCCGCCATTTTCACACGTGCATTGAGATTGATAGGGAGAGGACGTGGCTGGCGTCCTCTCCGTTTATAGAGAAGAGACTAGAGTAGAGAGAGACACAGTATTTAGTAATTTGGGGAGCATTAGGAGTACTACTACTTGCTGAAGTGATAGTGTGACTGTGTATATCTGACTTGTGGGGGAGACAGTGGGGAGCAGTTAGAGTCTGAGAGCAGGAGTACATATTTTAACGTACAGTGCACACTTTTGCTGCCAGAGTGCCACACTGCCATTGTGACCACACTGACCACCAGTATATTGTGATTGTCTGCTTAGGAGTACTACTTGCAAGTTGCTGATAGTGTGACCAGTGACCTGACCACCAGTTTAATAAATCACCACCAGTTTAATATATATATATATATAATTGTATATATATATAATTGTAATATACCACCTACCCGTGTTTTTTTTTTTTCTTTCTTCTTGATACATACTATAGTAGCTTACTGTAGCAGTCTGCGGTGCTGAGCTGACAGTGTCCAGCAGGTCCGTCATCAGTCATTACATAATAAATATATATACCTGTCCGGCTGCAGTACTAGTGATATTATATATATATATATTAATTTCATCTCATTATCATCCAGTCTATATTAGCAGCAGACACAGTACGGTAGTCCACGGTTGTAGCTACCTCTGTGTCGGCAGTCGCTCGTCCATCCATAATTGTATACCACCTACCCGTGTTTTTTTTTTTTCTTTCTTCATTATACATACTACTATAGTAGCTTACTGTAGCAGTCTGCGGTGCTGAGCTGACAGTGTCCAGCAGGTCCGTCATCAGTCATTACATAATAAATATATATACCTGTCCGGCTGCAGTACTAGTGATATTATATATATATATATATATATATTAATTTCATCTCATTATCATCCAGTCTATATTAGCAGCAGACACAGTACGGTAGTCCACGGCTGTAGCTACCTCTGTGTCGGCAGTCGCTCGTCCATCCATAATTGTATACCACCTACCCGTGGTTTTTTTTTCTTTCTTCTTGATACATACTACTATAGTAGCTTACTGTAGCAGTCTGCGGTGCTGAGCTGACAGTGTCTAGCAGGTCCGTCATCAGTCATTACATAATAAATATATATACCTGTCCGGCTGCAGTACTAGTGATATTATATATATATATATTAATTTCATCTCATTATCATCCAGTCTATATTAGCAGCAGACACAGTACGGTAGTCCACGGCTGTAGCTACCTCTGTGTCGGCAGTCGCTCGTCCATCCATAATTGTATACCACCTACCCGTGGTTTTTTTTTTCTTTCTTCTTGATACATACTACTATAGTAGCTTACTGTAGCAGTCTGCGGTGCTGAGCTGACAGTGTCCAGCAGGTCCGTCATCAGTCATTACATAATAAATATATATACCTGTCCGGCTGCAGTACTAGTGATATTATATATATATATATATTGATTTCATCTCATTATCATCCAGTCTATATTAGCAGCAGACACAGTACGGTAGTCCACGGCTGTAGCTACCTCTGTGTCGGCAGTCGCTCGTCCATCCATAAGTATACTAGTATCCATCCATCTCCATTGTTTACCTGAGGTGCCTTTTAGTTGTGCCTATTAAAATATGGAGAACAAAAATGTTGAGGTTCCAAAAATAGGGAAAGATCAAGATCCACTTCCACCTCGTGCTGAAGCTGCTGCCACTAGTCATGGCCGAGACGATAAAATGCCATCAACGTCGTCTGCCAAGGCCGATGCCCAATGTCTTAGTACAGAGCATGTAAAATCCAAAACACCAAATATCAGTTAAAAAAGGACTCCAAAATCTAAAATAAAATTGTCGGAGGAGAAGCGTAAACTTGCCAATATGCCATTTACCACACGGAGTGGCAAGGAACGGCTGAGGCCCTGGCCTATGTTCATGGCTAGTGGTTCAGCTTCACATGAGGATGGAAGCACTCAGCCTCTCGCTAGAAAAATGAAACGACTCAAGCTGGCAAAAGCACAGCAAAGAACTGTGCGTTCGTCGAAATCCCAAATCCACAAGGAGAGTCCAATTGTGTCGTTTGCGATGCCTGACCTTCCCAACACTGGACGTGAAGAGCATGCGCCTTCCACCATTTGCACGCCCCCTGCAAGTGCTGGAAGGAGCACCCGCAGTCCAGTTCCTGATAGTCAGATTGAAGATGTCAGTGTTGAAGTACACCAGGATGAGGAGGATATGGGTGTTGCTGGCGCTGGGGAGGAAATTGACCAGGAGGATTCTGATGGTGAGGTGGTTTGTTTAAGTCAGGCACCCGGGGAGGCACCTGTTGTCCGTGGGAGGAATATGGCCATTGACATGCCTGGTGAAAATACCAAAAAAATCAGCTCTTCGGTGTGGAAGTATTTCAACAGAAATGCGGACAACATTTGTCAAGCCGTGTGTTGCCTTTGTCAAGCTGTAATAAGTAGGGGTAAGGACGTTAACCACCTCGGAACATCCTCCCTTATACGTCACCTGCAGCGCATTCATCATAAGTCAGTGACAAGTTCAAAAACTTTGGGCGACAGCGGAAGCAGTCCACTGACCAGTAAATCCCTTCCTCTTGTAACCAAGCTCACGCAAACCACCCCACCAACTCCCTCAGTGTCAATTTCCTCCTTCCCCAGGAATGCCAATAGTCCTGCAGGCCATGTCACTGGCAATTCTGACGAGTCCTCTCCTGCCTGGGATTCCTCCGATGCATCCTTGCGTGTAACGCCTGCTGCTGCTGGCGCTGCTGTTGTTGCTGCTGGGAGTCGATGGTCATCCCAGAGGGGAAGTCGTAAGCCCACTTTTACTACTTCCACCAAGCAATTGACTGTCCAACAGTCCTTTGCGAGGAAGATGAAATATCACAGCAGTCATCCTGTTGCAAAGCGGATAACTGAGGCCTTGACAACTATGTTGGTGTTAGACGTGCGTCCGGTATCCGCCGTTAGTTCACAGGGAACTAGACAATTTCTTGAGGTAGTGTGCCCCCGTTACCAAATACCATCTAGGTTCCACTTCTCTAGGCAGGCGATACCGAGAATGTACACGGACGTCAGAAAAAGACTCACCAGTGTCCTAAAAAATGCAGTTGTACCCAATGTCCACTTAACCACGGACATGTGGACAAGTGGAGCAGGGCAGGGTCAGGACTATATGACTATTACAGCCCACTGGGTAGATGTATGGACTCCCGCCGCAAGAACAGCAGCGGCGGCACCAGTAGCAGCATCTCGCAAACGCCAACTCTTTCCTAGGCAGGCTACGCTTTGTATCACCGGTTTCCAGAATACGCACACAGCTGAAAACCTCTTACGGCAACTGAGGAAGATCATCGCGGAATGGCTTACCCCAATTGGACTCTCCTGTGGATTTGTGGCATCGGACAACGCCAGCAATATTGTGTGTGCATTAAATATGGGCAAATTCCAGCACGTCCCATGTTTTGCACATACCTTGAATTTGGTGGTGCAGAATTATTTAAAAAACGACAGGGGCGTGCAAGAGATGCTGTCGGTGGCCAGAAGAATTGCGGGACACTTTCGGCGTACAGGCACCACGTACAGAAGACTGGAGCACCACCAAAAACGCCTGAACCTGCCCTGCCATCATCTGAAGCAAGAAGTGGTAACGAGGTGGAATTCAACCCTATATATGCTTCAGAGGTTGGAGGAGCAGCAAAAGGCCATTCAAGCCTATACAATTCAGCACGATATAGGAGGTGGAATGCACCTGTCTCAAGCGCAGTGGAAAATGATTTCAACGTTGTGCAAGGTTCTGCTGCCCTTTGAACTTGCCACACGTGAAGTCAGTTCAGACACTGCCAGCCTGAGTCAGGTCATTCCCCTCATCAGGCTTTTGCAGAAGAAGCTGGAGACATTGAAGGAGGAGCTAACACGGAGAGATTCCGCTAGGCATGTGGGACTTGTGGATGGAGCCATTAATTCGCTTAACAAGGATTCACGGGTGGTCAATCTGTTGAAATCAGAGCACTACATTTTGGCCACCGTGCTCGATCCTAGATTTAAAACCTACCTTGGATCTCTCTTTCCGGCACACACAAGTCTGCTGGGGTTCAAAGACCTGCTGGTGAGAAAATTGTCAAGTCAAGCGGAACGCGACCTGTCAACATCTCCTCCTTCACATTCTCCCGCAACTGGGGGTGCGAGGAAAAGGCTAAGAATTCCGAGCCCACCCGCTGGCGGTGATGCAGGGCAGTCTGGAGCGACTGCTGATGCTGACATCTGGTCCGGACTGAAGGACCTGACAACGATTACGGATACGGACATGTCGTCTACTGGCACTGCATATGATTCTCTCCCCATTGAAAGAATGGTGGAGGATTATATGAGTGACCGCATCCAAGTAGGCACGTCAGACAGTCCGTACTTATACTGGCAGGAAAAAGAGGCAATTTGGAGGCCCTTGCACAAACTGGCTTTATTCTACCTAAGTTGCCCTCCCACAAGTGTGTACTCCGAAAGAGTGTTTAGTGCCGCCGCTCACCTTGTCAGCAATCGGCGTACGAGGTTACTTCCAGAAAATGTGGAGAAGATGATGTTCATTAAAATGAATTATAATCAATTCCTCCGTGGAGACATTGACCAGCAGCAATTGCCTCCACAAAGTACACAGGGAGCTGAGATGGTGGATTCCAGTGGTACGAATTGATAATCTGTGAGGAGGGGGATGTACACGGTGATATATCGGAGGATGATGATGAGGTGGACATCTTGCCTCTGTAGAGCCAGTTTGTGCAAGGAGAGATTAATTGCTTCTTTTTTGGAGGGGGTCCAAACCAACCCGTCATTTCAGTCACAGTCGTGTGGCAGACCCTGTCACTGAAATGATGGGTTGGTTAAGGTTATACAACATAAGGGTGGGTGGGAGGGCCCAAGGACAATTCCATCTTGCACCTCTTTTTTCTTTAATTTTTCTTTGCGTCATGTGCTGTTTGGGGAGTGTTTTTTGGAAGGGCCATCCTGCGTGACACTGCAGTGCCACTCCTAGATGGGCCAGGTGTTTGTGTCGGCCACAAGGGTCGCTTAGCTTACTCACACAGCTACCTCATTGCGCCTCTTTTTTTCTTTGCGTCATGTGCTGTTTGGGGAGTGTTTTTTGGAAGGGCCATCCTGCGTGACACTGCAGTGCCACTCCTAGATGGGCCAGGTGTTTGTGTCGGCCACTAGGGTCGCTTATCTTACTCACACAGCTACCTCATTGCGCGTCTTTTTTTCTTTGCGTCATGTGCTGTTTGGGGAGTGTTTTTTGGAAGGGCCATCCTGCGTGACACTGCAGTGCCACTCCTAGATGGGCCAGGTGTTTGTGTCGGCCACAAGGGTCGCTTAGCTTACTCACACAGCTACCTCATTGCGCCTCTTTTTTTCTTTGCGTCATGTGCTGTTTGGGGAGTGTTTTTTGGAAGGGCCATCCTGCGTGACACTGCAGTGCCACTCCTAGATGGGCCAGGTGTTTGTGTCGGCCACTAGGGTCGCTTATCTTACTCACACAGCTACCTCATTGCGCCTCTTTTTTTCTTTGCGTCATGTGCTGTTTGGGGTGTGTTTTTTGGAAGGGCCATCCTGCGTGACACTGCAGTGCCACTCCTAGATGGGCCAGGTGTTTGTGTCGGCCAGTAGGGTCGCTTAGCTTACTCACACAGCTACCTCATTGCGCCTCTTTTTTTCTTTGCGTCATGTGCTGTTTTGGAGTGTTTTTTGGAAGGGCCATCCTGCGTGACACTGCAGTGCCACTCCTAGATGGGCCAGGTGTTTGTGTCGGCCACTAGGGTCGCTTAGCTTACTCACACAGCTACCTCATTGCGCCTCTTTTTTTCTTTGCGTCATGTGCTGTTTGGGGAGTGTTTTTTGGAAGGGCCATCCTGCGTGACACTGCAGTGCCACTCCTAGATGGGCCAGGTGTTTGTGTCGGCCACTAGGGTCGCTTATCTTACTCACACAGCTACCTCATTGCGCCTATTTTTTTCTTTGTGTCATGTGCTGTTTGGGGAGTGTTTTTTGGAAGGGCCATCCTGCGTGACACTGCAGTGCCACTCTTAGATGGGCCAGGTGTTTGTGTCGGCCACTAGGGTCGCTTAGCTTACTCACACAGCTACCTCATTGCGCCTCTTTTTTTCTTTGCGCCATGTGCTGTTTGGGGAGTGTTTTTTGGAAGGGCCATCCTGCGTGACACTGCAGTGCCACTCCTAGATGGGCCAGGTGTTTGTGTCGGCCACTAGGGTCGCTTATCTTACTCACACAGCTACCTCATTGCGCCTCTTTTTTTCTTTGCGTCATGTGCTGTTTGGGGAGTGTTTTTTTGGAAGGGCCATCCTGCGTGACACTGCAGTGCCACTCCTAGATGGGCCAGGTGTTTGTGTCGGCCACTAGGGTCGCTTAGCTTAGTCATCCAGCGACCTCGGTGCAAATTTTAGGACTAAAAATAATATTGTGAGGTGTGAGGTATTCAGAATAGACTGAAAATGAGTGGAAATTATGGTTTTTGAGGTTAATAATACTTTGGGATCAAAATGACCCCCAAATTCTATGATTTAAGCTGTTTTTTAGTGTTTTTTGAAAAAAACACCCGAATCCAAAACACACCCGAATCCGACAAAAAAAATTCGGTGAGGTTTTGCCAAAACGCGGTCGAACCCAAAACACGGCCGCGGAACCGAACCCAAAACCAAAACACAAAACCCGAAAAATTTCAAGTGCACATCTCTAATAAAAAGGAGGTCTGCGTGCCTCCAGATTGTAGTTGTACCATCTTTATTCTGCTGAAACATCTTGCTGTATGCTGTTGCCCCTAGCAATAGGGATGAGTCTTTTTTAAGGCTATTATTGAGCAAATAAACATCTGCCTCAAGAAGATTGCTTCATCTTGTGACCTACAGCGTTATGCCAAACATAGCCCCGTCCTCCGGCTGTCCAGGGAAGCATCTAACGTCTCCAAGTTCCGCCTTCCGCCAGCTACCGGTAGAGGCCTAGCAAGTGGCTAGTGGGGATTCGTCAACACCACACAGGTGTGGTAAGGCAGTGCGTCGGCACATACAGAGCAGAACCGTGGTTCCAAACGCCACGGCAGGTTAGGAGTTTGGTGGTGGCAGCATAAACCCGCCCACAGTGCAGTGGGTGGAGTCAGTAACAGGCGGTTACTGACGGTAAGCGGGGATCCCCTATGTGGTCAGGCCTCGTGTGACCCGACCCTCCATTCTGTGCGCAGGAGACGGGACACGAAAGCGGCGAGTGCTTTCGTACGGGACCGTCCTGTCACAGGGGATAATTCAGAGTTGATCGCAGCAGCAAATTTGTTAGCAGTTGGGCAAAACCATGTGTACTGCAGGTGGGGTAGATATAACATGTGCAGAGAGAGTTAGATTTGGGTGGGTTATTTTGTTTCTGTGGTAAATACTGGCTGCTTTATTTTTACACTGCAATTTAGATTTTAGTTTGAACACACACAACCCAAATGTAACTCTCTCTGCACATGTTATATCTGCTCTGGATTGTATCTAGGAGCCTGAGCGCCCATGGTAAAATAAGGGAGTGGCGCCCCCGCTCCCCACCCCTGGGACACAGAGGGGGAGTTACAGGAGAGGGTGAGGGCAGGGACATTGAGGAGTAGTTATGGGGAGGGTGAGGGCAGAGATACTGAGGGGGAGTTAGAGTCAGGGTGAGGGCAGTGACACTGAGGGGGAGTTACAGTAGAGGGTGAGGGCAGGGACACTGAGGCGTAGCTATGGGAAGGGTGAGGGCAGGGATACTGAGGGGGAGTTAAAGGGAGGGTGAGGGCAGTTACACTGAGGGGGAGTTAGAGGGAGGGTGAGGGCAGGGACGTTGAAGAGGAGTTAGAGGGAGGGTGAGGGCAGTGACACTGAGGGGGAGTTAGAGGGAGGGTGAGGGCAGTGATGCTGAGGGGGAGTTAGAGTTGTTGGGACTTTCATAGTGTAAATAAACGTTAAAGATGCTTTTTTTATTACTACTGTCACCAGCTGAAACTCAAATGTTAGGCCCCTGAAAAAATGTACATTGTATGCCACACAATGCCCCCAATTCGCGTTATATGCCACACTGTGCCCCCCACTGCACGTTATATGCCACACAGTGCCCCCACTGAACGTTATATATGCCACACAGTGCTCCCACTGCACATTATATGCCACACAGTTCCCCCAATGCACATGCATGTAAATGGACTGTGTCTGCTGAACTCTGCGGAGACTTGCCCTTTTTCCCTATCAATACCAGTGGTGGCGCCGATGCCAGTAGAGGAAGACGCATTGCTGGGCCGCGTCAGATTATTTGGCAGGAGGGGGAGAGCGAGAGAGAAAGAAATGGGGGAGGGAAAAAGGAGAGAGAGGGTATCAGGGAGTAAGAGAGTAGTGAGAGAAAGATAGAGGGTGTCAGAGAGAGAGAGAGAGAGAGAGAGAGAGAGAGGAAGGGTGTCAGGGATATAGAGAGAAAGAGGAGAGAGAGAGAGAGAGAGAGAGGAGCAAGAGAGGTGCTAGAGAGAGAGAAATCCGGAGGCAGATCTTCTTACCAACCCCAGCAGAAGCCTGGTCCTACAGCAGAGTTCACAATCGCATCAGTAAGCCGGGCAGAATGGAGGCAGCTGAGGGGAATTGCTGGTTTCAACTACAAGGTTTCTGTCCTGCTGGTGTCACGCGCTGGGAGAGGAGAGAGGAGGAAGTCACTGTGTCCGGCACCGCATTACAATAAAGAAAACTCTGCATAAACTACAGCTCCCAGCAGCCCTTTCTACTGTGCGCTCTGGCAGCAAGGGCTGCTGGGATCTGTAGTTTATGCAAAGTTTCCTTTATTGTAATGTGGTGCGGCGCCGAACCCCGGCGCCAATTACCGAGGCTGCCGCTGCTGCCTGCCAGGGGAACGGGAACAAATGTGCTGCCTCTACAAAGTGTATCTACCCACTGGCCACGGGTGGCAGCGTTGGGTGGCGCCCCTCCTCGGCGGTGCCCCTAGCTTGTGCCATCCTGGCCAATGGGTAGATAGATACGCCTATGTATCTGCTCCCCCAGCAGTGCACATGGTTTTGCACAACTGCTAACAAATTTGCAGCTGCGATCAGCTCTGAATTAGACCCGTAGTTTGATTAACTGCACATGCACAGAACCTGTAATATGCATGTTCAGATTGGGTCCTGCATTGTCGGACGCAGTACTTGTTAAGTGCTGCAGTCATATGGGGACAGGTGCATTCTCAAAAAGTTGGATGTGATGGCCCTGTTTTCGAGGCATGCCAAGGACAGATTATGCTTCTTCCAATGCAGCTTCACTAGCCGCAGAAGCATGAAAACACCAGTCACCGTGGGTAACCCAAGGGTTACTCAGATGACCAATGTTCATGCAGATAATCTGATGCTGCATCTGCAGATGAGTGACATTGATGGAAGATTTGTCAAGAGCAAATGTGGAAAAATTTACTCAGTAGAGGAGTAAGAAATCCATCAGCAGTGAAGGCGTTTAGACCTTGTAATTACAATTGTCAAGGTACTACTGCTATTACAGTTCATTTGCTATCTTAAGACAAAGCTGTACTAAAGAAAAATAATATGATGTTATCATTGCAAATATGCGTACATTTATTACCTTGATTCATTGTATAATGACTTCAATCATGGTCACCATAAATCCCTTTGTAAATGGTTGTGAGTCATATGGGAATACAGCAGAAAAAAAAATTATATGTGGCAATTATAATTATAAGAACCTCAAGTGAGTAATAATGGCAAAACAAACCAGTGCTTTTTCTAAGTGAAATATTTGAATGATGAAATCAAATTGCTATAGACTAATATAAAGAAACAATAAAGAGAAACGTATAGTCCCACCGTTGTCATTGAATTTGCTACTTTAAGATTTGTTAACAATTTACCAGTAAAGCTCCTTGGAAACTTGTGAATTTCAATAATAGTCTGCACATTGGACAACATCAAGAAAGCATGCAGCTTGGATGTTCATCACCATCTAGCTCTAAAATAGTCAATACAGAGAAGATTAAAGAAAAAAAAGAGGATACTATACTACAGTATATTTGGATGGAGCTATGGAATTGTAAAAAAATCAGAATAAAATTGCTCCCTATTTTTTAGGCAAAATGGATAGTAAAAAAGAAAATGCCTGTTATTGCTACCTAGCAACCCAACGTGCAGAAACTCTGGTGAGCAACCCAGATTCTCTGCACACAACCACCCCCAGCAACATGCGAATGTCACCACACACACACACACACACACACACACAGCCTGTCCCCCCCCCTCCCTACACAAACACGCCCTGTTCCCCCCAGTCCCTACATATGACACACAAACACACATACACACACACCCTGTTCTCCCGAGTTCCTACCTATACACACACACACACTGGTGACTTGGGGTGCCGGGCTTGGGGGCACTGGCATTGTTTATGCAGATTCCCATGCGGGCTAGCCATCTGCATGTAAATCTGCTTACAATGGTGGTCATTCCGAGTTGTTTGCTCGTTGCCGATTTTCGCTATATTGCGATTAGTCGCTTAATGCGCATGCGCAAGGTTCGCAGAGCGCATGCGCATAGTTATTTTACACAAAGGTTAGGTATTTTACTCACGGCATAACGAGGAATTTTCATAGTTCTGGTGATCGTACTGTGATTGACAGGAAGTGGGTGTTTCTGGGCGGAAACTGTCCGTTTTCTAGGAGTGTGCGAAAAAACGCTGGCGTTTATGGGAAAAACGCGGGAGTGTCTGAAGAAACGGGGGAGTGTCTGGGCGAACGCTGGGTGTGTTTGTGACGTCAAACCAGGAACGAAACTGACTGAACTGATCGCAATGGCTGAGTAAGTGTGGAGCTACTCAGAAACTGCTAAGAAATTTCTATTCGCAATTGTGCTAATCTTTCATTCGCAATTCTGCTAAGCTAAGATACACTCCCAGAGGGCGGCGGCTTAGCGTGTGCAATGCTGCTAAAAGCAGCTAGCAAGCGAACAACTCGGAATGAGGGCCAATGTCCATCCAAAAATGGCCACTGCCTCGGAGGAGACAGATGTTAGAGGTCGTACTTGACCTCTAGCATCTGACTAGGAGCATAGTGCTACAGCGTTACCCGGAAATGCTGGTAGCGCTCAGCACTGACATCACAGGGAGAAGATGCAGCTTTTTGAAAAGCCCCATCTCTTGCCATGAAACCCCTAACAACGAGCATGACTCCCTTGGCAAGGAGCATTACACCCCTGGCAATGAGCCTGACTATCAGAGCATGAAACTCTTGGCAATGAGCATGGAACCCAGAGCATGAAACACCTGGCAATGAGCATAGAACCTAGAGCATAAAACCCCTGGCAGTGAGCATGGATCTCGGAGCATGAAATCCCTGGCAATGAGCTTGAAACCTGGAGCATGAAATCCCTGGCAAATGAGCATGTCATTTAAAATTAATTAGAAACCTTATTGTGGAGTATAATGTGTAAAGGGCATTACGGTGTATGGCATAATATGTCACAGGCATTATCATGTGTGGCATAATGTATCACAGGCATTGTGTTGTGTGGCATAATGTGTCAGGGGCATTGTGGTGTGTGGCATTATGTATCACGAGTATTATGGTGTGTGGCATAATGTATCACACCATTGTGATGTGTGGCATAATGTATCACGTGCATTACAGTGTGTGGCATAATGTATTGCGGGTATTTCGGTGTGTGGCATAATGTGTCACATGCATTATGGTGTGTGGAACAATGTGTTAGGGCATGCAATGTGTGGCATATTGTGTAATTGGCATTATGGTGTGTGATATAATGTGTAAGGGGCATTATGGTGTGTGGTATAATGTGTCATGAACATTACGGTGTGCGGCATAATGTGTAAAGGGCATCGCAGTGTATGGCATAATGTAAAAGGGTCAATACACTGTGTGGTATAATGTGTCACGGGCATTATGGTGTGTGGCATAATGCGTAAAGCAGGCATGTCCAAACTGCGGCCCTCCAGCTGTTGTGAAACTACATATCCCAGCATGCCCTGACACAGTTTTGCTGTCAGAGAATGCTAAAGCTGTGTCAGGGCATGCTGGGATGTGTAGTCTCTCAGCAGCTGGAGGGCCGCAGTTTGGACATGCCTGGTGTAAAGGGTATTGCAGTGTGTGGCATAATGTGCCATGGGCATTACTATAAGGAGAAAAAATGAAAAATAATGTAAGGGGCATGAATCAGTATTTTTTGTAGAGAATCAAAACAACAGATCATAATAAACAGAACAAAAGACTGTATCTGTAGAAATAGATATTGAGGCTTTAGCTACTAAAAATGGCTTAAGCACATGTCCCTAAACATGTTTTCGCATCAACCATGCACCATTATAGGAAACACACCTGCTGTCTTAGGTTCACATACATAAAAGCCTTGCTTAAAGGGATCAAAGTAAATGTAAGGAGTTCACTAGCTAGACTATGGGGACAAAATTAACATAAAATCTTCCATGAAGCAAGTAAAAAAATAAAAAAATCCATCACTGCCCTTCACAAACAGAACGACATCAAATACATCTCATGTGAATTGAATAATTGCGGACCCACCATGTATGTGGATATACGATTAAGCATAGTTATCAAACCAAAAATATAGGTATTTCACAGCAAATTCAAGCTGGTCATCACAGTGAAGCCAATGCTACACAAAACTTCACTCAGTTCAAAAATGGCAGTAATCTCAGATTAGTAATAAATGCAATGTATTGTACTAGACCGCAAGTACAGTAGTAGCCATTATAGCTCTGTATTTATGTGGAGGAAAACAGATGCTCCCAACACTAGGAAAAACTAAATATCTCTAAGGCAGAGACCACTAGGTCAGTGTGAGATTCTGCACCATAATCATGCTAATTTTTAATGGCAAAGCCAATGGATGTTTGCATTTATATTAGAGATGAGCGGGTTCGGTTCGTCAAGATCCGAACCCCCCCCCCCCCGAACTTCACCTATTTTACACGGGTCCAAGGCAGCCTCGGATCTTCCCGCCTTGCTCGGTTAACCCGAACGCGGACAAATGTCATCATCCCGCTGTCGGATTCTCGCGAGATTTGTATTCTATATAAAGAGCCGCGTGTCGCCGCCATTTTCACTCGTGCATTGGAGATTGAACGGATAGGACGTGGCTACATTCTCTGCCTGAAAAGCACCATATCTGTGCTCACTGTGCAGCAAATATCTGTGCTCAGTGTGCTGCAAATATCTGTGCTCAGTGTGCTGCAAATATCTACGTTCTCTGAATGAAAAGCTCCATATCTGTGCTCAGTGTGCTGCAAATAACTGTGCTCAGTGTGCTGCATTTTGGTGACCAACAGAATATAGTTGTACAGTACAGTAGGCCATTGCTACATCTTGCAGCTCCGTGTCACTGCAAGTATCCATTCAATATCTGTGCTGCATTTTTGTGAGCAGTATATATAGTAGTACAGTGCAGAATTTTGGTGACCAACAGTATATAGTTGTACAGTACAGTAGGCATTTGCTGTATCTTGCAGTTCTGTGTCACTGCAAGTATCTATTCTGTATCGGTGCTGCATTTTTGTGAGCAGTATATATAGTAGTACAGTGCAGCATTTTGGTGAACAACAGTATATAGTTGTACAGTACAGTAGGCAATTGCTGTATCTTGCAGCTCCGTGTCACTGCAAGTATCCATTCCATATCTGTGCTGCATTTTTGTGAGCAGTATTATAGTAGTATAGTGCAGCATTTTGGTGACCAACAGTATATAGTTGTACAGTACAGTAGGCCATTGCTGTATCTTGCAGCTCCGTGTCACTTCAAGTATCCATATCTGTGCTGCATTGTTGTGAGCAGTATATATAGTAGTACAGTGCAGCATTTTGGTGACCAACAGTATATAGTTGTACAGTACAGTAGGCAATTGCTGTATCTTGCAGCTCCGTGTCACTGCAAGTATCCATTTCATATCTGTGCTGCATTTTTGTGAGCAGTATATATAGCAGTACAGTGCAGCATTTTGGTGACCAACAGTATATAGTTGTACAGTAGAGTAGGCCATTGCTGTATCTTGCAGCTCTGTGTCACTGCAAGTATCCATTCCATATCTGTGCTGCATTTTTGTGAGCAGTATATATAGTAGTACAGTGCAGCATTTTGGTGACCAACAGTATATAGTTGTACAGTACTGTAGGCCATTGCTGTATCTTGAAACTCAGTGTCACTGCAAGTATCCATTCCATATATGTGCTGCATTTTTGTGAGCAGTATATATAGTAGTACAGTGCAGCATTTTGGTGACCAACAGTATATAGTTGTACAGTACAGTAGGCAATTGCTGTATCTTGCAGCTCCGTGTCACGGCAAGTATCCATTCCATATCTGTGCTGCATTTTTGTGAGCAGTATATATAGCAGTACAGTGCAGCATTTTGGTGACCAACAGTATATAGTTGTACAGTAGAGTAGGCCATTGCTGTATCTTGCAGCTCTGTGTCACTGCAAGTATCCATTCCATATCTGTGCTGCATTTTTGTGAGCAGTATATATAGTAGTTCGGTGCAGCATTTTGGTGACCAACAGTATATAGTTGTACAGTACAGTAGGCCATTGCTGTATCTTGCAGCTCTGTGTCACTGCAAGTATCCATTCCATATCTGTGCTGCATTTTTGTGAGCAGTATATACAGTAGTACAGTGCAGCATTTTGGTGACCAACAGTATATAGTTGTACAGTACAGTAGGCCATTGCTGTATCTTGCAGCTCCGTGTCACTGCAAGTATCCAATCCATATCTGTGCTGCATTTTTGTGAGCAGTATATATAGCAGTACAGTGCAGCATTTTGGTGACCAACAGTATATAGTTGTACAGTACAGTAGGCAATTGCTGCATCTTACAGCTCCGTGTCACTGCAAGTATCCATTCCATATCTGTGCTGCATTTTTGTGAGCAGTATATATAGTAGTACAGTGCAGCATTTTGGTGACCAACAGTATATAGTTGTATAGTACAGTAGGCAATTGCTGTATCTTGCAGCTCCGTGTCACGGCAAGTATCCATTCCATATCTGTGCTGCATTTTTGTGAGCAGTATATATAGCAGTACAGTGCAGCATTTTGGTGACCAACAGTATATAGTTGTACAGTAGAGTAGGCCATTGCTGTATCTTGCAGCTCTGTGTCACTGCAAGTATCCATTCCATATCTGTGCTGCATTTTTGTGAGCAGTATATATAGTAGTACAGTGCAGCATTTTGGTGACCAACAGTATATAGTTGTACAGTAGGCAATTGCTGTATCTTGCAGCTCCGTGTCACTGCAAGTATCCATTCCATATCTGTGCTGCATTTTTTGAGCAGTATATATAGCAGTACAGTGCAGCATTTTGGTGACCAACAGTATATAGTTGTACAGTAGAGTAGGCCATTGCTGTATCTTGCAACTCTGTGTCACTGCAAGTATCCATTCCATATCTGTGCTGCATTTTTGTGAGCAGTATATATAGTAGTACAGTGCAGCATTTTGGTGACCAACAGTATATAGTTGTACAGTACAGTAGGCCATTGCTGTATCTTGAAACTCCGTGTCACTGCAAGTATCCATTCCATATCTGTGCTGCATTTTTGTGAGCAGTATATATAGTAGTACGGTGCAGCATTTTGGTGACCAACAGTATATAGTTTTACAGTACAGTAGGCCATTGCTGCATCTTGCAGCTCTGTGTCACTGCAAGTATCCATTCCATGTCTGTGCTGCATTTTTGTAAGCAGTATATATAGTAGTACAGTGCAGCCTTTTGGTGACCAACAGTATATTGTTGTACAGTACAGTAGGCCATTGCTGTATCTTGCAGCTCTGTGTCACTGCAAGTATCCATTTCATATCTGTGCTGCATTTTTGTGAGCAGTATATATAGCAGTACAGTGCAGCATTTTGGTGACCAACAGTATATAGTTGTACAGTACAGTAGGCCATTGCTGTATCTTGTAGCTCTGTGTCACTGCAAGTATCCATTCTATATCTGTGCTGCATTATTGTGAGCAGTATATATAGTAGTACAGTGCAGCATTTTGGTGACCAACAGTATATGGTTGTACAATACAGTAGGCCATTGCTGTATCTTGCAGCTCCGTGTCAAAGCAAGTATCCATTCCATGTCTGTGCTGCATTTTTGTGAGCAGTATATATAGTAGTATAGTGCAGCATTTTGGTGACCAACAGTATATTGTTGTACAGTACTATAGGCTATTGATATAATAATATTACTGGCATATAATTCCACACATTAAAAAATGGCTAACAAAAATGTGGAGGGTGAAATAGGGAAAGATCAAGATCCACTACCACCTAGTGCTGAAGTTGCTGCCACTAGTCATGGCAGAGACGATTCAATGCCATCAATGTCATCTGCCAAGGCCGATGCCTAATGGCATAGTAGAGAGCATGTAAAATCAAAAATACTAAAGTTCAGTAAAATGACCCAAAAATTTAAATTAAAAGCATCTGAGGAGAAGCTTAAACTTGCCAATATGCCATTTACGACATGGAGTGGCAAGGAACGGCTGAGGCCCTGGGCTATGTTCATGGCTAGTGGTTCAGCTTCACATGAGGATGGAAGCACTCATCCTCCTGCTAGAAACCTGAAAAGAGTTAAGATGGTAAAAGCACAGCAAAGAACTGTGCGTTCTTCTAAATCACAAATCCCCAAGGAGAGTCTAATTGTGTCGGCGGCGGCGATGCCTGACCTTCCCAACACTGGACGGGAAGAGGTGGCTCCTTCCACCATTTGCACACACCCTGCAAGTGCTGGAAGGAGCGCCCACAGTCAGTACACCAGGATGAGGATATGGGTGTTGCTGGTGCTGAGGAGGAAATTGACAAGGAGGGTTCTGATGGTGAGGTGGTTTGTTTAAGTCAGGCACCCGGGAAAATACCTGTTGTCCGTGGGATGAATATGGCCACTGACATGGCTGGTCAAATTACAAAAAAAAATCACCTCTTCGGTGTGGAATTATATTAACAGAAATGCGGACAACAGGTGTCAAGCCATGTGTTGCCTTTGTCAAGCTGTAATAAGTAGGGGTAAAGACGTTAACCACCTAGGAACATCCTCCCTTATACGTCACATGGAGCGCATTCATCAGAAGTCATTGACAAGTTCAAAAACTTTGGGTGACAGCAGAAGCTGTCCACTGACAACTAAATCCCTTCCTCTTGTACCCAAGCTCCTGCAAACCACACCACCAACTCCCTCAGTGTCAATTTCCTCCTTAGACAGGAACGCCAATAGTCCTGCAGACCATGTAACTGGCAAGTTTGACGAGTCCTCTCCTAACTGAGATTCCTCTGATGGATCCTTGAGTGTAACGCCTACTGCTGCTGGCGCTGCTGTTGTTGCTGCTGGGAGTCGATCGTCATCCCAGAGGGGAAGTCGGAAGACCACTTCTACTACTTCCAATAAGCAATTGACTGTCCAACAGTCCTTTGCGAGGAAGATGAAATATCACAGCAGTCATCCTGTTGCAAAGCGGATAACTCAGGCCTTGGCAGCTGTGTTGGTGTGTCCGGTATCCACCGTTAATTCACAGGGACTTAGAGAATTTCTTGTGGTAGTGTGTCCCCGGTACCAAATCCCATCTAGGTTCCACTTCTCTAGGCAGGCGATACCGAGAATGTACACAGACATCAGAAAAAGAGTCACCAGTGTCCTTAAAATGCAGTTGTACCCAATGTCCACTTAACCACGGACATGTGGACAAGTGGAGCAGGGCAGACTCAGGACAATATGACTGTGACAGCCCACTGGGTACAATTAATTTGGTGGTTCAGATTTTTTTTTTAAATGACAGGGGCGTGCAAGAGATGCTGTCGGTGGCCCGAAGAATTGCGAGCCACTTTCGGCATTCAGCCACCGCGTGCCGAAGACTGGAGCTCCAGCAAACACTCCTGAACCTGCCCCTCCATCAGCTGAAGCAAGAGGTGGTAATGAGGTGGAGTTCAACCCTCTATATGCTTCAGGGGATGGAGGAGCAGCAAAAGGCCATTCAAGCCTATACATATGCCTACGATATAGGCAAAGGAGGGGGAATTCACCTGACGCAAGCGCAGTGGAGAATGATTTCAACGCTGTGCAAGGTTCTGCAACCCTTTGAACTTGCCACACGTGAAGTCAGTTCAGACACTGCCAGCCTTAGTCAGGTCATTCCCCTCATCAGGCTTTTGCAGAAGCAGCTGGAGAGATTGAAGGAGTAGCTAAGACGGAGCGATTCCGCTAGGCATGTGGGACTTGTGGATGGAGCCCTTAATTCGCTTAACCAGGATTCACGGGTGGTCAATCTGTTGAAATCAGAGCACTACATTTTGGCCACCATGCTCGATCCTAGCTTTAAAGCCTACGTTGTATCTCTCTTTCTGTCAGACACAAGTCTGCAGAGGTTCAAAGACCTGCTGGTGAGAAAATTGTCAAGTCAAGCGGAACGTGACCCGTCAACAGCTCCTCCTTCACATTCTACCGCAACTGGGGCTGCGAGGAAAAGGATAAGAATTCCGAGCCCACCCGCTGGCAGTGATACAGGGCAGTCAGGAGCGAGTGCTGACATCATCCGGCCTGAAGGACCTGCCAACGATTACTGACATGTCGTCTACTGTCACTGCATATGATTTTGTCACCATTGAAAGAATGGTGGAGGATTATATGAGTGACAGCATCCAAGCATCAGACAGTCCGTACGTATACTGGCAGGAAAAAGAGGCAATTTGGAGGCCCTTGCACAAACTGGCTTTATTTTACCTAAGTTGCCCCCCCCCTCCAGTGTGTACTCCGAAAGAGTGTTTAGTGCAGCCGGTCACCTTGTCAGCGATCGGCGTACGAGGTTACTTCCACAAAATGTGGAGAAGATGATGTTCATCAAAATTAATTATTATCAATTCCTCCGTGGAGACATTTACCAGCAATTGCCTCCAGAAAGTACACAGGGACCTGTGATGGTGGATTCCAGTGGGGACGAATTAATACTCTGTGAGAAGGGTTATGTACCCAGTGAAAGGGGTGAGGAATCGGAGGATGGTGATGAGGTCTACATCTTGCCTCTGTAGAGCCAGTCTGAGCAAGGAGATATTGATTGCTTCTTTTTTTGGTGGGGGCCCAAACCAACCAGTCATTTCAGCCACAGTCATGTGGCAGACCCTGTGGCTGAAATGATGGGTTTGTTAAAGTGTGCTTATCCTGTTTATACACCATAAGGTTGGGTGGGAGGGCCCAAGGACAATTCCATCTTGCACCTCTTTTTTTATTTCATTTATCTTTGCATCATGTGATGTTTGGGGCCAATTTTTATAAGTGCCATCCTGTCTGACACTGCAGTGCCACTCCTAGATGGGCCAGGTGTTTGTGCCGCCCTCTTGGGTCGCTTAGCTTAGTCATCCAGCGACCTCGGTGCAAATTTTAGGACTAAAAATAATATTGTGAGGTATTCAGAATAGACTGGAAATGAGTGGAAATTATGGTTATTGAGGTTAATAAAACTAAAGGATCAAAATGACCCCTAAATTCTATGATTTAAGCTGTTTTTGAGGGGTTTTTGAAAAAAACCACCCGAATCCAAAACACACCCGAATCCAACAAAAAATTTTCAGGGAGGTTTTGCCAAAACGCTTCCGAATCCAAAACTCGGCCGCGGAACCGAATCCAAAACCAAAACACAAAACACAAAAAATTTCCGGTGCACATCTCTAATTTATATGAATGTAGGGCCTCATTCAGAGATGTACAGTATGCAAACCCCATGGTTTGCATACAGTAGATCTCTGATTGTTAGAGACAGGCGCATATGCTGTATCTGTATTGTGCATGCGCCAGTCTCCTTCTGCGAGGTTGCTTACAGGCCCCCTTAGCCACAGCATGATTGACATGCTTCAGCATTTGGGGGCGGATTGGGGGTGGCGACTAACACTGTCAAGCTGAATGTCTAGGTTTAAAGCAAGTGCATATACTACTGTTTAAACCTGATGCATATATTGTATTACTGTTTGATCCTCATGTAAACATCTGTTTACACAGTGGCGTCAAGCAGGGTGGTACAAATTACCCAGGCCTAGGCTGCTGGGGGGGCCTAAATCCGCTAACACCCCCCCACCCGACCCCAAGTATACCTATACTGTGGTGGGCCAATGGTAGCGCCATCTTCCCAGTGATATCTCCAGGAAGATGGCGCTGCACATGGAAAGCAAAGACTCTGGCACTGTGCCAGAGTCTTTGCTCTCTTGTGACCATCGTCATCTTCCCAAATGTCACTGGTACATACCACTACATGTGTGACTCTACAATTGTGACCTGCTGTATACATAATCTGCTGCATGTGTCACTCTGTGTCCTGCTGCATATATATAACTCTGCATCTGTGTCATGCTGCATGTATGACTGGCATCTGTGTCCTGCTGTAAATATGGCTCTGCATCTGTGTCCTGCTGCATGTGTGACTCTGCATCTGTGTCCTGCTGCATGTATGACTCTGCACCTGTTTCCTGCTGCAAGTATTGCTCTGCATCTGTGTTCTGTTGCATGTAAGACTCTCCATCTGTGTCCGGCTGCAAGTGTGGCTCTGCTAATGTGTCCTGCTGCATGTATGGCTCTGCATCTGTGTTTTGCTGCATGTATGACTCTGCATCTGTGTCCTGCTACAAGTATGGCTCTGCATCAGTTTCCTGGTCTGAATCACCCCCTTGGATCAGGGAGGGGTGTGTCCAAACTCAAATCTAAAATGCAGTGTAAAAATAAAGTTGCCTGGCATTTGTAAAACAGCCAGTGTAACCATGCATGCACACCTTGTATTTTAACTAGGGATGAGCGGGTTCGGTTCCTCGGAATCCGAACCCGCCCGAACTTCATGTTTTTTTACACGGGTCCGAGCGACTCGGATCTTCCCGCCTTGCTCGGTTAACCCGAGCGCGCCCGAACGTCATCATCCCGCTGTCGGATTCTCGCGAGGCTCGGATTCTATCGCGAGACTCGGATTCTATATAAGGAGCCGCGCGTCGCTGCCATTTTCACACGTGCATTGAGATTCATAGGGAGAGGACGTGGCTGGCGTCCTCTCCGTTTATAGAGAAGAGAGTGAGACAGTAGAGAGAGACACAGTAGTAATTTTGGGGAGCATTAGGAGGAGTACTAGTTACTTGCTGAAGTGATAGATAGTGTGACTGTATATTATCTGACTTGTGGGGGAGACACTGACAGTGGGGAGCAGTTAGAGTCTGAGAGCAGGACTCAGGAGTACATATAACGTACAGTGCACACTTTTGCTGCCAGAGTGCCACACTGCCATTGTGACCACACTGACCACCAGTATAATATATATTGTGATTGTCTGCTTAGGAGTACTACTTGCAAGTTGCTGATAGTGTGACCAGTGACCTGACCACCAGTCACCACCAGTTTAATATATATATATATATATATATATATATAATTGTATATAATATATATATAATATTGTATACCACCTACCCGTGTTTTTTTTTTTTTTCTTTCTTCTTTATACATACTACTATAGTAGCTTACTGTAGCAGTCTGCGGTGCTGCTGAGCTGACTGTGTCCAGCAGGTCCGTCATCAGTCATTACATAATAAATATATATACCTGTCCGGCTGCAGTACTAGTGATATTATATATATATATATTGATTTCATCTCATTATCATCCAGTCTATATTAGCAGCAGACACAGTACGGTAGTCCACGGCTGTAGCTACCTCTGTGTCGGCAGTCGCTCGTCCATCCATAATTGTATACCACCTACCCGTGGTTTTTTTTTTTCTTTCTTCTTTATACATACTACTATAGTAGCTTACTGTAGCAGTCTGCGGTGCTGCTGAGCTGACAGTGTCCAGCAGGTCCGTCATCAGTCATTACATAATAAATATATATACCTGTCCGGCTGCAGTACTAGTGATATTATATATATATATATATATTGATTTCATCTCATTATCATCCAGTCTATATTAGCAGCAGACACAGTACGGTAGTCCACGGCTGTAGCTACCTCTGTGTCGGCAGTCGCTCGTCCATCCATAATTGTATACCACCTACCCGTGGTTTTTTTTTTTCTTTCTTCTTTATACATACTACTATAGTAGCTTACTGTAGCAGTCTGCGGTGCTGCTGAGCTGACAGTGTCCAGCAGGTCCGTCATCAGTCATTACATAATAAATATATATACCTGTCCGGCTGCAGTACTAGTGATATTATATATATATATATATTGATTTCATCTCATTATCATCCAGTCTATATTAGCAGCAGACACAGTACGGTAGTCCACGGCTGTAGCTACCTCTGTGTCGGCAGTCGCTCATCCATCCATAATTGTATACCACCTACCCGTGGTTTTTTTTTTTCTTTCTTCTTTATACATACTACTATAGTAGCTTACTGTAGCAGTCTGCGGTGCTGCTGAGCTGACTGTGTCCAGCAGGTCCGTCATCAGTCATTACATAATAAATATATCTACCTGTCCGGCTGCAGTACTAGTGTGATATAATATATATTGATTTCATCTCATTATCATCCAGTCTATATTAGCAGCAGACACAGTACGGTAGTCCACGGCTGTAGCTACCTCTGTGTCGGCAGTCGCTCGTCCATCCATAATTGTATACCACCTACCCGTGGTTTTTTTTTTTCTTTCTTCTTTATACATACTACTATAGTAGCTTACTGTAGCAGTCTGCGGTGCTGCTGAGCTGACAGTGTCCAGCAGGTCCGTCATCAGTCATTACATAATAAATATATATACCTGTCCGGCTGCAGTACTAGTGATATTATATATATATATATATTGATTTCATCTCATTATCATCCAGTCTATATTAGCAGCAGACACAGTATGGTAGTCCACGGCTGTAGCTACCTCTGTGTCGGCAGTCGCTCGTCCATCCATAATTGTATACCACCTACCCGTGGTTTTTTTTTTTCTTTCTTCTTTATACATACTACTATAGTAGCTTACTGTAGCAGTCTGCGGTGCTGCTGAGCTGACTGTGTCCAGCAGGTCCGTCATCAGTCATTACATAATAAATATATCTACCTGTCCGGCTGCAGTACTAGTGTGATATAATATATATTGATTTCATCTCATTATCATCCAGTCTATATTAGCAGCAGACACAGTACGGTAGTCCACGGCTGTAGCTACCTCTGTGTCGGCAGTCGCTCGTCCATCCATAATTGTATACCACCTACCCGTGTTTTTTTTTTTTCTTTCTTCTTTATACATACTACTATAGTAGCTTACTGTAGCAGTCTGCGGTGCTGCTGAGCTGACAGTGTCCAGCAGGTCCGTCATCAGTCATTACATAATAAATATATCTACCTGTCCGGCTGCAGTACTAGTGTGATATAATATATATTGATTTCATCTCATTATCATCCAGTCTATATTAGCAGCAGACACAGTACGGTAGTCCACGGCTATAGCTACCTCTGTGTCGGCAGTCGCTCGTCCATCCATAAGTATACTAGTATCCATCCATCTCCATTGTTTACCTGAGGTGCCTTTTAGTTGTGCCTATTAAAATATGGAGAACAAAAATGTTGAGGTTCCAAAATTAGGGAAAGATCAAGATCCACTTCCACCTCGTGCTGAAGCTGCTGCCACTAGTCATGGCCGAGACGATGAAATGCCAGCAACATCGTCTGCCAAGGCCGATGCCCAATGTCATAGTACAGAGCATGTAAAATCCAAAACACCAAATATCAGTAAAAAAAGGACTCCAAAATCTAAAATAAAATTGTCGGAGGAGAAGCGTAAACTTGCCAATATGCCATTTACCACACGGAGTGGCAAGGAACGGCTGAGGCCCTGGCCTATGTTCATGGCTAGTGGTTCAGCTTCACATGAGGATGGAAGCACTCAGCCTCTCACTAGAAAACTGAAAAGACTCAAGCTGGCAAAAGCACCGCAAAGAACTGTGCGTTCTTCGAAATCCCAAATCCACAAGGAGAGTCCAATTGTGTCGGTTGCGATGCCTGACCTTCCCAACACTGGACGTGAAGAGCATGCGCCTTCCACCATTTGCACGCCCCCTGCAAGTGCTGGAAGGAGCACCCGCAGTCCAGTTCCTGATAGTCAGATTGAAGATGTCAGTGTTGAAGTACACCAGGATGAGGAGGATATGGGTGTTGCTGGCGCTGGGGAGGAAATTGACAAGGAGGATTCTGATGGTGAGGTGGTTTGTTTAAGTCAGGCACCCGGGGAGACACCTGTTGTCCGTGGGAGGAATAGGGCCGTTGACATGCCTGGTGAAAATACAAAAAAAATCAGGTCTTCGGTGTGGAAGTATTTCACCAGAAATGCGGACAACATTTGTCAAGCCGTGTGTTGCCTTTGTCAAGCTGTAATAAGTAGGGGTAAGGACGTAAACCACCTCGGAACATCCTCCCTTATACGTCACCTGCAGCGCATTCATAATAAGTCAGTGACAAGTTCAAAAACTTTGGGCGACAGCGGAAGCAGTCCACTGACCAGTAAATCCCTTCCTCTTGTAACCAAGCTCACGCAAACCACCCCACCAACTCCCTCAGTGTCAATTTCCTCCTTCCCCAGGAATGCCAATAGTCCTGCAGGCCATGTCACTGGCAATTCTGACGAGTCCTCTCCTGCCTGGGATTCCTCCGATGCATCCTTGCGTGTAACGCCTACTGCTGCTGGCGCTGCTGTTGTTGCTGCTGGGAGTCGATGGTCATCCCAGAGGGGAAGTCGTAAGCCCACTTTTACTACTTCCACCAAGCAATTGACTGTCCAACAGTCCTTTGCGAGGAAGATGAAATATCACAGCAGTCATCCTGTTGCAAAGCGGATAACTGAGGCCTTGACAACTATGTTGGTGTTAGACGTGCGTCCGGTATCCGCCGTTAGTTCACAGGGAACTAGACAATTTCTTGAGGTAGTGTGCCCCCGTTACCAAATACCATCTAGGTTCCACTTCTCTAGGCAGGCGATACCGAGAATGTACACGGACGTCAGAAAAAGACTCACCAGTGTCCTAAAAAATGCAGTTGTACCCAATGTCCACTTAACCACGGACATGTGGACAAGTGGAGCAGGGCAGGGTCAGGACTATATGACTGTGACAGCCCACTGGGTAGATGTATGGACTCCCGCCGCAAGAACAGCAGCGGCGGCACCAGTAGCAGCATCTCGCAAACGCCAACTCTTTCCTAGGCAGGCTACGCTTTGTATCACCGGTTTCCAGAATACGCACACAGCTGAAAACCTCTTACGGCAACTGAGGAAGATCATCGCGGAATGGCTTACCCCAATTGGACTCTCCTGTGGATTTGTGGCATCGGACAACGCCAGCAATATTGTGTGTGCATTAAATATGGGCAAATTCCAGCACGTCCCATGTTTTGCACATACCTTGAATTTGGTGGTGCAGAATTTTTAAAAAAACGACAGGGGCGTGCAAGAGATGCTGTCGGTGGCCAGAAGAATTGCGGGACACTTTCGGCGTACAGGCACCACGTACAGAAGACTGGAGCACCACCAAAAACGCCTGAACCTGCCCTGCCATCATCTGAAGCAAGAAGTGGTAACGAGGTGGAATTCAACCCTATATATGCTTCAGAGGTTGGAGGAGCAGCAAAAGGCCATTCAAGCCTATACAATTGAGCACGATATAGGAGGTGGAATGTACCTGTCTCAAGCGCAGTGGAGAATGATTTCAACGTTGTGCAAGGTTCTGCAACCTTTTGAACTTGCCACACGTGAAGTCAGTTCAGACACTGCCAGCCTGAGTCAGGTCATTCCCCTCATCAGGCTTTTGCAGAAGAAGCTGGAGGCATTGAAGGAGGAGCTAAAAGGGAGCGATTCCGCTAGGCATGTGGGACTTGTGGATGGAGCCCTTAATTCGCTTAACAAGGATTCACGGGTGGTCAATCTGTTGAAATCAGAGCACTACATTTTGGCCACCGTGCTCGATCCTAGATTTAAAACCTACCTTGGATCTCTCTTTCCGGCAGACACAAGTCTGCTGGGGTTCAAAGACCTGCTGGTGACAAAATTGTCAAGTCAAGCGGAACGCGACCTGTCAACATCTCCTCCTTCACATTCTCCCGCAACTGGGGGTGCGAGGAAAAGGCTCAGAATTCCGAGCCCACCCGCTGGCGGTGATGCAGGGCAGTCTGGAGCGACTGCTGATGCTGACATCTGGTCCGGACTGAAGGACCTGACAACGATTACGGACATGTCGTCTACTGTCACTGCATATGATTCTCTCACCATTGAAAGAATGGTGGAGGATTATATGAGTGACCGCATCCAAGTAGGCACGTCAGACAGTCCGTACTTATACTGGCAGGAAAAAGAGGCAATTTGGAGGCCCTTGCACAAACTGGCTTTATTCTACCTAAGTTTCCCTCCCACAAGTGTGTACTCCGAAAGAGTGTTTAGTGCCGCCGCTCACCTTGTCAGCAATCGGCGTACGAGGTTACTTCCAGAAAATGTGGAGAAGATGATGTTCATTAAAATGAATTATAATCAATTCTTCCGTGGAGACATTGACCAGCAGCAGTTGCCTCCACAAAGTACACAGGGAGCTGAGATGGTGGATTCCAGTGGGGATGAATTGATAATCTGTGAGGAGCGGGATGTACACGGTGATATATCGGAGGATGATGATGAGGTGGACATCTTGCCTCTGTAGAGCCAGTTTGTGCAAGGAGAGATTAATTGCTTCTTTTTCGGTGGGGGTCCAAACCAACCCGTCATTTCAGTCACAGTCGTGTGGCAGACCCTGTCACTGAAATGATGGGTTGGTTAAAGTGTGCATGTCCTGTTTATACAACATAAGGGTGGGTGGGAGGGCCCAAGGACAATTCCATCTTGCACCTCTTTTTTCTTTAATTTTTCTTTGCGTCATGTGCTGTTTGGGGAGTGTTTTTTGGAAGGGCCATCCTGCGTGACACTGCAGTGCCACTCCTAGATGGGCCAGGTGTTTGTGTCGGCCACTAGGGTCGCTTATCTTACTCACACAGCTACCTCATTGCGCCTCTTTTTTTCTTTGCGTCATGTGCTGTTTGGGGAGTGTTTTTTGGAAGGGCCATCCTGCGTGACACTGCAGTGCCACTCCTAGATGGGCCCGGTGTTTGTGTCGGCCACTAGGGTCGCTTATCTTACTCACACAGCTACCTCATTGCGCCTCTTTTTTTCTTTGCGTCATGTGCTGTTTGGGGAGTGTTTTTTGGAAGGGCCATCCTGCGTGACACTGCAGTGCCACTCCTAGATGGGCCCGGTGTTTGTGTCGGCCACTAGGGTCGCTTATCTTACTCACACAGCTACCTCATTGCTCCTCTTTTTTTCTTTGCGTCATGTGCTGTTTGGGGAGTGTTTTTTGGAAGGGCCATCCTGCGTGACACTGCAGTGCCACTCCTAGATGGGCCCGGTGTTTGTGTCGGCCACTAGGGTCGCTTAGCTTACTCACACAGCTACCTCATTGCGCCTCTTTTTTTCTTTGCGTCATGTGCTGTTTGGGGAGTGTTTTTTGGAAGGGCCATCCTGCGTGACACTGCAGTGCCACTCCTAGATGGGCCAGGTGTTTGTGTCGGCCACTAGGGTCGCTTATCTTACTCACACAGCTACCTCATTGCGCCTCTTTTTTTCTTTGCGTCATGTGCTGTTTGGGGAGTGTTTTTTGGAAGGGCCATCCTGCGTGACACTGCAGTGCCACTCCTAGATGGGCCCGGTGTTTGTGTCGGCCACTAGGGTCGCTTATCTTACTCACACAGCTACCTCGGTGCAAATTTTAGGACTAAAAATAATATTGTGAGGTGTGAGGTATTCAGAATAGACTGAAAATGAGTGGAAATTATGGTTTTTGAGGTTAATAATACTTTGGGATCAAAATGACCCCCAAATTCTATGATTTAAGCTGTTTTTTAGGGTTTTTTGAAAAAAACACCCGAATCCAAAACACACCCGAATCCGACAAAAAAAATTCGGTGAGGTTTTGCAAAAACGCGGTCGAACCCAAAACACGGCCGCGGAACCGAACCCAAAACCAAAACACAAAACCCGAAAAATTTCAAGTGCACATCTCTAATTTTAACATGGTTTGTCAAAGAGCAAACTTCCTTTTGTGCTTTGCTCTCACACTCGGAATCAGCCCCTGAATGCAATCCTTTACAGTATATAGTTTATTTTAATTTTATTTTCTATTGAGTTTTTATTGCCTGTGTCGGATTTAAACTCATCATTTATTACATGTTGCAAAAAAATAAATAAATAAATAAAAAATGACAAGTCTGATGGTTTAAAAATGGGCTCTAATGGAATAAAAATGATGTTGTCTTTAACTATTTTATAGCATGAAAAATATAGCAAAGCTAGATTCATTTCTCGCAAACGTACAACATTATGATGTCATTTGATGAAACATTTATGTTAATATATATTTTTTTATTACAATAACAATTTTAGTCATTTTCAGCACCATGGCCCTCATTCCGAGTTGATCGCTCGTTATTTTTCATCGCATCGCAGTGAAATTTCGCTTAGTGCGCATGCGCAATAGTCGCACTGCGACTGCGCCAAGTAACTTTGCTATGAAGATAGGATTTTTACTCACGGCATTTTCTTCGCTCCGGCGATCGTAGTGTGATTGACAGGAAATGGGTGTTACTGGGCGGAAACACGGCGTTTTAGGGGCGTGTGGATGAAAACGCTACCGTTTCCGGAAAAAACGCAGGAGTGGCCGGAGAAACGGGGGAGTGCCGTCAATCCAGGAACGACAAGCACTGAACTGATCGCACAGGCAGAGTAAGTGTGGAGCTACTCTAAAACTGCTAAGTAGTTTGTGATCGCAATAATGCGAATACATCGGTCGCAATTTTAGGATGCTAAGATACACTCCCAGTAGGCGTAGGCTTAGCGTGTGTAACTCTGCTAAATTCGCCTTGCGACCGATCAACTCGGAATGAGGGCCCATATTCAAAACAAAAATAAATTACTAATGTTGCACGGAAAAAATTAAAGAAAACTCTGGAAATTCAATCATCAGCAATTATTTATTTATGTACCAAGTGAATTAGTATTTTCATTAGAATGTAAACATAATTAGATAATCAGATTTTTCGAAAACTAGCCAGTAAGATTACAGATGTCAGTGGCTAAATTAATTTGTTGGTTGTGATGGAATACTCTGTAATATAATATTTTTTTCTATTAACAAGAGTCTTTGGAGCTCAGCATATTTATATTATATTACTTAAGGAACGTCTATTCAACATTATTGTGACACAAATAAGAATAACTGCTAACTGTAGCATCTCAGTATACAAACTATTGTTTATCTTTTCTAATATAATGTGGTTACTGGCAGGTAAAGCTCCTCAGCCTTCTAAAATTTGGATTCATGAATCTGTCAGTCTATGTAATCTAAAGCAATATGAGTTAGTAAGCAATGTCCAGCCTGCTTTTGCTATTTCTATTTGATAAATCCTTTTCACAGCCCATGGGACTTGATCTCTGCACTCTCCCTCAGATCTTAGTGTGATCCCTCAAGTATTGTCTGCCTGAAACATACTTCATATTATATTCCATGATGTGTCAGAGCTATCAGGACTAAAAATGTTCACAGGACTCCGGAAATAAAAACATTCCAATAATACAGCATTGGATGCACTATCCACCAAATTTAAAATTAATAAGTAATTTTATTTTTGCCCTCAAGCACAATAACAGACATTGGGGGGTCATTCCGAGTTGATCGCTCGCTAGTAGTTTTTTTGCAGCCGTGCAAATGCTATGCCACCGCCCTCTGGGAGTGTATTTTAGCTTAGCAGAAGTGCGAACATTTTTATCGCAGAGCGCCTGCAAAAAATTTTTGTGTAGTTTCAGAGTAGCTCAAAACCTACTCAGCGCTTGCGATCACTTCAGACTATTCAGTTCCGGATTTGACGTCGCAAACCCGCCCAGCCACGCCTGCATTTTTCCTGGCACGCATGCATTTTCCCGCACACTGCCTGAAAATGGTCGGTTGACAGCCAGAAACGCCCACTTCATGTCAATCACTCTGCGGCAACCAGTGCGACTGAAATGTATCGCTAGACCCTGTGCAAAACTGCATCGTTCATTGTGCCCGTACGTTGTGCGTGCGCATTACGCCGCATGCGCAGAACTGCCATTTTTTTGCCTGATCGCTGCGCTGCGAACAAATGCAGCTAGCGATCAACTCGGAATGACCACCATCATCTTCTGTCCTCTGTTGGTAGTACATTTATTCTTCTTGTACACCAGTTATCATGACCCATTATGGAATCTGTAGCTATGGTTTATTGGGATGTGGTCAGCATCCTGCTGCTCTGGATGCCGGCGGTCAGGTGACCGACACTGGAATTCCGACATATTTAAGGCATTAATTTTATAAACCCACATGACTTAACATTCAGGCATTTGATAAAAGCCAGACCTTCCATCCAGTTGACAAATACGGTAAAACCATAACAGTAACTTGATTTAATCAGTGCACCTCGAGAAAATTGTACATTCTAGGAATACACAAATTTCAATGTGACTGGTTCTAGTAGGAAGAAAACATACAGTCCTGGAAATACAGAATGTATCAGAAGCCCTTAAATATTTGGGATATTATGACAATAATGTTGAAATAAAACAGAAAGAATCTGGGCAAAAAGAGGTGGAAGAATTGACAAAATAATTCAGGTAACCACATCATATTCCCATTGGGTCACCTCATTCAAAAAATAAAATACTCTGACAATTTTGTTCACAGATTGTTAAAATATCTTAATGATGCCGTTGTTTGTAACAATGTAAATGTGATCATATAGCTGGCATTGGAAATCATTGGTTTTTTAAAACCATTTGACACAAACATTTCTCATTTTCTTCCCAAGGGGTTTCTACTAGTAGAAATGTTACTAAACTCATATTGAATCTGTTTGTATTCTGCAGCTTGGGAGCAATAATGAAGGCGCAGATGCAAGATAAATCTCCCAAAAAACAAGGTTAAATAACTTGTGAAGGGTAGCGACATGGACAATAGCCTAATTGCAAGTAACATGGGTAAGATTTTACCTTATAGTACAAATAACATATACAAGGCTAATAGGATTCCTGATGAATAACACTGTCAATCTAATGTATGTATGTATGTATGTATGTATGTATGTATGTATGTATGTATGTAGTATATGTAATATATCTTGTACTTTACTTACATATTTTATATGTCAATAATATAATGGGTATATGTGGCACTATAATTGCTATGCTTTCTATTATTACTAGTGCCAAAAATCAGGCTCTACTTATTTATATGTAACAAGAATCTTTATTATGAAACCTGTGTCAGCCAAGGGGTTGGTAGGTATCAATAGGGGTAAATGTCCCACTTATAATACTGGAGTAAAATAGTGACTTCCTGTCCAATAATAATGCTCCTTTTGCATTTCTATCTTTAAAGGTGTGTTGTCATGATAGTCTACATAAACTTAATAGATGACAGGATAGCACACTCTAACCCTTAAGTATGCGTGACGCAATTGAATGCTGGTATCAGACCAGTATATCAATCATTTACTGAAAAACACAATATTCAAGAAAAATGTTGCAGTGTGTATATAAAAACAATTGTAATACATGTCATGCAGATTGAATGTGATCTGGTCATATATGTTTGTCAATAGCGTGATCACTATAAGGTGGGACAAACCTCAAGAAGTCTCAAGCTGAGGGTTACATTCAACACTTACACAAATGTCACCCTGTCAGGACCCTAATTGTGGTAAGACGAAAGTAGAGCGAAGATGTTGTATTACATGTTTTTATATGTAAACTCTGCAGCATTTTTCCTGTATATTGTGTTTTTCAGTAAAAGATTGATACACTAGTCTGGTACCAGCATTATTTGGTTACGCTCTTGGAAAGCGGATTGAGGGGGACATGTACTAAGCAGTGATAAAAGTGTAGACGTGAGCCAGTGGAGAAGTTGCCCATGGCAACCAATCAGCTGCTCTGTATACTTTCATAGTATGTAAATTATAAATGTTACGTCAATGCTGATTGGTTGCCATAGGCAGTGCTTAAAGTGGTTCTAGAGAGGTGGTGGAACTCCCCCATATCCCCCTCGGCGCACATGCAATAAAAGTATTGCGTGCATCCCCAAAAAGGGGCATGGTCTCAAAAAAAGGGGCGTGGTCACACAATAGTAATAATGCCTACAGTAGTAGCACCCTGTAATACACAATGCCCACAGCAGTAGCGCCCCTTTTACAGTGCCCACAGTAGTAGTGCTCCTTATGCAATGTCCACTGTACTGGTAGTGCCCCTTATATAGAGCACATAGTAGTGGTGTCCCTTATGCAGTGCCCCCAGTAGTAGTGCCCCTTATGTCCCCAGGAGTGATGCCCCTTATGAAGTGCCCCCTTTACAATGCCCTCATTAGTAATGCCCTTAATAGTAATGCCCCTGTAGTAATGTTGCCTGTAGCAATGCCCCCAGTCATTTAGCCCCTGTAGTTTAGCCCCATGTAGTTTGCCCCAAATAGAAATGCCCCCAGTAGTTTAGCCCCTGTAGTTATGCCCCCAGTAGTAATGCCCCTCTGTAGTTTGCCCCCTTGTAGTTTAGCCCCCCTGTAGTTTAGCCCCCTGTAGTAATGCCCCCAGTAGTTAGTAATGCCTCCAGTAGTAATGCCCCCAGTAGTAATGCCCCTGTAGTTATGCCCCAGTAGTATTGCGCCCCTGTAGTTATGCCCCAAGTAGTAATGCACCCCTGTAGTTATGCCCCCAGTAGTAATGTGCCCCTGTTGTTTGCCCCCAGTAGTTAGCCCCTGTAGTTTAGCCCTATGTAGTTTGCCCCCAGTAGTAATGGCCCCAGTAGCTTGCCCCCTTGTAGTTAGCCCCTGTAGTTTAGCCCCATGTAGTTTGCCCCAAGTAGTAATTCCCCCAGTAGTTTAGCCCCCTTGTAGTTTGCCCCCTTGTAGTTTTGCCCCCAGTAGATTGCCCCCAGTGGTTAGCCCCCTGTATTTTGCCCCCAGTAGTTTGCCCCCAGTGGTTAGCCTCCAGTAGTTTGCCCCCAGTGGTTGGCTCCCTGTTGCTTGCGCCCAGTAGATTGCCCCCAGTAGATTGCCCCCAGTGGTTAGCCCCCTGTAGCTTGCCCCCTATAGCTTGCCCCCAGTAGTTTGCCCCCAGTTGTCAGCCCCCTGTTGCTTGCCCCCAGTAGACGCGCTGCTAATACAGTCACACATGTTTAAAAAAAAACCTACTTACAAAGCCATGCTCCCACGTCCGACCGCTGTGATCCTCCTGGCGTCCGACTCCCCAGCCCTATGAGAGAGACATCATGACGTCTCTCTCATAGCGCGCACTGACAGAGCCGGAGGCCGGAGCTCAGTAGTGAGCTCTTGCCGCCGGTTTCCGCTGTGCAGGGAGAGCCGGGCGCCGCTGGTAACACAATCTCAGTGGGCGCCCGGCATCTCCCTGCGGCGCCGACACACATCTGGTGAGGTAAGCCGGAGGAGGCGGAACTTGTATGTCCAAGTTCCACCCCGTTCCGGCTCACTTTAACCCCTAGCCATAGGCAGCTTCTCCACTGGCTCACTTCTCCACTTTTATCACTGCTTGCTACATGTCCCCCTTTAGACTCCAAGAAAACTCTGGAAGTACTACCCTTTACAGGAGATGTTCTGTTTGAAGAAGAACTAAACAAAATAGTGACATCCTTAGCGGCTGCCAAAACAGCTTTTCTCCCTTCAGCTTCTACACCACGGCCTAAGAGCTCCAATTTTCATACCTTTCGCCCACAAGGAAAAGTGAAAGGACAAGCGTTTCCTAGGCAATTAAAAGCCTCAAAGTCTACTAAACCCAACCTAAGCAGCCATAGGCAGCAAGACAACCCCCAGCAAAACCTGATAATACCCACAGCCTGATGGGGCGGGCCTTCTCCTGAGGGACCTCAGGGTGGGAGGCCAACTTCTTCACTTCACACAAGTCTGGATCAAGACCACTTCTGACGCTTAGGTGCAATAGGTAGTCTCTCACGGGTATGCTGTCTCTTTCAAAGGACGTCCCCTTCAGTAGTGTTTTTGCATGAGCCTTCCATCAGACACAGAAAAGTCTTGGATACTACAAAAAGTGGTTTAATCACTCCTCTAGTCAGAAGTAATAGTGTGAGTTCCTCAGGCTCAAAACAGAAGGGCTATTATTCATTCCTGTTCCTTGTACCAAAGCCAAATGGGAAATACAGACCTATTCTCAATCTCAAATCACTCAACAGATTTGTGAAAGTTTCCAAGTTTCGCATGGAAACCCTACGCTCCATAGTTCTAGCAATGGAGCCGGGGGATTTCATGATGTCATTGGACATACAAGATGCATATGTGCATATACCTATTTCGCTGTCACTTCAACAATACCTAAGGTTTGCTATCCTAAACCAACACTATCAGTTCCAGGTGCCTTCGTTTGACCTGGGTACAGCGCCAAGAATATTTAAAAAAGTTATGGCATTCATGGCAGTACACCTGCATTGTTAGGGAATCAGGATACCTCCTTATCTGGACAACATACTGCTCCTGGCCAGTTCACAGGAGGTATTGCACAGCAAATTACAAACAACGATAGCCTTCTTACAAAGTTACGGTTGGCTTATCAACTGGAAAAAGTCCTCACTCATACTGTTTCAAAGGATGGTACATCTGGGAGCCCTGCTAGACTCTCAAAATCAATGTCTGTTTCTAACAATGAACAAAATATCGAAACTAATACAGCAGTTCCTTCACCATCCTCAGATGTCAATTCACTCAGCCATGCAAGTCCTCGGCCTGATGGTATCTACATTCGACATGGTAGAATTTTCCCAATTTCTCTCTCGCCCTTTACAAAGGTTGTTTCTAGCCAAATGGAATAGCCAGCCTCATCAGATCAAAAGGCAGATAATAACCCTGACTCCTGAGGTTCGCCTGTCATTAACTTGGTGGCTCCACAGCAATCACCTAGACAGGGACGAAGTGCCGCTGTATATGAAATGCGTCGATCACGAAAATCCCATCACCACATCACCCGAAAGTGATGCTCCGCGGCGCCCTGTAACTTCCGGTCAGGATGGAGAGATGCCAGAAACCACAAACACACGGACCACTGCAGATCCAGGGCAAGAAGACCCAAAGTTGGCTAGGGATAGATAGAATACCTGCCGGGGACCATTATCATTGTGTCTGGAGAAGCATTACCAGTAAGGATGTACATTTGGAGATCGGGACTTTTCACAAACCTTCATAAAAGAGCTTAAACATTACAGGGCACTCTGGAGTTTACCATATGTTCATTGTTGTTTTAACCTGTCAAATTAAAAAAAAATTCTGCATCGGCTATACACATACCAACATAATACAAAGCGCTCCATATGCACATTTTATACCTAGACAGGGGTCGCCACTTCTGGATCCTGAATTGGGTGCTTCTCACTACAGATGCCAGCCTTTGCAGTTGGTTAACTGTAACCAAGCAACACTAGTTTCAAGAGATATGGAGCCTGGCAGAGTATCAAATACCAATCAATGTACTGGAACTGAGGGCAGTATACAAAGCATTGACACTGACACGCAGCATTCTCCAAGGCAGTCCTGTGCAAATTCAATCCGACAACGCCACAACAGTGGCATATATCAATCTCCAAGGCGGCACTCCCTGCAAAAGGAAAAATTTGAAGAGGTAGCCAAAATACTTAAGTGGGCCGAATGTCATCTTCCGGCCATATCAGCAGTATTCATCCCAGGCCTCCTCAACGGGGAAGCAGACTTCATCAGTTGTCAGGATGTGCACACGGGCAGACAGGTGGGGCCGGGCAGATGTGGATCTGATGGCATCATGTCACAACCACAAGGTCCCAGTATACGGATCTAGGTCACGGGATCCTCAAGCAGCATTCGTGGTTGCTTTAGCAGTACAATGGAATTTTCTCTACCAAATATATTTCCCCTAATATCCTTCCTGCCAAGGGTAATAAGGAAAAACAAACAAGTAGAAGGAAACCTCATTCTGATAGCCCCAGCGTGACCCAGACAGCACTGTTTCTCCGACCTACAGAGCCTTTCAGTAGGGCAACCTCTTCAGCTTCCTCAGCGACAGGACCTTCTATTTCAAAGACCATGTCTACATTCGGACCTGAACTGTCTGTCTTTGATGGTGTGACTCTTTAATCATCCATTTTAAGAGCAAAAGGATTTTCAACCTCTGTAATTCAAACAATGCTTAAGGCACACAAGCCTGCTTCAACACGTATATATTATAGAGTATGGCATACCTATTTCACATAGTGCACTTCTAAGCACTACATTACAACTATATTTAAAATATGAAGAAAACTAGGTTTTCTTCAAAGATTAATGCATCTAGGTTTACTCCTTGTTTCTCTGAAAGTACACATATCTGCCCTATCAGTATCAGAGAAAAATTGCTACATTACCGGTTATATATACTTTTTTCAAGGGGTCATACGTGCACAACCTCCATATGTATCCCCAGTAGATCCATAGGATCTCTCTGTAGTATTGGAGACACTTCAAGAGCCCCATTTTAAACCCTTACAGTGAGTGGACCTTAAATGGTTGATGGCTTAGACAATATTTTTGCATGCTATTGCTTCTGCCAGGAGCGTGTCAGACTTAGGAGCTCTCTCCTGTCATCCACCTTTCCTAATAAGTTTCACCTTAATCAGGAAATTATAGCTCATACATTTTTCTCCCCAGATCTTTCAGCAAAGGAACGGACTTTTGATGTAGTACGTGCCCTACGTATCTACATAGACCGAACCAGTTCTATCAGAAGATCTGACTCTCTATTCATACTCTACGGTTTTCACAAGCGTGGCTGGCCAGCTAACAAACAGACGCTGGCCAGATGAATTAGAATGGTTATTGCACACAGTGGTGTCGAGAGGGGAGGTGGGAGGTACAAATTACCCGGGCCCAGGTCTGACGGAGGGGCCCAGGGAGGGCCCAGTAGGGCTCCTGGGCTTCCTCCACCTTAACTGGCAGCAGCAGCTACAGCTCTTCTCCTAAGCCCAGCACACGCTGCTGACTGCTGGGCTGGAGTGTGGCCATGGTGGTGCTTAAAATACTATTGTTTCTGTATTTTTTCAAACGGTGCATGACCACGCATCCTGTGAATAGGCCACAGCCCCTGAAAAGTCCCCAGGCCCAGCCAGACTTTCTACTGCCCTAATTGCACAAGCATACAATCAAGCTGATTTGCTTGTCCCAATGTGAATATCTGCCCATTCTACTACATAGGTAGGTCCCTCATGGGCGGCACGCCATGGGGCGTCTTTTAAGCAATTATGTAAGGCCGCTACATTGTCTTCCATTGACACATTTCTAAAAGTCTACTCATTGATACCTTAGCATCCCAGGATGCTCCAGGCACGTTCCCTTCCTTAAAAATACTGCTTTAGGACATCCCAATGTTCTTTCTGTGGAGCCCTATGAATCCCAAAGAAGAAAATGAGAGGTACTTACCTTTGTTAACTCTCTTTGTTTATGGTTCATAGAATCCACAGGGCACCCACCCTGACGCACCTGACCTCTCTGGGTTTTTGTGGCATTAGTCACTGGTTCCTTTCACCTGTCTGCGAGAATGTGTTCTTATGTGAACAATATCTTTCTTCTCTCCTATCCACTTCCTGCTTTGGGCTTGTTAACAAAACTGACCTGTCTGAGCACGAAGGCAGAGTTTTAGGGGAGAGGAGCCGAGCGTTCTAGGAAGCCAGAAAGCTTAACTGTTTGTTGCCCTTACTCTCATCCACCACCTACAACCCTGAAGTTCTCCCTGTGGACCCTATGAACCTCGAAAAAAGAGAGTTAACAAAGGTAAGTCTACCATAACTCTTATTATTTTAAATAACATAGAGGTCTATGTACTAAGACTTGGAGAGACATAAAGCAGATGGAGATAAAGTACAAGCCAATCAGCTCCTGTCATTTTACAAATACACCTGTACAGCCTGTAACATGGCAGTTAGGAGCTGATTGGCTAGTACTATGGCAGTTAGGAGCTGATTGGCTAGTATTTTATCTCCATCCACCTTATCTCTGTCCAAGGCTTAGTACATAGACCCTTTTAATTAGAGATGAGTGGGTTCGGTTCGCCGAGAACCAATACCCCCACACTCCACGTGTCAAACACGGGTCCGAGCACGGCTCAGTTATTCCCGCCTGACTCGGAATACCTGAACGAGGCAAAACGTCATCATCCCATTGTCGGATTCTCGCGAGATTCGGATACCATATAAAGAGCTGCGCGTCGCCGCCATTTTCACTCGGGCATTGTAGAGAGCAGAGCCGGCCCTAACCAATATGATGCCCTAGGCAAGATTTTGGCTGGTGTCCCCTAGCACCACCGCTGGTTCTGCCTCTGACCTTGCACCTCTTTCCCAGCACCAATACCCCTCACCCATAGCAGTCCTTGTACCCCCTATATTTTAAATAGGAACAGTTCGCACATTTGACGCACAGCCCAAAAAGGGGCATCTTCTTGCTGGGAAGGGTCATGGCCACACAATAGTAACCCAAATTCCAATTACACCACACAGTACTGCAACTTTATTCACATTTTATCTTGCGATAGTGTCCATAATTCATATTACATCCCACAGTAGTATCACTTTACCTTATAAACGTTACTCCTCACAGTAGATCCCCTTATTCACATTACATCACACTGAATTGCTCCTTATTCACATTACACCACACCTTATTGCTCTTTATTCATATTAGACAACACAGTAGTGCCCTTCCTATATGCAACGCCACATAGTAGAGCACCTTATACACATAATGCCACACATTAGTAATGCATTTATACACAATTCCACACAGTAATGCCCCTTACACATATGAGACACATTAATGTCCTTATAAACATAATGCACCTTACACATTATGACAACCTTTATTACTGCCCTTTTACACATAATGTCCCTTACACATATGCCGCACATTATTAATGCCCTTATACACATAATGACACACATAGTGCCCCTACACATTTACTGCACATTATTAGTGCCCCTATACACATAATGACACACATACAGTAGTACCCTGTTACACATATGCCGCACATTATTAATGCCCTTATACACATAGGGGGTAATTCCAAGTTGATCGCAGCAGGATTTTTGTTAGCAATTGGGCAAAACCATGTGCACTGCAGGGGAGGCAGATATAACATGTGCAGAGAGAGTTAGATTTGGGTGGGATGTGTTTAATCTGCAATCTAATTTGCAGTGTAAAAATAAAGCAGCCAGTATTTACCCTGCACAGAAATATAATAACCCACCCAAATCTAACTCTCTCTGCACATGTTATATCTGCCTCCCCTGCAGTACACATGGTTTTGCCCAATTGCTATCAAAAATCCTGCTGCAATCAACTTGGAATTACCCCCATAATGACACACATAGTGGCCCTTTACACATATGTTGCACATTATTAATGCATTTTTACATGACACACATAATGCTCCTTACACATATTGCGAACACTACTGCACAACCAACCCAGTCACATGCACACAGCACTCACACTGCAATTAACACTGTGACCTCTGCCTCTGCTTGGATACAGATGTGTCCTCAAAAATCTTGCATCAATGCTAACGTCGGGCACCTTTTTTAATGAAAATGCATCTTATTTGCATTGCTATGTGGCTAGGATGCACAAGCAGCTTCTGCTGATTAAAATTATATGCAGCATGCCTATATACTGTGTGAGACTGTGGCTGTATCTGCATATGATTGCTACATACAGAATATAAGCATGCCGCATATCATTTTAATCAGCAGAAGCTGCTGATGCCCCGAGGCATATCAAATGCCCTAGGCAATTGCCTAGTTTGCCTATGCCTATGGCCGACTCTGGTAGAGAGTACAGAGAGGACGTGGCTACGTTCTCTCAGTGTCAGTTCTCAGTATCAGTGCTCAGTATCAGTGCTTATTGCTGCTCAGTAATACTAGTATAGTGTCTCTCTTGTGCTGCATCTTGCTGCTGTAGGGTGCTGTGGTAGTAGTGTCCTGTGACTGTACATCGGTCATCATCATTCCAGTCACAGTGGTATCTGGGGGGTGACAATTCCAGAGTGCTTTTGTGCTGCTCACTAATACTAGTACAGTGTCTTGTGCTGCATAGTGCTGCTTAGTGTCCGTTCTCAGTAGTATCATCAGTGTTCAGTATCACTGCTCATTGTCTTGTGCTGCTCAGTAATACTACATTACTAATACTAGTACAGTGTCTTGTGCTGCATCATGCTGCTCAGTGTCAGTTCTCAGTAGTATCATAAGTGCTCAGTATCACTGCTCATTGTCTTGTGCTGCTCAGTAATACTACATTACTAATACTAGTACAGTGTCTT
Organism: Pseudophryne corroboree; assembly: GCF_028390025.1. NCBI lineage: Eukaryota > Metazoa > Chordata > Amphibia > Anura > Myobatrachidae > Pseudophryne > Pseudophryne corroboree. Next base: position 328,988,841 of record NC_086451.1, read on the forward strand.
GTGCTGCATCTTGCTGCTCAGTGTCAGTTCTCAGTAGTATCATCAGTTCTCAGTATCACTGCTCATTGTCTTGTGCTGCATCGTGGTGCTCAGTAATACTACATTACTAATACTAGTACAGTGTCTTGTGCTGCATCGTGCTGCTCAGTGTCAGTTCTCAGTAGTATCATCAGTGCTCAGTATCACTGCTCAGTAGTATCATCAGTGCTGAGAATCACTGGCCAGTGCTCAGTGTCAGTACACCTCTTTTTCTCTTTTCTTTGCATCATGTGCTGTTTGGGGACTATTTTTTTGAAAGTGCCATCCTGTCTGACACTTCCGTATATGTCCAGTGGTACTGCCCTTTGATATAATTCCCAACATTACTGCCATTTAATTCCAGTGATTTTGTCATTTTCTTCCAGCAATTTGGACCAATAATTCCATTGATTATAACAAATAATTCCAGTGATATTGCCGTATAATTCACATGATACTGGAGTCTAATTCTAGATGGGCCAGGTGTTTGTGTTGCTTAGCTTAGCCATCCAGAGACCGCCATCCAGCGACCTTGGTGCACCTCTTTTTTCTTTGCATCATGTGCTGTTTGGGGACTATTTTTTAAAAAGTGCCATCCTGTCTGACACTTCCGTATATGTCCAGTGGTACTGCCCTTTGATATAATTCCCAACATTACTGCCATTTAATTCCAGTGATTTTGTCATTTTCTTCCAGCGATTTGGACCAATAATACCATTGATTAGAACGAATAATTCCTGTGATACTGGCTTTTAATTCTAGTGATTTTGTCATTTTCTTCCAGTGATTTGGACCAATAATTCCATTTATTATAACAAATAATTCCAGTGATATTGCCTTATAATTCACATGATACTGGAGTCTAATTCTAGATGGGCCAGGTGTTTGTGTTGCTTAGCTTAGCCATCCAGAGACCGCCATCCAGCGACCTTGGTGCACCTGTTTTGTCTTTGCATCATGTGCTGTTTGGGGACTATTTTTTTTTAAAGTGCCATCCTGTCTGACACTTCCGTATATGTCCAGTGGTACTGCCCTTTGATATAATTCCCAACATTACTGCCATTTAATTCCAATGATTTTGTCATTTTCTTCCAGCGATTTGGACCAATAGTACCATTGATTAGAACGAATAATTCCTGTGATACTGGCTTTTAATTCTAGTGATTTTGTCATTTTCTTCCAGTGATTTGGACCAATAATTCCATTGATTATAACAAATAATTCCAGTGATATTGCCTTTTAATTCACATGATACTGGAGTCTAATTCTAGATGGGCCAGATGTTTGTGTTGCTTAGCTTAGCCATCCAGAGACCGCCATCTAGCAACCTTGGTGCACCTCTTTTTTTCTTTGCATCATGTGCTGTTTGGGGACTATTTTTTTAAAAGTGCCATCCTGTCTGAAACTTCCGTATATGTCCAGTGGTACTGCCCTTTGATATAATTCCCAACATTACTGCCATTTAATTCCAGTGATTTTGTCATTTTCTTCCAGCGATTTGGACCAATAATACCATTGATTAGAATGAATAATTCCTGTGATACTGGCTTTTAATTCTAGTGATTTTGTCATTTTCTTCCAGTGATTTGGACCAATAATTCCATTGATTATAACAAAGAATTCCAGTGATATTGCCTTATAATTCACATGATACTGGAGTCTAATTCTAGATGGGCCAGGTGTTTGTGTTGCTTAACTTAGCCATCCAGCGACCGCCATCCAGCGACCTTGGTGCACCTCTTTTTTTTCTTTGCATCAAGTGCTGTTTGGGGACTATTTGTTTTTAAAGTGCCATCCTGTCTGACACTTCCGTATATGTCCAGTGGTACTGCCATTTGATATAATTCCCGACATTACTGCCATTTAATTCCAGTGATTTTGTCATTTTCTTCAAGTGATTTGGACCAACAATTCCATTGATTAGAACGAATAATTCCTGTGATACTGGCTTTTAATTCTAGTGATTTTGTCATTTTCTTCCAGTGATTTGGACCAATAATTCCACTGATTATAACAAATAATTCCAGTGATATTGCCTTATAATTCACATGATACTGGAGTCTAATTCTAGATGGGCCAGGTGTTTGTTTTGCTTAGCTTAGCCATCCAGTGACCTTGGTGCACCTCTTTTTTTCTTTGCATCATGTGCTGTTTGGGGACTATTTTTTTAAGTGCCATCCTGTCTGACACTGCAGTGCCACTCCTAGATGGGCCAGGTGTTTGTGACGGCCACTTGGCTCGCTTAGCTTAGTCATCCAGCGACCTCGGTGCAAATTTTAGGACTAAAAATAATATTGTGAGGTGTGAGATGTTCAGAATAGACTGGAAATGAGTGGAAATTATTGTTCTTGAGGTTAATAATACTATAGGATCAAAATTACCCCCAAATTCTATGATTTTAGCTGTTTTTGTATTTTTTTTTCAAAAATCACCCGAATCCAAGACGCATCCGAATCCAAAACCCGAAAGAGCAGTTTTGCCAAAATGCGTCCGAATCCAAAACACGTCCGCGGACCGGAATCCAAAACCAAAACACAAAAAATGCCCAGTGTACATCTCTACTTTTAATATATTATAGATAGTTGATCCAAAACAATATATTAGTATGCTCACAAGATGTGTTCTGTTTCGTAAGGTTATGCCCCTGTCCTGAAATGTTAAAAAAAAAGGTTCAGTCCTATTTCTTATTCTTAGAAGGGAACTTACTGCCCTCTGGAGATGTTGCTTTTTATTATCTGTAACACCTAGGGAGAAACTGTAAATGGTATGGTGCAGTGCTTAACTGAGCAAAATACAAATATAAACTTTTCATATTTGGTAACATTGAAACATTTATTAACATGTACACATATTAAAAAATATTCATATGGTGACCACATCCATTGGAAAGGTGTTCAAATATTATACTTTCTATTCCAGATCAAGGTCCTATATATATATAAAGAAAAAGAAAAGAAAAGGGAGTAGGAAGCGCTCTAAGGCACTGTGTTATGAGTACCTAATTTGTATGCTGAATTATGCCACTCTTGATAAATTGGTGACAATAGTGTATTAAATACTATAATCATAGGAATAATATGTAAAATCTCATCCACCAATCCAAAGGTTTGGTGTCTTTGTTCATGACGACATGAGGTAAACCTCTGATGCTGTTCCAAACAGATGACCACAGTGACCCGAAATCCTGTAAATGTATTTGTGCAGGGGTTGTAGGATATAGTCAGTTAAATAGTTCTTAAAATCTGTCAGTAGGATTTTCTTGATAGTGTTTGTATAGGACTTTGTAGACAATGTCCTATATATGGGCGCAATACTTGACTTCACACCCAAATGACTAACACCATTGTTTTTACCATAAATCCGCAGAATGGAGGGTTAGTACATGATCAAAACAAATATGCAGTATATTGTGAATTTCCATTATTTCTAATAAACATTTAAATGCCAGCGTTAATATATACTGCAGACACAAGGCGCATCTAATTACCATTAAGAATGCCAAATTGATTTCTCACAAATATTTAAAATGCCCGCTCTAATATATATTGTAAATGCCTGCACATCTTATTACCAAATCCACATCGCACAACACTGCATCCCATAAGAGAAAACAATACACCCACACATTATCTGAGTTCCAAAGCTCATTGATGTATATATTTGTTATTAAAAAGGATATGGATTCAATATATATTACAAAGTACAGTATACCTATAGTTACAAGTCATACAGTAAGCAGTTAATACATAGTTACATACAATTACATACAATTTCAGTTACATGCCAGCGATACAATTACCATTCCCTCCAATGCAGCTTATGTCTCCCTCTCTCTGTAAATAAATACAGGAACTGAACTGCCAGCAACTCCTCCATCATCCTCTGAGACCAAAAAGCAAGTCCCTTCCTGTGTGGTCAGCAGAGTATTAACTAGTTTCTGGGGGAGGGGTTCATGGTGAGTCACCAATTCCTTTGTATATGGTAATCAGATTCAGCCTTGAAGACATCCAAAGGGCTGGCCTGAGTTCCCTGTCCTCTACCTCTAAGAATATCTATTGTTCTAATTAGAGCGACTTTAGCTTTTATACATGTAATCATAATTCCGTGTTGCAATGTACTACAACTTAATAACAAGTATCAAATTAATCTACACATTAAGCTGGTTGCTTCAATAGTAAACATGACAGGTCTATCTGGTTCCGTTCAAATAATACACATACATGACATCACTTCATTACATATACAATTCTAAATCATCATGATGTCTGGCGCTTGATATTATTATAATTATGTACTGTATGAAATAAGTGTCGAATCAATCTCTGTGGCATGTCCGTGTAAATGCGTGTGTTACCATATATTGCTGTGCTCGCTGCGTGTATTTGCAAGTATAGCGACTTAAATGTGTGTAGTTTGTATGTTCTCTTTATGTAATATTTTTTTGACTTTGACAGTCGACCCTTTGGCAGTAAACAATAACTGCCATCAATTATTAACATAAGAAAAAATATTTCATACCATAATCGGTGACCTAGACACAAGTATGCATGCATTTCGCAAATCAGACGCTTGACTATTTTTGGGGAAGACAGGGAGGAGGACGAGACATCCTCTATATGCACTCGGCGGTCACGGGACCATTGGTTGGGTGTGGGACAACATTCAACCTATAGAGTATGCTGGGACAGTGCTTTGGCCTATAATGTCTGATTTGCAACGAACATTTCACACATACAAGTACCTACGTCTTTGTACACTGATGTTTGGATTCAATTGAGGTTCTGCTGGGTAGGTGAAGAAGACACAAACAAATCGTGACAGTGACATATAAAATTTTCATGATCTACATATTCCTATCATTTTATGAACATTGTTTCCATTTCTGGAACATATGCTAGGTCTTTTTAATAATTGAACAAGGGTTATAAGTAGTGTCCTTCCTAAATAACGTAACCCTTCGGAGTTCGGGGAGAGCCACTCATAAACCTTTCTTCCACATATATTAATGAGCTCTTTATCTGCAATGTGTGAATAGCCATTGTCTGACTGTTCCTGATTACCTCTGAACTCCATAACTACTAGACCTTTGATTTTTCTCTGATTTTATCAAACTGATCGGCTAATCCTGGGATCCTATAAGGAGATCACTCCTTCCTACAGAACCGGTTCCAGTCCCACACTCGACTCCTCATAAAAAAAACCTCGCAAAAATAGAATATCCTGAAAGAAAATGTTTGTCAGCGGGAAAGAGAGAAAAGAGAAATAGAACAAAACAACTCTTGTTCATAACAAATCAATTACAATGACTGGTCTTTCTGCAGTCCTTTAGTACGCTCAGGTAGTGTCCAACAGTGCCGCCTCTCAGTCTTCACGGAAGAGAGTCTCTGGTGATACTTTTGTGATCTCTTTGCCTTGCTCTTCGAAAACACAGTTCACTTGGAACACAGTTCACTTTGCTCTCTACCTTGCTCTTTGAACACACAGTTCACTTGGAACACACAGTTCACTTCAAACACACAAACTCGATGAATGTGAGCAATAAACTACTTTGTCACGAGTTCTCTCCGGGTCAGCGACCTTCTTGCAGTGGGATGAGTGGACCCAAGTCTCTCTTTCGGTGACCTTTAGTGCTGTCAACAAATCTTGGTATGGTCCTTCCCACCTGTCTATTAGGCAACCTGAGTGTAAGAACAATCACACAGTCTCTTGGTTCACAATCAAGACAGTTAGCATTTGGCATACCAGCAATCAACAGTTTCAAGTTCTTTTGTCAAGTTCTCAAATGCTGGCTCATCTCAATAAGGTACTGTACTGTCACCTCGTTGGTCTATTTCTGATCATTGTGCGGATCAATCATGACATGAGGTTGTCTTTCAAAAACAACCCAAAAAGACACAAGTACCAAAACAAAAACAAATTTCGAAGAGGGTGATTCATCGAGTGAAGATCTGGGAGTGGTTCCGAAGCTACATAATACTAGTGGCAGTATCTATGATCACAGTAGTACAATTTCAAGCTTTGCTAAACCTTTAGGGGTACCATTTCTGTGCAATTTTTCTTTGCGGTAAACACAGCAGCATCTGTGGTGGCAGGAAATGCCTCTACCCAGTTTGAGAAAACATCAGTGCACACCAATACATAACAATAATTCCTAAGAGGTGTTAACTGTACGAAGTCGATTTGTATTTCCTGAAAAGATCCGTCTGCAGGAGGGATATGTGATGGTTCTGTTGGTATTGCTTTACCAATATTCTTCCTCAAGCAAGTAAGACAGGTCATTGCTCTCTTACCTGCATGAGAATAGAATCCTGGCGCACACCAGTAGGCTCTCATCAGCCTGTACCTACCCTCTTTGCCTAAATGAGTCAGACCGTGTGCCACCTCAGCTAGACTTGGAAAGTATGCTCTGGGGGCTACTGGCGTACCGTGTCCACCTGCCCACAGTCCTGAGGACTCCTGGCCATACCCATTTGTCCTCCAGACTGCCTCTTCCTGCAGGGAACACAAATTTTTGTATCTTAATTTAACTATCGTGTGTTTGCAATGTAGAGTACCATGAGCATAACTCAAAAAGAAAAAAAAAAGAAACATCTCCAGAGGAGAGAAGGAAGAAGAAAATGAAAAAGAAAATGTCAGGTTTGCCATTCACCAACAGACATATCAGTGTCTATACAAAATTTCCCTTCACCAGTATTCCCATTCTCCACCCTTTGTGCATGACAAGGCACACTGCAGTAATACTGGTGTCATTGTGCTGTTGAGATATCCTGGGTTCGGGCAGAACTCTGAAGGACCTAGGCATGTGGAGTTTGAACTGTAGTTGGGTCCATGTATTGTACCACCCTGTGTGAACGCAAAAGGTGAAGAGGAAAACTGTAGAGAAACAGAATAGAGGTTGGTGACAGATGAGTTTGTAGAGGTGAAGAAGATTTTATAAAAATTTGACAACTGGATTGGGCCCTATGGGGAAGTGATTCTCTACTTGGTCTACTCCCCTTAAAAAAACATTTCTGTGTGTCTTATCTCTACTGGGACTATCCCAGCCATCAATCCAGTGTCCTGTCCATCCTAAGTTCATAGGGAACCCGGTATCTGTGAGTTAATTTTCTCTACCTGTGATGGACATGCATCTAGAACAGCGAAATGTAACATTAGTAAACTGCATTTATTCTGTTCTTCCCATTAACCGAATCTGTGTTTTCTATATGGCTCGTGATTCCTTACTATATGTCCCTTGGTCCCGTCTATGTGTTTAATAATGTGGCTTGTGTTTTCTGTCTAGGGGATCTATATTGACTATGTGTCCTACTACTCCTACAATCTCTGGCAAAATGCCCTTCCTTCCTACAAGTGTAACATATTATTGACCATTTGGGTTCTGGGGTTTGGACTGATGGGTCTTTCCTGTATGTGCCAGTATACTTACCGTCCTCAACCTCTCCACCTGTTGTTCTCTGCACCTAACACTATTCTTGTGATGTTTAATAGCACACTATCTAAAATTAGCTACTGTGACCCCTTTCCAATTTTGCAAGGAAGTCTGCACCCTGACACTCAATGCCTTATTGAGCCCGTCCATTTGCACAGAGACAGCCACCTCCCATTTGCCGAATTAGTGTTTACCAGTCGTCTTATCCAGATGGAGAGTTTTCTATTACTGCAACAGACAAAAAAAAAAAAAGTTTAACAAGCTTCTAGGTCATGCAAAGTATTCGTTCAATCCTTCTCATCCCATATTAAGGGTCTGTACATGGTCCATCAAACATTTCCGAGCTCATCTTTACGAGGGGCATTACTAGGAACAAATACTTCTTATATGGTAACTGAAAGAAATACCCTGGGGTTACCTTGTCTCTGTCCGCTTTCCTGCTGGCAAATACTAATGTGCGGACAGGTTTTTCTCCATTTCTGACGTTACTTTCTCGATTTTTTTGTTTAATTTTTTTTTATTTTACTAAATATGTACACGAATTATACCATACTTACCTGTTCCACTGGTCTCAGCCACTTCCCCCACAGGCTACTGCTCTTCTTTTACCGGTTGGATACTCCTCTGGGTACATGAGAAATGGCTGAAAACAATCAGGTCACCTTCTCCTCCTAAATAAAACTTCAACATTCATTAGTACATATAAAGGTCATATTTTTCATATTTTTTTTTATTATTTTCTATAGTTTGTATGCTGGCCGTAACTGCTTCCACATCTACATAAGGCGGTGTACTTGCATTCTCTTTTTTTTTTCCTCCTACTTATTTATTGTTGCTACAAGTTCAAACAGTTCTTATATTTCCATTCTTGTCTTATATGACTTTGGTTAAACATACCACCTGCAATACCTTAGGATCAAACTCACCAAACCCCTCTTGCTGTCACAGGTTTAAACAATTTGTATGTCTGAACCTTTATTTCTTGGATTTTATCAAACATATCCTTAACCTTAAATTCTGTAATATCTCTGGTTCAAAGCTGCCCACCTTAGGGAATGGTTCCATATCATTGCTAGTCATACATATCCACTCATTGCATAAAACTTCTGTGTGTGAACCATATTTTTCACACATGATAAACCTTGCTGAGCCTTTTGGCCACAATTCTGCCTGAACCCTGTCTAAACGTCTCTTACTTGAGCAACTGGCTCCCATATTTGTGGATCTCTTCTAATATCTTTAAAAAAATTCCCATAAACACCAAAATACTCAATATAAGTAGACGGTGGAAGTATACCTGAGCGCCTTCCACTTGCTCGCGCCCACGCAGGCCAATACAACGATACACTGTTGATAGCTGATCGCAATGTACCCAACTTAGGGCTCCTATCAGACCTTACACCGTAATTTCTTTCGGTGGAAGTTCTGTTTGGAATATTTTCCTGAGAGAGGCAGTGAAAATTTCCTTTTCGGTATCTTTCAACTGGAATTGTTTGTAGGGTGAAAAACAGAGAAATTAGATAACTATCCTTCACCCTTTCCAGTGAAGCCCACCAGGGAGATTTCCCGAAGTTATCAAAGAAAAACCCCTTTGTCTATACAATCACGTCTGCGTATGCTCTTCCACAGCGCATATGACACAATAATATCACGTTGCGCTGTGCAGAACAAACGGACATGTGATGCAATAGCACAGCCTATAGATACTAGTTATCTATATGCCCTACGATTGCTGTAGACCACCTAGCAGACCATCTAGAGTTGTATGGGATACCACTCAGTCCACCAAGACCACCTAGACCACCTAGTTAATAACGCAGGGTTGCGAACCCTACGCCACCGGGCCTCTACTAACCCAGTGTGTCCACCTAGACCACCTAGACCACCTAGTTCTTGGGTTCAGAATCCACTCACTCCTGCATTCGCTCACTCAAATACACTTTATTTTTCTGTACAGAAAATTAGGATTCATTCAAGTTGGCAGCTTTACCCCCAGAGGCAATTTTAAATAAAAAAAAAATTATTTATACTAAATTTTGTTTTTATACTAAATTTCTTTAGAAACCGGGTGGTTTGGTGCTATTGTAGCGTGGCTACTGTCCCACCTTTAAACTAAACAAACTATTGTGTAATTTGTACTTAGCGACCGTACTTCTTACGCAATTTGCGTAAACACGTGATCGTGCGTGTCTTACGCCGCATATGTAATTCCGTACTGTGTCCGAGACATGTGTACAAAACCGTACGTCCGCACTAGCACAAATCATACAATTTCTATAAATGTGAGCAATACCAACTAAAATTGCTCACTTAACACAACACACATTCTTTCTGTATAAACCCTCTTACTACTGGGCCAGAACTGCGTTTTGTGATTTTACTCTTACTTCCTTAAATACTTATTTTAGTTTTAACTATATAGCAACAAAAATATCTCCGGTTTCACACAGATCTATAATGACTCAATAATCAATAATTTAAATGATATGATTCAGATTGGATAGCTATTCTGCAGAATATACATTGATATAAACACACACATAATTATAATAATATTGTATATATGTATCATTCACTGGTCTCCTATGAAACTCATTTACCCATTTAGTGCTTCTAATTTGCATATCAAAGCTGTGTGCTTTTGGCTGCCTGTAAAAGTGGTTGTTCACTGCTAAGAAAAAGCAGTTACACAGGTTAATTTGCATTTCAATGGCTATCCTAAACTAGCAAGCAGAGTTAACTGAATCCTAGAGGTAAAAGAGAAAAAAACTTTATTATATCTGTGTGTACTTCTTACATCAAGTATTCATCTCACTATTAACTTTCACTAGGCCCCATTGAAACTATTTGTAATTGACTATGGCATGGGTTAAATAAATGCATTGGTAACTCATAAATAATGTTTTGATGTGACCAAGGAGAGATGATTATTCTGAGCAGACTGAAAATCAGCCATTTAGAAAAATGACCTTCCCAAAATGGCCGCTTCTCCTCCCCCTTCCACATCCATGAGGGTTACACAAAATGGTGGACAGGCCATGTGGTTAGTCCAAAATGGAGGACAGACCATGCGGCTTCCTTTGTCACAAAGAAATCACACACCATACAAGCACCTGAAGTTATTTTAGACCTGAGTTAAAAATAAAAACTATATCAAAGCTATGCAGCAACTTTTAATTATACTTTTAAACCTACTTAAACAGATAAACAATCCAATCTGAATCAAACACAATATGACTTATTTGAACCTTGTTTTGCAACAATAAAAATACATTTTAGCATCTTAAATATTATGAGAAACGCATTGTCCCTTGAATTTCATATCATTGGCTTACTGATAACACAAAAATACATTAACATGAATGTTATTTTCATCAGCTTCTCAATGCGTCCATTGGAGCCGGTCAATTACAGCCGCGTTTGTAATGTACAGTGCATCATTAAGACCCTGATATCCCGTAAGAGCCCTCATCTAAGAATGCCAAATTGATTTCTCACAAATATTTAAAATGCCCGCTCTAATTATATATTGTAAATGCCTGCACATCTTATTACCAAATCCCATAAATGTGCGCTGTACATCGCACAACACTGCATCCCATAAGAGAAAACAATACACCCACACATTATCTGAGTTCCAAAGCTCATTGATGTATATATTTGTTATTAAAAAGGATATGGATTAAATATATATTACAAAGTACAGTATACCTATAGTTACAAGTCATACAGTAAGCAGTTAATACATAGTTACATACAATTACATACAATTTCAGTTACATGCCAGCGATACAATTACCATTCCCTCCAATGCAGCTTATGTCTCCCTCTCTCTGTAAATAAATACAGGAACTGAACTGCCAGCAACTCCTCCATCATCCTCTGAGACCAAAAAGCAAGTCCCTTCCTGTGTGGTCAGCAGAGTATTAACTAGTTTCTGGGGGAGGGGTTCATGGTGAGTCACCAATTCCTTTGTATATGGTAATCAGATTCAGCCTTGAAGACATCCAAAGGGCTGGCCTGAGTTCCCTGTCCTCTACCTCTAAGAATATATATTGTTCTAATAAGAGCGATTTTAGCTTTTATACATGTAATCATAATTCCATGTTGCAATGTACTACAACTTAATAACAAGTATCAAATTAATCTACACATTAAGCTGGTTGCTTCAATAGTAAACATGACAGGTCTATCTGGTTCCGTTCAAATAATACACATACATGACACCACTTCATTACATATACAATTCTAAATCATCATGATGTCTGGCGCTTGATATTATTATAATTATGTACTGTATGAAATAAGTGTCGAATCCATCTCTGTGGCATGTCCGTGTAAATGCGTGTGTTACCATATATTGCTGTGCTCGCTGTGCGTATTTGCAAGTATAGCGACTTAAATGTGTGTAGTTTGTATGTTCTCTTTATGTAATATTTATTTTTGACTTTGACACCATATACGATAAAAGTGCGCTGAACGTCGCAGCACTATATCCCTTAAGAGAAAGCAAGCAGTTGCACGCATTGTATTACTAAGGTCCAACACGCAGAGATATATGTATTTGATATAAAAAGTTATGCACGCAAAACAACATATATAAAAATGGTTACAGAATTACAGTTACAAAAGAAGCAGTTGCAGTTACATAAGAATCAGTTACATAAGAATCAGTTACAGCTAATATACATACGCTTAGTTTCAGTGGTTCCAGGCAGCCAGTCATCAGGTAGGAGACTTCTGATAAGTGTGTGTGTGTGTATATGTGTGTGTGAGAGTGAATGAGAATGTATGAGAGAGAAAGAGCTGCCTGATTCTGGGTCCCTCTTTTTATACAGTAGAATAATGGGTGTATACAACCGTGGATTTCATCTTCTTCCATTGGTCCAGAGGCCAGACCTCTCAAGAACTCGACAGCTCATAGGTCAGTGTGAGGGCTTTTGTCCTATGTTGCAGGCACATGGGTTTGCCCTCAGGGCCATGCTGTGAAGCCAGTTCCAACTGACCAGTTTAAACACCTTCCTCTGCACATTATTCCATACATATCTTATATTACTGTGAATTTTGCAGTCTCAGTGTGCAACGGTTTATCCGTAATGACCAGATTACTGATGGTAAAACACTGATTAATATGAGACTAAACATGATATGCTTAACTTGTTCTGTCCCAGTAATATATATATCTGGTTTTACACTCTATTATACATATACAATTTAATACCAGTCTGGTGCTAAACATGTTTTGTCTATGTGTTGTATGAATATGTGTTGAATCTATCTTTGTGGCTTCTCTGTGCGAATGCGTATGCTATCGTATATCCTGTGCACGCTGCGTGTATGCGTACGCACAGCGATTACACGCATGCACAGAGGCCACTCTGTTTGGAGTTTACATGTAGTGTGTATGTAATATTTTTGACTTCGACAATATGAACACATAAATTTGTCTGAGTTTACCATTTTACAGAGTTTATATTGATAGAAGTCAGACCATTATTTTATATTTTTAATAAGAATATTATTAATATGTTTAGATTTTCTTACATGTTTTAATATTACCAGTTCCTATTTGTATTTTGGTTAGTTATGCGCTACACCACACCTCAATTTTTCACACCATGTACTAGTGAAATAATATAAAATTTCATGAAAATGTGGTATCATCAATTACTGTATATGTATTCCTAAATATAATTTACACTTTAAAGGGGTATTTGTTTCCTAGTAAATTTTCCACTTGATATTTTAGGAAAATTGTTCAAGAGTACTTCAGAAATACAGCACAATGCCAAGAGCAAAATATACATTACATCACTTGCTGTTACTGTTCGTTATTGTTGTGCACAAATTCTTTTTTGGTCTGTGTGTTTTTTATTATACACCTCTTTTCTTGTAAGGCTATTATTTCTTGATTGCTTGGAAGTAAAGCGTCAGCATTATAATTTTCTACCTGGAAGAAGATTGAAAGCAAAATACATATGAGTAAGTAGTAATTACAAAGACCAAAATAGAAACATTATAAATCCTTCTCTACTCAGGAATGTTTTGTGCTGACAAATTAATTAAACTGTTTTGGGAGAGATGTAGTCGAAAGCTTCATTTTCTGCAAAGTTCCGTTTTTTTCCAATATAATAACAATTTAACAGAGTGTTGTTATTGTATTTTCTTACTGAAGAGTAGCATACATATATATATATATATATATATATAAATACATACATATACTGTATGTATATATATATATATATATGTATATATATATATATACAGATAGTTACAGTATATACATGTATATACATATATATATATATATATATATACATTTTTGTATGTGTCAGTCCTAGGATGTCTATACATTAACAGTTTTTATAATAGATTGGTATGATATTTGTTACATTGGGTAAAAAAATTTTTTTAAATAATTGTTGTCACAATGCTCGCCGCACACACCCAGGGATATAGAAATATATTGATGTCTGAAGCATCGTTTATAAATCTTTGGAGCATTTCATTGATTTATTCTGGTATACGCAGGAGGCTCTATGAAATATGCTTTACTTGTTATCCAGTGGTGCCGACAGCGGAACGGTGTGCTGACCCGGTCTATAAGTTGTATCTTAATGATAAGCGTCTACCAGTGATAGCATAGCTTGCTGTGATGTGAGCATCAGGATTGTACCTGGAGCAAGCACACAGTGATAGCTGTGAATATGCCATGTATTACTGACGTGTGTTCAGAATGAACTATTACGAAGACCTGCTGGTATATGAATTATTTGTAACTGAGATGTTATATACTGGGCACTGATAGTGGTAAGGTTCCCCTGTTTGTGAGCCAGGGGATTGTACCGGTGGCTCACATGAATATTCAGCAGCAGGAGTCAGTACCGCCCCTGGACGTGAGGTAGGCGATGACTCACGCAGAAAGGGCGGACGGGTGGTTTATTTACAATCAGGAGACACTGATACAGGAAGTGAATTCTTGGCCGGGGTCGGCGCCTGCGCAATGTGCTGGAACGCACGCTGGTTTGACGAGGGGCATGTTCGGAGCACCTGTGGAATGGACAGGTGTGAATTAGGGTAATTGAATTACCCTTGTCCATATGGTATATAGGAATTGTTCCCAGAGAGGTGTGTGTGGATGGCAGTGGCAACGGGGTGATCTGTGCTTGGATGCAGGAGTCTTTGACGGTCATTAAATGACCGAGGTCGACAACGGATAAGTTTGACTTTCTATCATATATTTCTAAAGTGCTGCATTGATGTTGAAAAACTCTTGGATTGGAGCGAAGTGTTTTTTGCCTTTTTTTTGCTTAAGAATTTATGGATATATAAGCATTTTTCCTTCACCATTGCCAATTGATATGGTTTTTTAAAAAAGTGTCTCTTTTGGAAATAATAAACTTTCATATACTAATTAAGAAGTTTGAGTGCCCTTTAACTACAAGATTTAAATATCCTGTACCTGTGAAGGAACGGACTGAAGGGAGCACCATTTGAGAATTGCTGGAGAGTGTGCATTTGCACAAAGTCTCTTTATGTTGGATTGTATTTGGATAATACTGTCCATTGCAGATGGCACCTCATTTAATATTTGAATATTTGAAAAGTGATTATTGAATTTACAGTGTATTCCAAATGTTTACCAATGTAATATCATACCTTTTAAGATAATGTGTATAGGTCTGTTAGTAATTTATATATAAGATTAGGAAATCCTAGATCTGTATGAGGTGCATGTTTTCAAACTGGTCGGACTGGAATTAGGATGTGGATGGAGTTCTCTTTGTCCTTTTCTCTATTTTTTCTTCTTTGTGATATTTCATGATATATGGTTGTATTATGTCTCAGGGGGTTCGGTTATTGGATGATCAGTTATTGGCTAATGCAGAAAATGCTCAGATTAGTTTGACAGATGAGGACGCTGAGAGAGTACAGTTTGAACAAGAGGAGGTTGGTCAAATACCAGCTGACAGTGCTGTAGATCTTTATTATAAATAGTTGCGTCTCAGTAAAAGAGAGGTGGATCTGGTACTCCATGGTCAGTTTTTGTCCGACTACTACCGCCAAAAAAAGATCCCGAGAGGATTCAGGATACATAATGTCCCCACCATAGGCCGCACCAATCCAAAATTTTGCAGTAAGTGGTGTGGAGTCCTTAATAAGTGCTCATTGGATCTTATTTTATTAGTGGTGGAAGAGGTAGGGCAGGAATTAGTTCGGACACGAACTGACCTGGAGACATTTAGAGAACAGTCTCAGACTAAACTCATTGATGATAAAAATGAAAAGTGGTTAGAAAAATTAACAGCACAAATTGACAAGTATAAAAGGGAATTAATCACCTTTAAAAAGAATAAATTGGAAACAGTACAGAATGATTATAAGAATCATACAGTTTATAGGTGGTTAACTGGTGAATCCAATAGAGCCCCCAGACAGCGTATGCACTATCGTAGGGATAGGGTGATTTTTTTCAGTAGATTCTTCATATTCCTCTTCAGAAGTTGAAAGCAATGGATCATTGCCACCAAGTGGGCAAGCTTTTTTAGGGGTAGCAGTGGACCCTACAGATACAGGGGGCAAGAAACAAAGAAGGGGCGCACAAGGAGGGGGCACAGGAAGAAGGACAAGAAAGAAGTAATGGTTAGCAATGTTTTTAATCTGTCTCAGTATGAGTTGACAGGGGCAGAATTATCATTGTTGGCATTAGGATTATCTTTTGTTCCCACATTTACACGTGAAGCATTCGATGTACAGGTAGATTTGTACAAAATGGGTCGTAAATTGCGGTTGAAGGAATTTTTTAAAGACGCACAGTCCACGATTACAGAGGGCAATGCTTTTGGATTGTCTAACCCAAGCAATTTTGACCCATCAAGTACAAATCCGAGTATAAAAACATTTTTGAGAATGGTGGAAAGTGATTTTGTGGAGATGACAAAATCATTGCGACATTATCGGAATATTAGTCCAGAGCAACAGAAGGCCATTAAATCATTACAGGCCAATCAAGAAATAGTGATCCGTAATGCGGATAAAGGAGGGGGTGTTGTTGTCCTGGACTTTCAGTATTATGATGATGACGTGAGGTCCTAATTGGCGGATAGTCAAACTTATAGGAAAATGACACATAATCCTATGAGTGATATCAAGAAAAAGGTTGATGAACTGTTGGATTTGGGCTTAACGAACAATTGGTTGGATGAGAGGTTGGTCTCATTATTGACGGTAGAAAATCCGGTATGTCCCATCTTATACTGCATTCCCAAGATTCACAAGTCTGTTGAGAGACCCCCGGGTTGGCCGATAGTTTCAGCTGAAGGATCAGTTTTACAACCACTGGCAAAGTATATAGATTTTTTACTTCAACCTATTGTTGTGGGCAGTAGGAGTTACATTCAGGACACAGGGGATTTTCTCAGCAGACTTAGTGAAATAGATTTATCCACGCAGCACTGTGTATTTGCAACAATGGATGTTTCATCTCTGTACACGGTGATACCTCATGAGGCAGGGGTGGATGCAATAAGACGAGCAGTATTGGATGTTGATTTTGTTGGTCCACCGATTGAGTTCCTATGCGAGATGATTATAACTGTCCTCACTTTGAATCATTTCCAATATGGAGAGTCGTTTTATGTGCAGAATGCTGGGACCGCGATGGGTTCTAATTTGGTGCCGGCATATGCGAATATTTTCATGACGCAATATGAAGAAAGATATATCTATCCTGCCTTCGGTCCCAGCATTCTGCACTATTACAGATTTATAGATGACATTTTCATCATTTGGGGGGGTACTATGGACAGTTTCATTGATATGGTAAATACACTGAACTGCCTTGATATGCCTATTCGTTTCACGTATAATATCCAGTCCGACCAGATTGAATTTCTTGAGGTATCTATATTTCGTCAGAATAACAAATTAGGCACAACACTCTATCGAAAAGATACTGATAGAAACACCTTATTGTATTCTACAAGTCATCATCCGAAATCCTTGAAGGATGGACTTCCTATCTCTCAGTTCCTCAGGGTTCTTAGAAATAATACCCAAAGTGAACTGGCAGAGGCACAATTAAGTGAAATGGCTGTGAAATTTGAACAGAGAGGATATGCACCTGGGATAATTAAAAGGGCACTCAAAAGAGCGAGACACATTTTTTCTCAGGGACATAAGGAGAAAACGTCAAAAATTACCAATCGAATGGTGGTCACAATAGGCCAATTTTTCTTGACTGCAAGGGCAGTCAAGAAAAATTGGCCTATTGTGGGCACAGATCAAGCATTTAAACAGATTAGCAACAAGCCACTGATTTCCTATTCAAGAGGACCTAATTTAAAGCAATTATTAATGCAACCTACTAAACATTTTGACATCAATGCACAACGGACTTGGCTTAATGTAAACAAACAAGGCTGTTATCGTTGCCACGGTTGCACGACGTGCAATGGCATGCTGACAGGAAGGACTTTTGCTCATCCCCATAATGGGAAGAAAATACCTATTAAGCATTATGTGACGTGTTTGACTACCCATATAATTTACATCTTAATATGCCCTTGTGGGCTTTATTATGTAGGGAAAACTACTACAACATTCCGTGAGAGGATGGCTAATCACCGTCTGTCCATTAGACAAGCCTTGATAAACAAGCAAAGCGATAAGCCGGTAGCAAGACACTTTTTGGAGAATGGTCATCAAGTTGCTTCTTTGAAAAGTATGATTATAGACCACATCCCTAAATCAAGTCGGGGAGGAGATCGTGGACGTTTACTCTTACAAAGGGAGGCCAAATGGATGTATAGACTTGATACAAGGATACCACGTGGCCTTAATGACAACATTAATTTTCATTGTTTTTTGTGAACATTTAATTGATGATACGGATAGTTTGTATATGTATCACATGCACAAAAGTAGATTAGAATAAGGATTATTAAATTACTAGGGAATAACATATTACATTTCTGTATGTGTCAGTCCTAGGATGTCTATACATTAACAGTTTTTATAATATATTGGTATGATATTTGTTACATTGGGTAAAAAATGTTTTTTAAATAATTGTTGTCACAATGCATGCCGCACACACCCAGGGATATAGAAATATATTGATGTCTGAAGCATCGTTTATAAATAGTGTTTCTTTGGAGCATTTCATTGATTTATTCTGGTATACACAGGAGGCTCTATGAAATATGCTTTACTTGTTATCCAGTGGTGCCGACAGCGGAACGGTGTGCTGACCCGGTCTATAAGTTGTATCTTAATGATAAGCGTCTACCAGTGATAGCATAGCTTGCTGTGATGTGAGCATCAGGATTGTACCTGGAGCAAGCACACAGTGATAGCTGTGAATATGCCATGTATTACTGACGTGTGTTCAGAATGAACTATTATGAAGACCTGCTGGTATATGAATTATTTGTAACTGAAATGTTATATACTGGGCACTGATAGTGGTAAGGTTCCCCTGTTTGTGAGCCACGGGATTGTACCGGTGGTTCACTCACGGCGGGTTACCATGGTAACCGCTAACATGAATATTCAGCAGCAGGAGTCAGTACCGCCCCTGGACGTGAGGTAGGCGATGACTCACGCAGAAAGGGCGGACGGGTGGTTTGTTTACAATCAGGAGACGCTGATACAGGAATTGAATTCTTGTCCGGGGTCGGCGCATGTGCAATGTGCTGGAACGCACGCTGGTTTGACGAGGGGCATGTTCGGAGCACCTGTGGGATGGACAGGTGTGAATTATGGTAATTGAATTACCCTTGTCCATATGGTATATAGGACTTGTTCCCAGAGAGGTGTGTGTGGATGGCAGTGGCAACAGGGTGATCTGTGCTTGGATGCAGGAGTCTTTGACGGTCATTAAATGACCGAGGTCGACAATGGATAAGTTTGACTTTCTATCATATATTTCTAAAGTGCTGCATTGATGTTGAAAATCTCTTGGATTGGAGAGAAGTATTTTTTGCCTTTTTTTGCTTAAGAATTTATGGATATATAAGCATTTTTCCTTCACCATTGCCATTTGATATTGTTTTTTAAAAAAGTGTCTCTTTTGGAAATAATAAACTTTCATACACTAATTAAGAAGTTTGAGTGCCCTTTAACTACAAAATTTGTATATATATATATATATATATATATACATATATCAGCATAAAATGTATGATATATGGCACTGCACCCCTTCTTTAGGGTTGATTTTGTGTGTCTAGTTGTCTGTTTGGTTTCACTGTAGGAAACAGTCTCTATACTCACCTTCCTTATGGGGTGGCTGCTTATTCTCCAGGTACCCTGCTGTTCAGAACAGGCCTTAAAGGTATCTAAAGGATGAGATCTGGCGCCCTCTGGTGTAGTATTTTAATATTCAACGGTGATAGCACTTCACCCCAAAAACAAAGGCCCCCTAAGTTAAGATGAATACCTTGATAAGTGGTAAAAGTACCACTCTTTCAGTTATATACACAAGTATATATATTGTAAGCCTCTTAGATGTCGTTCTTCCACATTAAACGTCAGTCCTCATCACATGCATACTGTAGCTCAGCATAGACATATATTGGAGGAAAGAGAAGAGGCACAACAGTGTAATAAAATCAACACATCATTTATTTTTAAAAACACATATATTATTAAAAAAAAGATCATAAATAGCTTGTCTGTGAATCCTCATATTCAGTCACAGGATCAGGTATAGAATCAGTCAGAATCCTCTCTCAACATATTTCGTATAGGGTCTACACATGTACATGTACAGTATGTGGCTGTTATTGGGGTAACCAATGATTTTAATTGAACAAGCTTGCTGCATTGGAGCACAGTAGGCACATAATGTCCCAATAAAGAATTTGCATAGCAGGGTTGCTTTTTTCACTTTACAGTAGTTAATGCTTCTTTATGGCTCATTTAGAGTTAGGCATATCTATCTATCTATCTATCTATCTATCTATCTATCTATCTATCTATCTATATATATGTGTCTTTTGTATAAGACACATGTTTTTGAAGTGATCACAAACATGAAAAAACATGAACATATGTCTGTATCACAATTTTTGTGTGTTTTCAGCTTACTACCTCTTATGCCTGGATATGTGATAGGAGGAGGGAAAGAGTGTTCAAGAGTGTTCAAGTGTAGGTCGAGTTCAGTAAGCGCATTTACACATAATTACTGCATGTCTCAATTAGACATGCATTCATACTCAAACTGCCTTTCAGGAGTTATATCTCTTCTGATTGATGAAATACTGGTCCAAATATGCAATAATGATAATCTATCAACAACACTATCTAAACACTTCTGATTGGCTTTTAACATATTGACCTCTAGCTGATTGCACTTTATTCATCAAATTAGTTATCGTCCATCTGTTCATATTACTTGTCATACAAATAGTTGCGATTCCCATTTTAGAAAACACAGATGAGGTGCTGTTGTATTCAATAATTTATATTCCATAGACAAAAAACCTTACGGTTTCACATGTCCCATTAAGGCTTCTTAGACATGATCGAAATTTCAGAAACCTGTTGTAACTCTTCCACTCAAACTCCAAAAAGCAATGAAATTCCGATCATTAAGGCTGACGCCTTAATGGACGTGTTCCTTGCGCAATACAGATATGGTATGCCATCACAGCCTGTGGGTAAGTGCAGATTCAGCACTCTCACAGAGTGAGATTGCTGTCACTCACACAATGGTGGAGCTGCTAATTCACAGATTTGTGTGCTCATTGGAATACACACATGCAGTCTATGCAACTGAAGGTCTGAGCAGTTTTGTGGTGCTCCCATCCCACACAGTGCCCACAACCATCCCATTCGGTCACCACAACCATCCCACCTTGTTACAACATCCTTCTGACTCCATACATCCATCTCACATAGTATACACATTTAGCTCCCTCAAACATCTTGGTTAATTGCTAAAACTATAATACCCTATCTACGGTCTATGCATCTACACTTACTTCCCCTATACACCCCCATGCTGCCCTGTCTTCCCCAATCCCTACTGCTGTGTTCTCCCATCTGTGCTAGTCTGTACTAACTTATCTGCACCATCTGTCTTTCCCCACCTGTGCCTTGTCTGTACCACCGTTTCCTTCTCTGTGCTGCTCAGTGTTTCCTTCTTCAACGTCACTCTGCCTCCTTCAGTACATGGCACACTATTTTCTCTCCCATCTGCACCAGTTTTCTACCCATCCATGCCAGTGTTTTCAACCCATCTGCACCGCTCTGTCTCCCTTCCCATACTTGCTGCTTAATCTACCCCCTATCCACACCACTCTTACCCCATTCATGTAGCTGACATCCTGAAGGTAAATTTCGTGGATCATGTGCTCTTGGCAGGGGGATAACCGCTACAGCCCACCCCCCAGTGGTCTGGAAACGCCTCCGTTGTGCAGACCATGCCCTGCCAATGGCATGCTAACGCTGTTTGCACGCCCCCCTCCTTCCCCGCAACCACCTCTGCCTATCAATCAGGCAGGGTGATCGCAGCCAGTGAGATGCTGATAGCATCTCACTGGGCTCCTGGGGTACGCACGCACAGTGCGGCCATTGCACGTGCGCACCTCACAAACTAATTCAGACTGCGATTGCTGCTGCTGCGGTCTGAATTACCCCCTGTGTTTCTTTGTCCCCCCCATCAGTGCTGCTTAGTGTTCAACTCTATCCACACACTTCTGTTCCCCCATCCACACCGCTCTCCTCCCTCCAATCAACAACACTCTTACCTCATCTGAGCAGCTTTGTCTTCCGCTCAGACCTTCAGTTGCATAGACTGCATGTGTGTATTCCAATGAGCACACAAATCTGTGAATTAGCAGCTCCACCATTGTGTGAGTGACAGCAATCTCACTCTGTGAGAGTGCTGAATCTGCACTTACCCACAGGCTGTGATGGCATACCATATCTGTATTGCGCAAGGAACACGTCCATTAAGGCGTCAGCCTTAATGATCGGAATTTCATTGCTTTTTGGAGTTTGAGTGGAAGAGTTACAACAGGTTTCTGAAATTTCGATCATGTCTAAGAAGCCTTAATGGGACATGTGAAACCGTAAGGTTTTTTGTCTATGGAATTTCATCGCTTTTTTTAAATTTATTCTTTTTATTCAGAAATGTAAAATTTCACTGTAAGAATAAACATTTGATTTTTTAAATGTTTAATGAAAATGTTCGTATAACATCACTGTTCTGTGCAAAATTATTTTATTAACCAAACCGAATTGTTTAAGGTCCATACACACTTAACGATTTAATGAGCAACGTCGCTCATTTTCCCCCTCTTTGAGCGATGTCGCTCGTTTTATCGTTAAGTGTGTATGCCGCCAGCGACGAACGATGCGCGGCCCCGCGGGTCGGCAACAATCGTCGCTGTCGGTAGGTCATGCATGAAGGATGTGGACTGTCGTCCACGACCTTCATGCAGGGCTGGCGGGGGCGTGACGTCACTGAGCGATATGAGCGGTCATATCGCTCAGCGTGTACAGTTGGCCGCCGGCCGGCCGGGGGAAACATTAGATGATGTCGCTCACAGAGCGACATCGTTTAATGTGTATGGGCCTTTAGACTTTGGTCAAAATATTTTGCTGCCTTTGCAGCTGATGCAGGGAGGGGGGTAGGCGGCAGCAGCCTGTGACTGAGGCTGGAGGTAGGCGTGAAATGCATTGCTTGTACGTGTGAGTGCGTGGTGTCAGGTGCTGCGCGTGTATATGTGTGTGTGTGTCAGGTGCTGCCTGTGTATCAGCTCCTGTGTGTGTGTGTATGTGTGTCAGGTGCTGCGTGTATATACGAGTGTCTGATGGTGCGTGTGTATGCGTCAGCTGCCGCACGTGTATGTGTGTCAGGTGTTGCGGGTGTATATGTGTGTGAGTATCAGGTGCTCCGCGTGTGTACAAGGGTAGGTCTGGTGCTGTGCATGAATACGTATGTCTGTGTCAGGTGCTGCGCGTGTACATGTGTGCATCAGGTGCTGCGCGTGTACATGAGTGTGCATTAGGTGCTGCACGTGTACATGAGTGTGCGTCGGGTGCTGCGTGTGTACATGAGTGTGCATTAGGTGCTGCGCGTGTACATGAGTGTGCGTCAGGTGCTGCGTGTGTACATGAGTGTGCGTCAGGTGCTGCGCGTGTACATGTGTGTGCGTCAGGTACTACACGTGTCTATGTGTGTGTGAGTAAGGTGCTGCATGTGTATGTGTGTGTCTGATGGTGTGCGTGTATATGTATGTGTCAGGTGCTGCGTGTATATGCATGTGTCAGGTGCTGCATGTTTATTTAATTGTGTCTGATGCTACGTGTGTGTGTCAGGTGCCGCCTGTGTATATGTGTGTGTGTCAGGTGTTGCGCGTGTATGTGTGGGTCAGGTGCTGCATGTTTATTTTATTGTGTCTAATGCTACGTGTGTGTGTGTGTCAGGTGCCGCACGTGTATGTGTGTGTCAGGTTGCGCGTGTATGTGTATGTCAAGTGCCGTTCCCCTTCTTCCCATCCCAGCTCTCTCTGTAGAATACAGCTCTGCACCCAGAGAGAGGGAAAGACTAGGGGGCTGATCACTGCACTGCTCACTTTTTGGTCATGAGTTCGGCCTCCTGTTTCTTCCAGTGCTGTGTTCCTGCAGCCCAGCCCTCCCTGTTGTGCCAGAGAATCAGCCCTTCCTTCCCCTGCCAGAGAGAGAGAGCCAGAGACACTCTTCCCGTAGCTGGCTTACCCCCAGTACTTCAGCACTGGCCATGCGGCAGTCAACAAAGGAGACCAGCAGGGGGTTCTGGCAGCATCAGCTGTGGCCGCAGCTGGATCGGGGAGGCCTGTAGTGTCTGAGGTGGGCAGCACTTCCTCCGCCGCTGTCACCTTCCCCTGCCGGAGAGAAAGCCAGAGACATACCCTTCCCGCAGCTGGGCTACCCCTAGTACCTCAGCGCTGGCCAGGCGGAAGTCTATGGAGGGGACCGGCAGGGGTTTCAGGCCACAGCAGCAGCGGCCGCAGCCAGATCAGGGAGGCCTGCAGGGTCAGAGCTGGGCAGCACTTCTACCAACACTGTCACCTCTGTGCTGGGCATGTACACCAGTCCGTACGGACGGAGGTGTCCACAACAGGCAGCAGTATAATGAGTCAGACAAACTCATTACACGCCGCCCACTGCTGCGCCGCATGCACTCGATGGAGGAAGCCTAGATGCGGTCCCCAGCTGCAGCGAGGGAGAAGGGTGATCACATCACCCTTCAACCCGGCACCTCACAATCAGCTGGGGATCTGCAGTAGCTTCATCTCTCTCTTCCTCTCTGACAGCACAGCAGCCCCTCTGGGTCCCATGTAGCTCTGCCCCCCTGCTCAGAGTTCACTCGGCCTCTCCTGATTAAAAAGAAAATAAGAGACTGACCTGCTGCTCAGATGCGAGGAGGGGACGGGCGGTAGGTCCTCTGTGAGTACACTACACAGTCAAAATTAACTCTGACTCCTCACAACAGTGTGGACTGCGGGCGACGTCAGACACCAATTTGGGTGTGCTTGCCGCACTACCTGCCCATCAAGCCCAACGTGGTGCCATGGTGCAGCCCCGCCCACTATACGGATTCCATTTTGTATTAGGAACCCTATAACAGCATTCTGACATCCCTCCCCATGATGCTGCCATCCATACACTGCCGCTCTCACACAACTGTACACTGCTGCTCTCATACATCCATACACTGCCGCTCTCATACATCCGTACAACCCCGCTCTCATACATCCGCACACTGCCGCACTCTTACAGCCGCACACTGCCGCACTCTTACAGCCGCACACCATTGCACTTTTACAGCCGCACACCATCGCACTCTTACAGCCGCACACCATCGCACTCTTACAGCCGCACACCATCGCACTCTTACAGCCGCACACCATCGCACTCATACAGCTGTACATTGCCGCTCTCATACATCCGCACACTGCCGCTCACATCTATACAAACATAGCCTTCATACATCTACACATCCAATCCCCGCGCAAGGGAACACTGAAATCACTATCACTTTTGCCCGGGGTGTGACCACAGCCAGCCACTACTCCGGCCACCTTCTTGTGACACCAAAATGCATCTTACCTATCATCAGGGTGGTGCTGCTGCTGGGGGTGGGTTGCTGCCTCAGTCTCCAGGTTGGTGCTGCGATTGGAGGGGGTACTGCTTCCCTGTGCTGCCACTGTCTCCCGGATCATCGTGCCGCTGGCTGAATTGCAGCTTGACGCTACTGCTGCCGGGAGTAACAGCTTCCTGGCTGTTGTTGCTGGTGGCTGCCTACTGCTCATTGCCACCGGAGCACTGACCGGCTCGGCAGTGATGCTGGCGGAGGAGTAGTGGCGGTGGGGTGCCTGCTCCCTTCCCTCGAGCATGCTGCAGTGTACAAAAATAAATAATAAATAGAGAGCTTACCAGGGTGAGAGTCTGTATGGATCACAGTGATTACATGGGGCACAGCAAAAGGACACCTTGCTGTGAGGGGCTCTGCCCACACAGATTGCTGCACCCTCTCTGATGTCAGCCGCTGCCCTCTCGTTCTCTGGGCGGCTAGTTCCAGTGTGAAGTAGGAGAGGAAGAGAACACACAGGAGAGCAGCCCTGATATATAACAGAGGTGGAAGTTCTATAGGCAGCAGAGACGGAGACCAGCCAGCCAGTCTCCCAGTGCCCTGATCACTACACGCCTCCAGCACAGCATTACAGGAGGGTCCTATAGTGCTGCCCTGAGCTAACAGGTGTGTGTACCAAGTGTACCCCGTACAGTGTGCTGCGCCCTGGTGTCTCTGAGAGGGGTGAGGTCACCGTGCCGCTTTAGTATATGGCTTTTCCTTAGTACTGTACGTTACAGCCCTGCACTAGTGGTGGCAACTCTGCCCTATGTGAACCTGTGAGGTTATTTTCCTATTTACAGAATAACCGGGGAGAAGGCGGCCATATTGCGGCTCTCAAGTGAAGGCACTCTAATACACCCCCTGCTGGCGGCCACTGTGCAGGCGCAACAAATTGAAATGCCCGATCTCTAATGGGGCATATTTCTCTTAATTAAAAAAAACCTGTAACTTTCTGAAAAACCACAACCCCAAAAGGCACTTCACTGGGACATGCTCTATCTAATAAAACAAACCCCAAGTCATATATATATATATATATATATATATATACACACACACACACACTCATGTATATACATGTATACACAAATACACGTATGTCCATGTTTATGTATGTATAATACATTGATAGAGTACATTATATTTATGAATTAATTGCTTCCCGATTCTGCAGCAGCATCATCAGCACCACCAGTGTTACTCACAGTCACTTCACACTAACTGCTGCACAACACATCACTTAATTTCCGGGCCGCCCGCCACCTGGTGAAGAGACATGGGAGATGAAGGACCAGCAGTGCCACGTTGAGCGGAAGTATTGTGAATTAGTTACCCACACACTCCTTGTGACACCTGCTCCCCGTCTGCCCTCCCACCCGCCGCCTGCCGTCCGGAACCCGCACTGACAAGTAAGTCTCAGCAGAATGTGTCTGCCGGCGGCTCCCAGTCCCCAGTGGTGTGGCGGCCGCGGCACACTAGGACTGAGAGACCGCAGCGGGAGGAAAGCACAGGTGGGCGGGAGGAGAGCATGGGCGGACATCACCAAGTCACATTGCAAGGTGACGCCAGTCCCCCCAGTGAGGCCGCCAACTAATGCACTCAGCATAGTATTAGCAGCAGGCAGAGGGGGGGGCGGGCGCATCGGTGGTGGGAGGTACGGAAATGAGCTGCAGGCTAGGCTCCACCGATCACACACTCAGTGATCACTGTGCTACAGCAAGCGTGGCGTGCAGCGATGCTGGACATTAGGGAGTGCCTGTGCGCACCAGGCACCCCCTGTACGCACGCCTATGCGCTACCACCCCCCATATGCCACACTACATCACTATGCTATAGCCCTCCCATATGCTGTACTTCACAATTACACTATACCCCCCATACAACATACTACATCACCACACTACACTACTCACAATAAAATTAAAGCATCCCAGTTCCTCATTCTTAATGAGCTCACGTGAGTTCTCTTCCCAACGGAGCTCCAGACCAAGTAACAATGAAGACACCAGCAGCGTGTAGGGGCATGCCTGGTCCACTTGTCAGGAGAGAGCAGTCACTGGAGGGTAAGAAGGGGGCGGGGCCTAGTCCTACAGACGGGAGAGAGCACAGACAGGAGAGAGCAAGGTACAGGGGTACAAGGGGACGGCTGATGTGAAGGGGCGGGGCCTATTCTTACAGGCTTTCAAAATTCGATTTTTTTAAAAATTCGACATTTGACAAATTCGACTTTTCTGCAATGGTACAAATACGGCAATTCGACAAAAGTATATTCAATTGAAGTTTGTAAATTCGACAACAGTGCTTTTAAACAGTAAATTCGTCATTTTCAATCCGCCACACTTTGCTGGCGGAATCTAATAAAAAAAAGTAAAAACATGTTTTTTTTGCAGTTTTCTTTTTTGGTAATATCATATCTATTTATATTAGAAGGGATTAGGTACTTAGTTTGTCTTTTTTGGAGGCACAAGTATTATTTATATATTTTTTAAAAGATTATTATTATTTTTTAAATGGAATGTGAAAAACCCGTAAAAAAAATTGCGTGGAGTCCCCCCTTAAAGCATAACCAGCCTCGGGCTCTTCGAGCCGGTCCTGGTTCTAAAAATCCGGGGGAAAAACGGACAGGGGATCCCACGTATTTTTAAAACCAGCACCAGGCTCTGCGCCTGGTGCAAAAAATACGGGGGACAAAAAGAGTAGGGGTCCTCCTTATTTTTTACACCAGCATCGGGCTCCACTAGCTGGACAGATAATGCCACAGCCGGGGGTCACTTTTATACAGTGCCCTGCGGCCGTGGCATTAAATATCCAACTAGTCACCCCTGGCCCGGGTACCCTGGGGGAGTGGGGACCCCTTCAATCAAGGGGTCCCCCCCCCCAGCCACCCAAGGGCCAGGGGTGAAGCCCGAGGCTGTCCCCCCCATAAAAGGGCTGCGGATGGGAGGCTGATAGCCTTGAGAAAATTGAAAGAATATTGTTTTTTCCAGTAGTACTACAAGTCCCAGCAAGCCTCCCCCGCAAGCGGGTACTTTGAGAACCACAAGTACCAGCATGCTGGAGAAAAACGGGCCCGCTGGTACCTGTAGTTCTACTGGGAAAAAAATACCCAAATAAAAACAGGACACAGACACCGTGAAAGTATAACTTTATTTCACACCTGCCGACACACACATACTTACCTATGTTGACACGAAGCAGTCGGTCCTCTTCTCCAAGTAGAATCCACGGGTAACTGTAAATAAAAGATAAATTATACTCACCTGATCCAGGTTCCAGATTAAATCCACGTACTTGGCAAAACAACAAACCGAACACACGGACCAGACGGACTGAAAGGGGTCCCATGTCCACGAATGCAGACATCCGAATCTCGCGAGAATCCGACAGCGGGATGACAACGTTCGGGCGCGCTCGGGTTAGCCGAGCGAGGCGGGAAGGTTCGAACCTGCCTCGGACCCGTGTAAAATGGGTGAAGTTCGGGGGGTTCGGATTCCGACGAACCGAACCCACTCATCACTAGTATGTACGTGTGCGTCAGGTGCCGTGCGTGCACGTACGTGTGTGTCAGGTGCCGCGCGTGTACGTACGTGTGTCAGGTGTCGTGCGTGTACGTGTGTGTGTGTCAGGTGGCGCGTACCTACATGTGTATGTCAGGTGCTGTGCATGTGTGTACGTACACGCGTGTATGTGTCAGGTGCCGCACGTGTACGTGTGTGTGTGCCAGGAGCCGCGCATGTCCATGTGTGTGGGTGTCAGGAACCGCGCGTGTACGTACATATATGTGTATGTGTGTGTGTCAGGAGCCGCGCGTGTACGTACATGTGTGTATGTGTGTCAGGAGCCACGCGTGTGCATACGTGTGTGTGTGTCAGGTGCCACACGTGTATGTACGTGTGTGTGTGTGTGTCAGGTGCCGCGCGTGTACGTACGTATGTGTGTGCCTGGAGCCGCGCGTGTACATACATGTGTGTGTGTGTGTGTCTCAGGTGCTGCACGTGTATATGTGTGTATCTCAGGGGCTTCATTTGTATGCGTCAGCTGCCACGTGGGTGTCAGGTGTTGAGAGTGTATGTGTTTGTGTCAGGTGTCGCATCTGCATGTGTGCGACTGTCAGGTGCTGCGCGTGTATGTGTGTGTCAGGTGCTGCATGTATATATGTGTGTGTT
The DNA here is from genome assembly GCF_028390025.1 of Pseudophryne corroboree. Taxonomy (NCBI): domain Eukaryota; kingdom Metazoa; phylum Chordata; class Amphibia; order Anura; family Myobatrachidae; genus Pseudophryne; species Pseudophryne corroboree. The sequence goes on from NC_086451.1 coordinate 329,018,587, forward strand.
AGGTGCTGTTCATGTATGTGGGAGTGGCAGGTGCTGCATGTGTATATATGTGTGAGTAGCAGGTGCTGCGTGTGTATATGATTGTGTGTCAGGTGCTGTGCGTGCGTTAAATGCCACATGTATATATGTGTCAGGTGCTGCCTGTGTGTGTGTCAGGTGCTGCATGTCTGTATGTGTGTGGGTGTGTCAGGTGCTGCATGTCTGTGTGTGTGGGTGTGTCAGGTGCTGCATGTCTGTGTGTGTGTGTGTGTCTTTCAGTTGCTGCATGTGTGTGCCAGGTGCTGCATGTCTGCGTGTGTCAGGCGCTGCATGTCTGTGTGTCAGGTGCTGCGTGTCTGCGTGTGTGTGTCAAATGCTGCGTGTGTGTCAGGTGCTGCGTGTCTTTGTGTGTGCGTGTCTGTCAGGTGCTGCATGTGTGTGTCAGGCGCTGCATGTCTGCGTGTGTGTGTGTCAGGTGCTGCGTGTCTGTGTGTCAGGTGCTGCGTGTGTGTGTGTGTCAGGTGCTGCGTGTGTGTGTGTCAGGTGCTGTGTGTGTGTGTCAGGTGCTGCGTGTGTGTGTGTGTGTCAGGTGCTGCGTGTCTGCGTGTGTGTCAGGTGCTGCGTGTGTGCGTGTGTGTGTGTCAGGTGCTGCGTGTGTGCGTGTGTGTCAGGTGCACATCCCAGTTCCTCATTCTTAATGAGCTCACGTGAGTTCTCTCCCCAACGGAGCTCCAGACCGAGTAACAATGAAGACACCAGCAGCGTGTAGGGGGCAGGCCTGGTCCACTTGTCAGGAGAGAGCAGTCACTGGAGGGTAAGAAGGTGGCAGGGCCTAGTCCTACAGACGGGAGAGAACACAGACAGGAGAGAGCAAGGTACAGGGGTAGAAGGGGACGGCTGATGTGAAGAAGGGGGCGGGGCCTATTCTTACAGGCTTTCAAAATTCGACTTTTTAAAATTCGTCATTTGACAAATTCGACTTTTCTGCAATGGTACAAATGCAGCAATTCGACAAAAGTATATTCAATTGAAGTTTGTAAATTCGACAACAGTGCTTTTAAACAGTAAATTCGTCATTTTCAATCCGTCACACTTTGCAGGCGGAATCTAATAAATAAAAGTTGTTGTTTTTTTGGTAATAGCATATCTATATTAGAAGGGATTAGGTACTTGGTTTGTCTTTTTTGGAGGCACAAGTATTATTTATATATTTTTTAAAAGATTATTATTTTTTTAAATGGAATGTAAAAAACCCGGAAAAAAAAATTGCGTGGGGTCCCCCCTCCAAAGCATAACCAGCCTCGGGCTCTTCGAGCCGGTCCTGGTTCTAAAAATCCGGGGGAAAAACGGACAGGGGATCCCCCGTATTTTTAAAACCAGCACCGGGCTCTGCGCCTGGTGCTGGTGCAAAAAATACGGGGGACAAAAAGAGTAGGGGACCCCCGTATTTTTTACACCAGCATCGGGCTCCACTAGCTGGACAGATAATGCCACAGCCGGGGGTCACTTTTATACAGTGCCCTGCGGCCGTGGCATTAAATATCCAACTAGTCACCCCTGGCCGGGGTACCCTGGGGGAGTGGGGACCCCTTCAATCAAGGGGTCCCCCCCCCCAGCCACCCAAGGGCCAAGGGTGAAGCCCGAGGCTGTCCCCCCCATCCAAGGGCTGCGGATGGGAGGCTGATAGCCTTGAGAAAATTGAAAGAATATTGTTTTTTCCAGTAGTACTACAAGTCCCAGCAAGCCTCCCCCGCAAGCTGGTACTTTGAGAACCACAAGTACCAGCATGCGGGAGAAAAACGGGCCCGCTGGTACCTGTAGTTCTACTGGAAAAAAAATACCCAAATAAAAACAGGACACAGACACCGTGAAAGTATAACTTTATTTCACACCTGCCGACACACACATACTTACCTATGTTGACACGAAGCAGTCGGTCCTCTTCTCCAAGTAGAATCCACGGGTACCTGAAAATAAAAGATAATTATACTCACCTGATCCAGGTTCCAGATTAAATCCACGTACTTGGCAAAACAACAAACCGAACACCCGGACCAGACGGACTGAAAGGGGTCCCATGTTTACACATGGGACCCCTTTCCACGAATGCAGACATCCGAATCTCGTGAGAATCCGACAGCGGGATGATGACGTTCGGGCGCGCTTGGGTTAGCCGAGCAAGGCGGGAAGGTTCGAACCTGCCTCGTGTAAAAGGGGTGAAGTTCGGGGGGTCCGGATTCCGACGAACCGAACCCACTCATCACTAGTATGTGCGTGTCAGGCGCTGCGTGTGAGTGTGTTAGGCGCTGCGTGTGAGTGTGTGTGCGTGTCAGGCGCTGCCTGTGAGTGCGCGTGTGTGTCAGGCGCTGCGTGTGAGTGCGCGTGTCTGTCAGGCGCTGCGTGTGAGTGCGTGTGCGCATGTCTGTCAGGTGCTGCGTGCGTGTGCGCGTGTCTGTCAGGTGCTGCGTGTGAGTGCGCGTGTCTGTCAGGCGCTGCGTGTGTCAGGCGCTGCGTGTCTGTGTCTGTCAGGCGCTGCGCGTCTGTGTGTGTCAGGCGCTGCGCGTCTGTGTGTCAGGCGCTGCGCGTCTGTGTGTGTGTGTCAGGCGCTGCGCGTCTGTCAGGTGCTGCGCGTCTGTGTGTGTGTCAGGTGCTGCGCGTCTGTGTGTGTGTGTCAGGTGCTGCGTGCCTGTGTGTGTCAAGCGCTGCGCGTCTGTGTGTGTCAGGCGCTGCACGTCTGTGTGTGTGTGTCAGGTGCTGCGTGTGAGTGTGTGCGTGTGTCAGGTCCGTGTGAGTGTCATGTGCTGCGTCTGTGTGTGTGTGTCAGGTGCTGCCTGTGTGTGTGTGTGTCAGGTGCTGCATGTCTGTATGTGTGTGGGTGTGTCAAGTGCTGCATATTTGTGTGTGTGTGTGTCAGGTGCTGCATGTCTGTGTGTTTCTGTCAGGTGCTGCATGTCAGGCGCTGCATGTCTGCGTGTGTGTATGTGTCAGGCGCTGCATGTCTGAATGTCAGGTGCTGTGTGTGTGTGTGTGTGTGTGTGTCAGGTGCTGCGTGTGTGTGTGTCAGGTGCTGCATGTCAAGTGCTGCGTGTCTGCGTGTGTCAGGTGCTGCGTGTCTGCGTGTGCCAGGTGCTGCATGTCTGCGTGTGTCAGGTGCTGCGTGTGTGTGTCAGGTGCTGCATGTGTGTGTGTGTGTGTGTGTAAGGTGCTGCGTGTGAGTATGTCAGGTGCTGCGTGTGAGTGCATGTGTCAGGTGCGTGAGTGTGTGTGTCAGGTGCAGCGTGTGTGTGTCAGGTGCTGCGTGTGTGTGTCAGGTGCTGCGTGTGTGTGTGTGTCAGGTGCTGCGTCTGTGTGTGTCAGGCGCTGCGCATCTGTGTGTGTCAGGCGCTGCGAGTCTGTGTGTGTCAGGCGCTGCGTCTGTGTGTGTCAGGCGCTGCGCGTCTGTGTGTGTCAGGCGCTGCGCGTCTGTGTGTGTCAGGCGCTGCGCGTCTGTGTGTGTCAGGCGCTGCGCGTCTGTGTGTGTCAGGCGCTGCGCGTCTGTGTGTGTCAGGCGCTGCGCGTCTGTGTGTGTCAGGCGCTGCGCGTCTGTGTGTGTCAGGCGCTGCACGTCTGTGTGTGTCAGGCGCTGCGCGACTGTGTGTGTCAGGCGCTGCGTGTGAATGTGTGCGTGTGTGTCAGGTCCGTGTGAGTGTCAGGTGATGCGTCTGGGGACGGCGGGGAGGGATGGACGGACACAGCAGGGAGGGCGGGGGGGATGGACGGACACAGCAGGGAGGGCGGCGGGGGGGATGGACGGACACAGCAGGGAGGGCGGGGGGGGATGGACGGACACAGCAGGGAGGGCGGGGGGGATGGGAGGGCAGGGGGGGATGGACGGACACAGCAGGGAGGGCGGGGGGATGGACGGACACAGCAGGGAGGGCAGGGGGGGATGGACGGACACAGCAGGGAGGGCGGGGGGGGATGGGCGGACACAGCAGGGAGGGCGGGGGGGATGGGCGGACACAGCAGGGAGGGCGGGGGGGATGGGCGGTCACAGCAGGGAGGGCGGGGGGGATGGGCGGACACAGCAGGGAGGGCGGGGGGGGATGGACGGACACAGCAGGGAGGGCGGGGGGGATGGACGGACACAGCAGGGAGGGCGGGGGGGATGGACGGACACAGCAGGGAGGGCGGGGGGGATGGACGGACACAGCAGGGAGGGCGGGGGAGGATGGACGGACACAGCAGGGAGGGCGGGGGGGGATGGACGGACACAGCAGGGAGAGCGGGGGGGGATGGACGGACACAGCAGGGAGGGCGGGGGGGGGATGGACGGACACAGCAGGGAGGGCGGGGGGGGGATGGACGGACACAGCAGGGAGGGCGGGGGGGGATGGACGGACACAGCAGGGAGGGCGGGGGGGATGGACGGACACAGCAGGGAGGGCGGGGGGGATGGACGGACACAGCAGGGAGGGCGGGGGGGTGGACGGAAACAGCAGGGAGGGCGGGGGGGGATGGACGGACACAGCAGGGAGGGCGGGGGGGGATGGACGGACACAGCAGGGAGGGCGGGGGGGGGATGGACGGACACAGCAGGGAGGGCGGGGGGATGGACGGACACAGCAGGGAGGGCGGGGGGGATGGACGGACACAGCAGGGAAGGCGGGGGGGATGGACGGATACAGCAGGGAGGGCGGGGGGGTGGACGGACACAGCAGGGATATGGACGGACACAGCAGGGAGGGCGGGGGGGATGGACGGACACAGCAGGGAGGGCGGGGGGGGGGGGTGGACGGACACAGCAGGGAGGGCGGGGATGGACGGACACAGCAGGGAGGGCGGGGGGGGGGGGTGGACAGACACAGCAGGGATATGGACGGACACAGCAGGGAGGGCGGGGGGGATGGACGGACACAGCAGGGAGGGCGGGGGGGATGGACGGACACAGCAGGGAGGGCGGGGGGGGGGGGTGGACGGACACAGCAGGGAGGGCGGGGGGGGGGTGGACGGACACAGCAGGGAGGGCGGGGGGGGATGGACGAACACAGCAGGGAGGGCGGGGGGGGGATGGACGGACACAGCAGGGAGGGCGGGGGGGATGGACGGACACAGCAGGGAGGGCGGGGGGGGATGGACGGACACAGCAGGGAGGGCGGGGGGGGGTGGACGTACACAGCAGGGAGGGCGGGGGGGGGGTGGACGTACACAGCAGGGAGGGCGGGGGGATGGGCGTACACAGCAGGGAGGGCGGGGGGGGGATGGGCGGACACAGCAGGGAGGGCGGGGGGGGGATGGGCGGACACAGCAGGGAGGGCGGGGGGGTGGGCGGACACAGCAGGGAGGGCGGGGGGGGGGGGCGTACACAGCAGGGAGGGCGGGGGGGTAGGCGTACACAGCAGGGAGGGTGGGGGGGATGGGCGGACACAGCAGGGAGGGCGGGGGGGGGATGGGCGGACACAGCAGGGTGGGCGGGGTGGGTGGGCGTACACAGCAGGGAGGGCGGGGGGATGGGCGGACACAGCAGGGAGGGCGGGGGGGATGGGCGGACACAGCAGGGAGGGCGGGGGGGGTGGGCGTACACAGCAGGGAGGGCGGGGGGGGTGGGCGTACACAGCAGGGAGGGCGGGGGGGATGGGCGTAGACAGCAGGGAGGGCGGGGGGGGATGGGCGTAGACAGCAGGGAGGGCGGGGGGGATGGGCGTAGACAGCAGGGAGGGCGGGGGGGATGGGCGTAGACAGCAGGGAGGGCGGGGGGGATGGGCGTAGACAGCTGGGAGGGCGGGGGGGGGTGGGCGTAGACAGCTGGGAGGGCGGGGGGGGTGGGCGTAGACAGCAGGGAGGGCGTAGACAGCTGGGAGGGCGTAGACAGCTGGGAGGGCGGGGGGGATGGGCGTAGACAGCAGGGAGGGCGGGGGGGGTGGGCGTAGACAGCAGGGAGGGCGGGGGGGGATGGGCGTAGACAGCAGGGAGGGCGGGGGGGGATGGGCGTAGACAGCAGGGAGGGCGGGGGGGGATGGGCGTAGACAGCAGGGAGGGCGGGGGGGGATGGGCGTAGACAGCAGGGAGGGCGGGGGGGGATGGGCGTAGACAGCAGGGAGGGCGGGGGGGATGGGCGTAGACAGCAGGGAGGGCGGGGGGGGGATGGGCGTAGACAGCAGGGAGGGCGGGGGGGGATGGGCGTAGACAGCAGGGAGGGCGGAGGACGGACACGGCAGGACGGACACAGCAGGCCGGGCGGACACAGCAGGGCGGGCGGGCGGCCGGGCACAGCAGGGCGGGCACAGCATCGGAGGACGGACACAGCAGGCCGGGCGGACACGGCCGGGCGGGCAGGCGGGGGACGGACACAGCAGGGCGGCCGGGCGGGCGGACACAGCAGGGCGGCCGGGCGGGCGGACACAACAGGGCGGGAGAAGTATAAGAAAAATAAGAAAGGATGGCATACATCCTGCCGACGCTCCCGCTGAGTTAAGTGGGCCCGGCTTCCTCCGAGCTGCGGCTATGTCCTCCCGCTGACACTCCTGAAGGGGACCCGGCTTCTGCTCCGTCGTTCTCCTCCCCCAGTAAGGCTCCCTCCATCGCTCACGTCCCGCGATCTCCTCCGGGTCTTGTAGAGGCTCCCTCCTTCTCGTCCTCCCGCCGCCTGCAGCTGTCCTCGTCATGCACGAGACACTGCTTCCCGCGCTCTCCTCGTGCACAACTTGACAAGCTCATCTATGTTCACCCCCTGCTTGCGGCCACTGCGCAGGCGCAACAAATTGAAAAGCCCTATCTTTATAATGGGGCATATTTTACTTAATTAAAAAAAAACTATAACTTTTTGAAAAACCACAACCCCAAAAGGCACTACACTGGGACATACTCTATCTAATAAAACAAACCCCAAGTCTTAATTTGTCCTCTATCCTGAGTTATGCCTTCCCAAAAAAATCCTCATTCACTCTATAGGAAAACCATGTCAAAAAGCCACAGAGGGAGTGGCAGAAAAAAACTGACAGTTGGAACTTTAGCTTACTCTCAATTCCTCATTTTTTATTATTTTGCCCTGAAATTTGGCATGCACCAGCGGGTGACGATTCTACACGTCCATGCCAAATTTCAGCTCGGTACGTCCAATCAGTTTTGAGGTGTAGCCCCTCAAACACCATGCCCCCATCTCAGAAGTTGCCTATGGGAGAATTCCGTTTGTTCGATTCAGCCTTAATATAAGGGCACGACCGTGCCCTTATAATAAGGCAAATGCGATTTTTTTCCTTAAAAAACAATATTCTCTTTTGTGTATCTAACCACAGTATTAGGGCCCACGCTGAAGTGCAGAAATCGTTATATGGCGATTTACACACTGCTGCACATGTACGCACACTGCTTGCTGCCTGCGTGAGGATTTAGATTGCGATCATAGTCTGAGTGACGGCGGCGGGCCAGTAACAGGGTGGCGGTGCAGTGTTTTATGGCCGTCAAAGCGGCGTTCGGGGGAGGGTGCGGTACGGACAACAGAGGCATGTCCGATCCATTTCACCAGCTGCGTGATGTCAGCATGAGTTGTAGTTTTGCAAAAAATCGCAAACCACAACTCCTTCCACTAGCATGGGGGGGCCTCCCAGCACAGGGCAAGGCCTCCCCGCATACCAGGTCCCCCCACCACACTAACATATGAGCACTTCGCTAAACAGTGAAGCACTCGCATCTTCAGGGTAGCCCCCTGCCTTTCAGCAGTCGCCGGGCCGCCATGTTTTGGGTCACAGGCCCTGTAAATGGTCCGGACACACCTCCATTGTCCGAACCGAGTCCCCCCAACCCCCACTGACACCCAGAAAATGTTGTGCCGCTGCCCCATCACTGCCCCCACAATCTAAGTCCTAGTGTATGAGCACAGCTGCGTGCGCGCATGCACAAAAGTGCGGAAATCGCTGAATACTGATTTCTGCACTTCAGCGTGTAACACTGAATCAGTCCCTATGTGTGTAAAAAACATTCATTTGTAAAACGGTGTTTTTGTTACATTATTAGGTTACATATAAATAGAATAATGCTAATACTGGCCCTCATTCCGAGTCGTTCGCTCGGTATTTTTCATCGCATCGCAGTGAAATTCCGCTTAGTACGCATGCGCAATATTCGCACTGCGACTGCGCCAAGTAATTTTACAATGGAGATAGTATTTTTACTCACTGCTTTTTCATCGCTCCGGCGATCGTAGTGTGATTGACAGGAAATGGGTGTTACTGGGCGGAAACAGGCCGTTTTATGGGCGTGCGGGAAAAAACGCTACCGTTTCCGGAAAAAACGCAGGAGTGGCCGGGGAAACGGAGGAGTGTCTGGGCGAACGCTGGGTGTGTTTGTGTCGTCAAACCAGGAACGACAAGCACTGAACTGATCGCAGATGCCGAGTAAGTCTGAAGCTACTCTGAAACTGCTAAGTAGTTTGTAATCGCAATATTGCGAATACATCGTTCGCAATTTTAAGATGCTAAGATACACTCCCAGTAGGCGGCGGCTTAGCGTGAGCAACTCTGCTAAAATCGCCTTGCGAACGATCAACTCGGAATGAGGGCCACTGCATTGGGAAAATCACTGAATACTAACACATACAAAAGGAATACATTTGTAGCGCTGCACCTAATGTATAGGTGTAGTACCTGTTGCAATTGTGTGTTTAACATACTTGTTTAGTGAAATTGTGTGTGTTACTTTTGGGTGTTAGAAGACAGTATGAGGGTAATGTTCATACAATAAATACAGTATTGCAGGAAGGGCTGCCATCAGAAAATGTGGGGCCCGGGACTGACAAACTATGCAGGCCCCCCCAAACAATGCATCTGTCACCATACTATACCCTACACAGTAATGCCCCTGACACCATGTTATGCCCCCCACAGTAATGCCTCTGACACCATATCATGCCCCCATATTAATGCCCTTGTCATCATAGCATGCCCCACAGAGTAATTATGCCAGTACCTGCTTGTTGTCAGGGTTTCTTCTCATTGTCAGGGGTTTCCCCTCCCCAGTCGCTGCTGATGGTCTGCTAATGCCCCCGTCCGCCATCTGTCCTCATACATCCGCAGTGATCCAAATCACTCTATTGAAAATGTCCCTCCCAAAATGTCCGCCGCCTCAGAGGAGACAAATATTAAAGATACTAGAGGAGCCTCCTCTAGTGTCTTTAAAAACTGTCTCCTCCAAGGCGGCAGCCATCTTGGAAGGTACATTTTCAATAGAGCGATGCGGATGGCGGCGAATGTATGGGGACAGATGGTGGTTGGCAGCATGAGCAGCCCAGGCCCTCTCTTCTCTGTCAGAGAGGCTGGGCCCAGGATAACAGTGCCCCCAGCACCGCCCTGATGGCAACCCTGATTGCAGATAACAAAAGACATATACAATCCAATTTGAATTACTATTGTATGGATTAAATAAAACAAATTAGATATAAAGAGAGTATATTCAGATTAATTTTGCACAATAATAACGGCATAATACTGAATATGTTAATTAGTCTGGAAACTGGTAGCAGGATGTATAATCAATGTTAACATCATAGCAGAGGACCCTACACTGTGTATCTCTCTGCTATAGCGTCTGAATTCAGGGAATGTTAGTTCAAAAATACTACAATAATTTGTTAAGCTGATAAGTCCCTTCATAGCCTTCCCTCTTGGTCAGTGCCTACATTGACTTTCATAAATTACAGTTGGTAATGTAATTAGGTGAGTGCTGAGCTTTATGATTTTTATTTAAATGTTGTGGTCACTCACATACCATTGGCACCACGGCACCACGGATGTTTGAGTGCTGTGGATTAAAGCCTATTGTTTATACAGGTCGAGTATCCCATATCTGGAATGCCTGGGACCAGGAGCATTCCGAATATAGGATTTTGCGGATAACAGTATACCTGTTATCTGGATGGGTACCGGGGGTTCGCATCGGGTCCGGAACATCGGTGTGGAGGTATCGGAGGTCCGCAGTGGGTCTGAAGCGGGGGAGGGAGGGGGGTTTAGGGGGTTCGCGGCGGGTCCGGCACAACAGCGGGTCTGGCGTGTCCTTGCAGCAGTGACGGTGAGGGAATGACTACAAAGCCACTCCCACACCTGTCTGTGATTGGCCTTGGACTCCAGTGATGTAATGACACCAGGCACATCATGATGTCACTACAGGGCCGAAATATTCTGGTTTTCAGATTTTCGATTTCGGTTATTCGGATACCCGACCAGTATAACATTTGTTTGATTACACTTTCTCCTGCACCCCTATTTTACATGTAAGTCAGATGTTGTCAGATATTCTCCAATTGTTCATTAACTGATAAGCTTGGGTGTGTTTTGTTCTCTTTAAGTGTTTGGAACAGGTCACAGGGCATAAACCCATGATACAAGCATACTGTGTATTTAAATTTAAAGTATATGATGCTTGAGAGCAATAGATTAGCTGAAGGCTGCATAAGCCTGAGGCCATATAAGAGCCCAATTTTTTGTGATTGGTTGTTTATAACTAAGCAGTTGCTAGGTAGATTAGTGTTTTCTCTGGTATTTTTCCTATAGGATTATAGGGCTGTCCGTCAAGGGTGTAGGGGTTGGTCTCGGAATAATATATAAGCCATAGTCATGTGCCTCAGACTTCCTCTTGTCATTTTGGAATGATGGAAGGCTGAGTACACATGCTGTATTTTATACTGTGCTGTTTTTCATGTGGCTTTTATACTGTGCTGTTTTATTTTATCCTGGGCTGTTTTTATTTTATCCTGTGCTGTTTTTATTTTATACTGTGCTGTTTTTATTTTATCCTGTGCTGTTTTTATTTTATACTGTGCTGTTTTATTTTATCCTGGGCTGTTTTTATTTTATCCTGTGCTGTTTTTATGTTATACTGTGCTGTTTTTCATGTCTCCCCATGGTTTCCCTTTAGTGCTGTGATCCCCTCGCCAATTCTGCGTTCCTCTGGGCCTGCTCCCCCCCCCTCCTCCGGCGTTGGGCCGAGGCCGCCGCTCTCGGCGGCTGCGCTCTCGGCTGTGGTCTCCCCAGCCTCTGTGTCCCGATCTTGAAAGCGGGTCCCGGCGGGGTCGCGTTGCCGCGGTCCGCGCCTCTCCTCCGTCTGGCCGGTCTGGATGCGGGTCGGGCGCCCCTGCCGTGGATGCCGCGGGCGTGGTGCTGGCGCGGGTGGTTTCCCCGGCGCCCACGACGCTGCGGATTCCCTTCTCCCCGCTCGGCGTTTCCGAGCGCGCCTCTCTCCCCTCACCGCTGGCGGCTCCGGTGCCCACGTGGGGCCTGGCGGCCCTGGCTGTATGTGGGGGGCAACAGCCGGCGGCTTGTGGAGGCTGGAGCGGCGCGTGGGTAGCAACCGCTCCCCGCCTTCCTGGTAGCCGGTGCCTGGGTATGCTCTGATGGGCGAGGGTGGGTACGGGGGGCCAGACGCTCTGGGGTTGGTGGACGGGGGTCCACGTTTTTTCTCCAGGGCCGCGTGGGGTTGGCGACTTCTTTTCGGGGTCGCCTGCCGCGGGGCTCAAGCCGGGGTCTCGCCTGTGGGCCCCTGCTCCCTGGGGCTGCTTGGTTCATTGTCCCCAGGGCCGGTTCCGGGGCTTCTGGCACCCCGGGCGGCATTAGGGGCGTGGCTTCACACAGGGTGCGTGGTCAGTTACGCCCCCTGTACTGTTGTAGGATGTGCGGTGCGTGATGACGTCATCGCGCACCGCACAGCAAAGGTCCTTTCCACGAAGGTAAACTAGACGCTAAGCGTATAGTTCCCTTCGTGGAGAGGACCTTTGCTGTGCGGTGCGCATTGACGTCAACACGCACCGCACATCATTACAGTAAAGGTCCTCTCCAGGAAGGGGAAACTAGACGCGTAGCGTCTAGTTTCCCTTCACAGCGTGCAGCACACGAAGGGAAACTAGACGCATAGCGTCTAGTTTCCCTTCACAGCGGACAGTTGGACAGCGGGCCGCGGCAGCGGGGGGCACTACAGCAGCAGCGGATCTGGCCATGGTGCGGCGCCCCGGGCAAAGTCCTGCTTGCCCGTGGCAAGATCCGCTACTAATTGTCCCCCACGTGGTACAGTTAACTGGTGTCCCCCGGGGCGCGGCAGCCGGGTCTGTCTGTTGCCTCCTTCCCACAATTTGCGCCATGTGCGGCGGTTTCTGTGCCGGGGTCCTTTCCCGCGTGTTACTTCAGGAACAAGTAATCCAACCCCCCCCCCCCCCGTCCTTTTCGGGTTCATAGCTCGGTAATTTCCCAGCGGCTGCGGCCCCGCGTGCCCGGTTTTTGGCCCTCCTGGCTTCCGGCCTACACCATTGGGTCATCCCGTTTAGCCGCGCTTCCCCTCCTGCCGCGTGTTCCTCCCTCCCATCTGGGTGTTTTCCCTCGCCTCAACCCGCTGTCCCAGGGTTGCAGCGTTTGTTGTGTCCCCGCTTGTGCCTCCTGTTTCTGTGTTTATGTGCGGGCACTTCCTGCGCTTGTTGTCCCCTCTGTTTCATCTGCACAGGTGTCTGCAAGTCCGGGGGAGGCGGTGGATTCCTCGCAGAGGGATTGAGAGATGGCTTTACGTACTTTTCATCTGTGGTTACGGTTTTTGGATTTTACGGCTTGCTGCACCGGGGTCGCGACCTGCTGCGTATCCCCACTTGCTGCAGTTTTGTGTCAGCGCTCGCAATTTTAATCCTAGGTTTCCGCTTGGGCAGATTACGACGTGGAGTCCATCGTATTCGGGGAGGGAACATCGTTTTTTTCCTTGGGTTTGTGGTTGGGGGTCACCCGGCAGGCCAGACCGCACAGTGGGGTCCCAGGTTGCAGGCCCCTCGCAGTTGGCGCTTCTGTGTTGCGCTCCTTGGTAGGGGTGGGGTTTTTTCGCTTATGGCAGGGGCAAGTACACCACAGGCGTCCACTCCCGTTTTCGGCACTCATGCAAATTGGTGAGGCCGGTAACCTGTCCAGTGACGGTGCCCCAGCCACGAGCGGGTAACCTGCCCGTGGTGGCGCGCCGGCATTTTAGGTCCGCTCACGCTGTCCCGCATCAGGTCCGGCGGAAGGGGGATGCAGGACCGGCTTGGGGCTCGTGTGGGCTCTATGCCCTTTTTTTCCTCTCTTCACGTCTTGTCTTCCCTGTGGGGTTGGTGCCCAAGGACCCTGGGCTAATTCCGCCTTTTCCTACATTTGTCTTATCCTCATGGGGTTTCTTTTCATGCTCCGTTTCCTAGGCCATGCGCAGGGTGGGTATTAGTCTTTTAGGGACTCTGCGTATTGTGTCGTCAATATGGGCAGGGTACCTTCTTTTTGGCTAACTTATACGTTGGGTCGTGTTTTCGCCTCTTCCCCTGCGCCCCTATCCCCTGGAATTTTTTGGGCCGCGATTGGGTGCCAGTTTTATGCGGACGGGTGCGTGTCCCTGGGTTTTCTGTCTCATGTGCCTCTTTGAGAAATGCGGAACTTTCTAGCGTTGGTGTATACTGTCCGTCTCCGCCTTCCCCCCCCCCCCCTTGGTGTTGCTCGCTACCGGGACTATTTTCTCTTCATGGGTCTGGGAGGCATTTCGGTTTGCAGCAATCCTTCTGTAGGTTGCCAGGTCTTATTCGGGGTCCTGGGTGTTCCCGTTGCCCCAGTACGCTGCTAGGGCCCTACCGGTTGCCTGAGTTTTCAGGGTTTGGCACTGGGCACAATGGCGGGTTGCTGTCGCCTCCTCGCTGACAAGTTACCGACACTTTTTGGTTTTTATTAACCACTGCTTGGGGCGACTTGAAGTTTGGTTTTAGCGGTTGCAGTCGTCGTTCAGCTCCCCCCCTTTTTTGCGAGCAGGTTTATCCCCATGGGTGGCATAGTTTTTGCAGTAAACCTACGGGCCGCTGCGGGGTCGGCCAGGTAGCATCACGCAGTTTCCCTTCCCGCGAGATCAGATATGTTTTCGTTTATTTGGTTTTCATTCCTATAGTCTTGTTACGGGGAGGTTTTTCCGGCCTCCTCCTCCTTGTTCCCTCCGGCCCCCCTGCGAATGTTGCGACATCTGTTTGTCTGCTTGAGGCACAGTTTTACCATTGCGCGCGCGGAGTCGGAATGGGTTTGCGAATGATTTGTCTTATTTCAGTTTGATAAGTGACGTGGGTTCCGGGGGTGGGGACATAGGTTTTCTCATGCCCGTCTTCTGTCGGGCGGATTGTACGGGTGGCTACTCGGACTAGGTATGTGTTGGCTCCTTCCTCGTTTGGGGCGTCTGCTGCGTCCTGGTGTTTTTTCAGTAGGTTGGATACAGCGGGTGTGTCCCTGGTAGATGGTTTGATGGTTTTCGTGTTCGAGCGTTCTCTGGGAGGTAGGTCCAAGGCAGCCATGTATCCTGCCCTTGCGGGCTTTTCCTTCCGTTCTAGGCTGCGCGGGCTGGTGGACCACGCCTGGTCTTTCGCCCCTTTTGGGGGCTCTTAAGGGTTGGGGTTAGGGTGCGCCCCGTGTCTGAGGATAGCCATAGGCCTGCTATGTGGCAACTTTTGGCGGAGTTGCTGGGTGTGCTGCCTCCTGTCGACGAGTCGGTGTTGGAGGTGGCCCCTGTTTAGATTAGCCCTTGCTTTGGCTTTCTTCTGGGTTTTGAGGGTGAGCGAGTGGTGGCGAGCAGCAGACATTTCGGGATTCCGGGGCCTTTTCTGTAACGAGGGTTGCAGGATGGTCGGTTGCTCTGCAGGAGTGTGATCCAAATCGGATCAAGCAGCTGGGGGTCGCTGGGTGTCCTTGGAGGCCCAGGAGGAGGTAGGTGTCTGCCCGCTGCGCCTGACGCATGAGTATAGATGGGCCTCCGGGGGGGGGGGGGGCGTCCAGTTGCTGATACAGGCGCTCGCTGGTCCTCTCTCTACTTTACAGATTGCGTCTGTGTTTGGGGTCGGTCAGTCCTTGCGGAATGGGGCGGCTGACCATGCGGCAGCCAAAGGGTCCACCACGGCAACTGTTCAGGAGCTGGGTCGTTGGGGGTGTAATTTTAGGCCCTATGCCTTGTGGCTTGGGGTGGCTACCATGCAGCAGCCACAGGGTCCTCCACGGCTGCTGTTCAGGAGGTGGTCCGTTGGAGGTATACTTCTTAGGTCCTATTCCTTGCGGATGGGGGTGGCTACCGTGCGGCAGCCACAGGGTCCCCCACGGCAGCTATTCGGGAGGTGGTCCGTGGAGGTATGCTTATTATAAGTCCTTCTGCATGTGGTACTGTTTAGTTGCGCCTGTTGCGCTAACCCAAAAACTTGTTTAGCCGTCGGTTTTTGAACGGGTAGCGTTCAGGAATCGAGGGTGTGAAGTTAATTTTTTAATTTTCCTCTGAGGGGGCCTAATTACAATTGGCTCATCAAAGGTCCACGGGAGTTTTTTTGAGTTTTCTCCTTTACTTGGGTTAATTCCGTTCTCTGTCACTCGGTTTTCCTATGTAATGTATGTCAGTGTGATGATGTTAGGGTGTTTTTTTTTTGCAGCCATCGATGGTTTGAACAGGAGTGGCTGGTTGGCCACTCTTACAAATTTTGGGCGGCAGGGCATTCCTTGGCGCGTAGGACAGCTGATGTTTTGGTCAGGGTGGTTTGTTGGTTGGGTGTCCATGGTTAAGGGATACTGAGGGGTATTTGTACAGCTCCTTTGCCACCGTGAGCATAGTTGGGGTCATCCTGGCGGTATTGTCCTGCGTTTTGGGCGGCGCCGATAGGGGTCGCGTTGACAGCATTTACCCCAATTTGTTCATTAAGGCTGATTTGCTGGGCCACATTGTCACTGGCCGGAGATCCGTTTTGGGTGGTCAATTAGTCCAGCGTTTTTTTTCATTGGAGGTGGTGGTGCTTTTCTCAGCTATTTAGAAAGCCCGCCAGATGGTAATTCTGATGTTTTGTTGTTGTTATGGTTTTTAGGTGGAGTAGTGGTCAGGCATCCTCTGCTTGTGCTGCGTCAGCGGCAGTTCTACAAGGAGGATGAGGTTCGTCTTCTCCGGCTGGAGTTTTCGGGTTTTCTTAAATGGGGATTTGGTCCTTTCCGTTAGCGATCTTGTTTTCCTGGTTTTTATTGGTTTGGATAGCGGGGCGGTTTGTTAAACCTTTGTGGCGGGAAGTCGCTACCAACCAGTGGTCAGATGGACATACTGTAAGTGGTCATTGTGGGGCACCCTCTTTAGAAGGATGGCAGGTGTGTTCTTACCTTGCGGTTGGACATTTAGACGTTCCCCTGTGGGAATCGAACGTTTGCCAGAGAAAAGAGTGGTGAGTCCTGCACAATGCGGGTTATGCAGGGAGGAGGCGGTGTTGTGGTTTAGTCCCCTCCTCAGTTTTTGTGTTTCAATCTAAATGACTGGAGCTGGTGTCTGGTAGCGACTTTTCCTTTGCCATCCTCCAATATAAACTCAATTCACTTACAATTATAGTTTAAAGAACAGGTCAGCGATCAATAAATATCGTCTGACCTTTAACTACAGCTAACTGTGTCCGTGTCGTTATTTTAGTGTGTCGTTATTTTAGTGGTAAGCTAGCTTAAAGAAGTGTTTATGTCAATCGCAATAAAATTATGGGCGCCTTAGATTAGCTGAAGGCTGCATAAGCCTGAGGCCATATAAGAGCCCAATTTTTTGTGATTGGTTGTTTATGACTAAGCAGTTGCTAGGTAGATTAGTGTTTTCTGTGGTATTTTTCCTATAGGATTATAGGGCTGTCCATCAAGGGTGTAGGGGTTAGTCTCGGAATAACATATAAGCCATAGTCATGTGCCTCAGACTTCCTCTTGCCATTTTGGAATGCCCTCCCGCCCGCCCTGACTATGTTTTTTCCTGCATCTTGTTCTTTCTCGGTTGGCTCTTGACAGCCAGATTGGTGGGAAGTCGCTACCAACCAGCAGTCAGATGGGCATAAGTGGTCATTGTGGGGCACCCTCTTTAGAAGGACGGCAGGTGTGTCCTTACCTTGCGGTTGGACATTTAGACGTTCCCCTGCGGGAACCGAACGTTTGCCAGAGAAAAGAGTGGTGAGTCCTGCACAATGCGGGTTATGCAGGGAGGAGGCGGTGTTGTGGTTTAGTCCCCTCCTCAGTTTTTGTGTTTCAATCTAAATGACTGGAGCTGGTGTCTGGTAGCGACTTTTCCTTTGCCATCCTCCAATATAAACTCAATTCACTTACAATTATAGTTTAAAGAACAGGTCAGCGATCAATAAATATCGTCTGACCTTTAACTACAGCTAACCGTGTCGTTATTTTAGTGTGTCGTTATTTTAGTGGTAAGCTAGCTTAAAGAAGTGTTTGTCAATCGCAATAAAATTATGGGCGCCTTATTGATATTGTTGAAAGTCAGTGTAGGAACCAACTAAAATAGAAGGCTGTGACGGGGTTGGTTAGCTTAACAAATGATTGCAATATTCTGGAACTAACATTCCCTGAATGCAGATGGATTACAGTTTACAATAACTAAACAAGAGTGTACAATAATTAGGTGAGTGCTGACTTTGATCGCTATATATCTCCTATATAATAGCCCTGTAACTCTGTGCCTGACCCTCTAACGCTGGGCGGAGTCACAGAGCCCACCACATGTCCTGCAAATCTCTCTGCAGCGTCCTTCCTCCTGCTGCCTGTCCATCACCCCCCTCCACCATCAGCACACCCCCACTTCCCGGCAGCGGCACAGCAGCAACTGCCGCCTGTCTAACACCCCCCTCCACCATCAGCACACCCTCACTCCCCGGCCGCTGACGCACAATTGCCGCCGCCGCCATACACAAGGGACGGGTGGTGCAGGGGAAGCTTTCATAGACCACTCCCTAATGCCCCGCCTCTCCGTATCCCCTCCCTGCCTGCTTTCCCGCGTCTCCGTATCCCCTCCTAACCGCCCTACGTCTCCATATCCCCGCCCTGCGTCGGTGTGTCCCTTTACTAATGCCCTGCGTCAGTATGTCCCCTTCCTTCCGCCCTGCCTCTCTGTATCCCCTCCCTGCCTCCCCGCTGTATCCCCTCCCTGCTGCCCGCGTCTCCGCGTCCCCTCCCTGCAGCCCCGCGTCCCCTCCCTGCCGCCCCGCGTCTCTCTATCCCCTCCCTGCCGCCCACCTCTCCGCGTCCCCTCCCTGCCGCTCCGCGTCTCTCTATCCCCTCTCTGCCGCCCACCTCTCCGTGTCCCCTCCCTGCCGCCCGCATCTCTCTATCCCCTCCCTGCCGCCCCCCCCCCCCCCTGGTGCCCCGCATCTCCGCGTCCCCTCCCTGCCTCCCCGCACCTCCGTGTCCCCTCCCTGCCGCCCCGCATCTCCACCCTGCCGCTCTGCGTCCCCTCCCTGCCGCCCCGCCTATCCACCCTGCCAGCCCTCCGCATCCCCTCCTTGCCGCCCAGCGTCTCTCTATCCCCTCCCTGCCGCCCCACGTCTCTCTCTCCCCTCCATGGCGCCTGCCTCTCCACGTCCCCTCCCTGCCGCCCTGCGTCTCTCTATCCCCCCCGGCCGCCCCGCCACTCCATGTGCCCCCCCTGTCGCCCCGCCTCTCTCCGTGTGCCCGCCCTGCCGCCCGCCTCTCCGTGTCCCCACCCTGCCGCACCGCGTTTTCCTGTCCCCCCCTGCTGCCCCGCCTCTCCGTATCCCCTCCCTACTGCCCGCCTCTCCGTAGCCCCTCCCTACCGCCCGCCTCTCCCCATCCTACCGTCCCACCTCTTCGTATCCCCTTCCTACCACCCCGCCTCTCCGTATCCCCTCCCTACCGCCCCGCCTCTCCGTATCCCCTCCCTGCCTGCTTTCCCGCGTCTCCGTATCCCCTCCCTACCGCCCACCTCTCCATATCCCCTCCCTGCCACCCCGCGTCTCCTCCCTGCCGCCCCGCGTCTCCTCCCTGCCGCTCCACATCCCCTCCCTGCCGCCCGCCTCTTTGCATCCCCTCCCTGCCGCCCCGCCTCTTTGCGTCCCCTCCCTGCCGCCCCGCCTCTCCGCATCCTCCCCTGCCGCCCGCCTCTCCGTATCCCCTCCCTACCGCCCGCCTCTCCGTAGCCCCTCCCTATCACCCGCATCTCCCTCTTCTCTCCCTACTGCCCCTCCTCTCCGTATCCCCTCCCTACTGCCCCGCCTCTCTGTATCCCCTCCCTACCGCCCTGTGTCGATGTGTCCCCTTACTACCGCCCTGCGTCGGTATGTCCCCTTCACACCGCCCTGCCTCCCTGTATCCCCTCCCTACTGCCCTGCCTCCCTGTATCCCCTCCCTACCGCCCGCCTCTCCGTATCCCCTCCCTACCGCCCCGCCTCTCCGTATCCCCTCCCTACCGCCCCGCTTCTCTGTATCCCCTCCCTACAGCCCAACCTCTCTGTATCCCCTCCCTGCATCTCTGTAAACCTCCCTACCGCCCTGCGTCTCTGTATCCCCTCCCTAATGCCCCGCCTCTCTGTATCCCCTCCCTGCATCTCTGTATCCCCTCCCTACCGCCCTGTGTCTCTCTATTCCCTCCCTACCGCCCTGCGTCTCTGTGTCCCCTCCCTACTGCCCTGCGTCTCTGTGTCCCCTTCCTACCGCCCTGCGTCTCTGTGTCCCCTTCCTACCGCCCTGCGTCTCTGTCTCCCCTTCCTACCGCCCTGCGTCTCTGTGTCCCCTTCCTACCGCCCTGCGTCTGTGTCCCCTCCCTACCGCCCTGCGTCTCTGTGTCCCCTCCCTACGTCTCTGTGTCCCCTTCCTACCACCCTGCGTGTCTGTGTCCCCTTCCAACCGCCCTGCATCTCTGTGTCCCCTCCCTACTGCCCTGCGTCTCTGTGTCCCCTTCCTGCCGCCCTGCGACTCTCTATCCCCTCCCTAATGCCCCGCCTCTCTGTATCCCCTCCCTGCATCTCTGTATCCCCTCCCTACCGCCCTGCATCTCTCTATTCCCTCCCTACCGCCCTGCGTCTCTGTGTCCCCTCCCTACTGCCCTGCGTCTCTGTGTCCCCTTCCTACCGCCCTGCGTCTCTGTGTCCCCTTCCTACCGCCCTGCGTCTCTGTGTCCCTTCCTACCGCCCTGCGTCTGTGTCCCCTTCCTACCGCCCTGCGTCTGTGTCCCCTCCCTACCGCCCTGCGTCTCTGTGTCCCCTCCCTACGTCTCTGTGTCCCCTTCCTACCACCCTGCGTGTTTGTGTCCCCTTCCTACCACCCTGCGTCTCTGTGTCCCCTCCCTACCGCCCTGCGTCTCTGTGTCCCCTCCCTACCGCCCTGCGTCTCTGTGTCCCCTTCCTACCGCCCTGCGTCTGTGTGTCCCCTTCCTACCGCCCTGCGTCTGTGTCCCCTTCCTACCGCCCTGCGTCTCTGTGTCCCCTTCCTACCACCCTGCGTCTGTGTGTCCCCTTCCTACCACCCTGCGTCTCTGTATCCGTCCGCCCTGCGTCTCTCTATCCCCTCCCTACCGCCCTGCGTTTCTGTGTCCCCTTCCTACCGCCCTGCGTCTCTGTGTCCCCTTCCTACCGCCCTGCGTCTCTGTGTCCCCTTCCTACCGCCCTGCGTCTCTGTGTCCCCTTCCTACCGCCCTGCATCTCTGTATCCCCTCCCTACCGCCCCCCCCCCCCTCCTTCCACCCGCAGCATCTACAGACTCCCTGCCTCATCTGCGGTCCCCCCCGCACCCACTACATTCTGCACATTGTGCCCTGCAGGCGCTGGTCACACGGTTGCAAGGGGCTATGCCCCCTTCACCATCGGACGCCCTTTCCTCCTCCAATATTTACCCACTACCAAAGCTAACAACGCAGGTAATACTCCATATAATACAAATATTGAACCCCAGAAAGGCGCCATGAAGTTAAGGGGCGTAGCCCCTTCCGACGGTGTGAAGAGCGCCCGTAGGGCGCAATGAAGCACCTGGTATATATATATATATATATACATGGAAGGTCAATGCGATAGGCGGCACTCGGAGACCTGTACTCAGCAGTAGATTTGCATAAATGCCCCGTATGGGTGCTTTATTCAGACGGAGAAGGGGAGAAATTCCTGAAACGTCACTTGAATAAAGCACACCCTATGGGGCATTTATGCAAATCTACTGCTGAGTACAAGTCTCCGAGTGCCGCCTATCGCATTGACCTTCCATGTTATTGGGGATTGCACCCCAGAGGAGGGTACCGGAGCCAGTTAGTGCATGACTGGAGTGCCAGAACTTTCTGTTTCTCTCTCTCTCTCTCTCTCTCTCTCTCTCTCTCTCTCTCTCTCTCTCTCTCTCTCTCTCTATATATATATATATATATATATATTTGTGTGTGTTTTGGAAGCAGTAGCAGAATCCCAGGTGTGTGATCAGCAGCACCTGGGATTTCCTGATATAAGGGTTTCCAGAGCAGAGTCACCTTGCTCTTGATGGTGGAATAGCTACCCAAGTGATAGGCCAGGTTGTGTGGGTTAGACTAAGGACCACTGGAGCCTATCAAGAGTCTGCCATGCTGAGAGTGCCTGTATGCTACTGTCTGTAATACCGACTGCACATGGATTTAACTTGCTATGTGGTGACTTGCTGTTCAAAATAAACACCAAAAGTGTTCATCTGAGTCTCCGTGTTTGTGATCCTTGTCAATATATATACACACAGGGGGTAATTCCAAGTTGATAGCAGCAGGATTTTTGTTAGCAATTGGGCAAAAACCATGTGCACTGCAGGGGAGGCAGATATAACATTTGCAGAGAGAGTTAGATTTAGTTGGGGTGTGTTCAATCTGCCATCTAATTTGCAGTGTAAAAATAAAGCAGCCAATATTTACCCTGCACAGAAATAACATAACCCACCCAAATCTAACTCTTTCTGCACATGTTATATCTGCCTCCCCTGCAGTGCACATGGGCCCTCATTCCGAGTTGTTCGCTCGCAAGGCGAATGTAGCAGAGTTACACACGCTAAGCCGCCGCCTACTGGGAGTGAATCTTAGCTTCTTAAAATTGCGACCGACGTACGCGCAATATTGCGATTACAAACGAGTTAGCAGTTTCAGAGTAGCTCCAGACTTACTCTGCCTGTGCGATCATTTCAGTGCTTGTCGTTCCTGGTTGACGTCACAAACACACCCAGCGTTCGCCCAGGCACTCCCACCGTTTCTCCGGCCACTCCTGCGTTTTTTCCGGAAACGGTAGCGTTTTCAGCCACACGCCCCTGAAACGCCGTGTTTCCGCCCAGTAACACCCATTTCCTGTCAATCACATTACGATCGCCGGAGCGAAGAAAAAGCCGTGAGTAAAAATACTTTCATCATAGTAAAGTTACTTGGCGCAGTCGCAGTGCGAACATTGCGCATGCGTACTAAGCGGATTTTCACTGCGATGCGATGAAAAATACCGAGCGAACAACTCGGAATGAGGGCCTTGGTTTTGCCCAATTGCTATCAAAAATCCTGCTGCGATCAACTTGGAATTACCCCCACAGTGTATCCGAAAAGTATTCACAGCGCTTCACTTTTCCATATTTTGTTATGTTACAGCCTTATTCTAAAATGGAATAAATTAATTTTCCCCCTCAAAATTCTACACACAATACCCCATAATGACAACATGAAAAAAGTTTTTTTTTTTAGATTTTGCAAATTTATTAAAAATAAACAGCCTTTGCCATGAAGCTCAAAATTGAGCTCAGGTGCATCCTGTTTCCACTGATCATCCTTGAGATGTTCCTACAGCTTAATTGGAGTCCACATATGGTAAATTCAGTTGATTGGACATGATTTGAAAAGGCACACACCTGTCTATATAAGGTCCAACACTTGACAGTGCATGTCTGAGCACAAACCAAGCATGAAGTCAAAGGAATTGTCTGTAGACCTTCGAGACAGGATTGTCTCGAGGCACATATCTGGGGAAGGGTACAGAAAAATATCTGCTGCTTTGAAGGTCCCAGTGAGCACAGTGTCATCATCTGTAAATGGAGGAAGTTCTGGATAGATTGCTTAGAAAATAGGCAAAAATCACTCCGTGTGTATGGGGCATTAGATTTGGGAGGGGTGTGTTCAAACTGAAATCTAAATTGCAGTGGAAAAATAAAGCAGCCAGTGTTTAGCCTGCACAGAAAGAAAATAACCCACCCAAATCTAACTCTCTCTCTGCACATGTTACATCTGCCCCACCTGCAGCGCAACATGGTTTTGGCCATTAGAGAAAGATTTTGCTTTTGCGATCAATCCTGAATTAGGCCCTAAATACTTACATTTCCTCTTGGATTACACTGATGGCTCTGTCACTTCTGGTATTCCCCAAAAAGAGTAACCACTTCCTGCTTTACCTTGATAACGGGTGAAGCAGGAGCTGCTTTTTCTCCCTGGTGAATGGCGTGTTAGTTCATGTAGCGCTTTATGCTTGTATGGGTAAAAAGTTGAATTTCAGTCTAAACATACAGTATTGCATCTATGTTGTGGACTTTCCCCTTAATCTCTTAGCATCATAAAGTACATATATATGAAGATGCCGTTTTTCCAGTGACCATCAAGTACCCTGTTCCATTACTTTTTACCTAAAGTGCTTTTAATACAGTACAATCATCTTCTCTAGGTCTTTCTCTTTCAATAATAATGGTGCTGCTTGTAGCTTCCTCTGTTTGAAATCTGGGGGCAAAATATAGTTTTAAACATAACGTTATTCTATAACTATTACGTTTTGTAAAAAGATCAGGGTTAGCTAAGGGGGCAATAACTAGATATTTGTTGCAAACTGACAATTGATGCTAAGTCAGCTTCTTTGAATACAAAGTAAGGATTTTTTTGTGTATAATTTCCTATGCTCTCTCTTTTCTCTATAATTATATTTCTCTTTTTAGGGTACAAAGGTTATAGGGGTTTTGGTGCAGAAGATTACCTACTGTATTTGATTGATTGCTCTCTAAAAAAAGGAAATACTGTATTACTTTTCTATTCTTTTGATCTTGCTACTAAATTGCCCAGGGAATTCCTGTTAGAGGGTTTCTGTAAAGTTTCTCTGACTGTTCTTTGTATTTTCACTGTAAAGAAACTTTATTTGAAGCATCATCATTTCTAGATGGTCATTTTCCATTATTTTTCCAGGTGTATATGTATCAAACCTTGGAGAGAGATAAAATACCAACCAATCAGTGTATGCCATTTTGCAAGCTGTGTTTTAAAAATGTCAGGAGCTGATTTGTTGGTTCTTTATCTCTCTCCACTTTATCTCTCTCCAAGCTTTGATACATCTCCCCTCCTGTATTTCCAACAGAGTTTATTTGATAGTAAACTTTGTTTTCAACAACTCTTGCAGTTCAGGTGGGGCTAGATTACGGTTGAAACCAGGGCTGGCTCGACCATTACACTTGTTACACAGTTGAGTAAGGCGCAACAGTGAGGAGGGCACCGGGCAGCCTGGACCACGCCCCCAGCCCACCCAGGATGCCCATGCTGTATCCCTGGCTCTGGGGGCTCCCGCCTCCCACAGTGTTCCTGACTCAGCTGGTGCCCCTACCAGACTGGATGGAGCGTGTCAGTAGCAGCACACTGAAAATAATTTAACACTGCTGCTGTGCTGTAACACAGTGGGAAGCACTGCAGCCTGCAGGGGAAACAGACCCTTCTGTGGACCGGCCGCCTAAAGGAGTTGGCGAGTAACTGCTGCAGGCTGCACCCCTCATATGTGACAATGCGACACCCCACTCAGACTAAAAATGTGACAGCCAGAACCGCCGGCTGGGGAGTGGAGCTGTCACTCCGGGAATGGTGGTCTCACCCTGGGAGAAAGATGAGCGCCCTGGGGCAGGGTCTCCTCTTATATAGCTTGGTATCACGGGCTCCCAGTCACTGCTGCTGGCTGTGGTGTGTGTGTGTGTGTGTGTGTGTGTGTCTGTGTGTGTGTGTTCTGTGCAGAGGCAAAAGCAGGCTCCTGGAAGGGGGGGCGGGGGGTTCCAAGGAGGGGTTGGAGACTATATATAAAGGTAAAATGAAACAATGATGTCCTGTGGGTGCAGTTTGTATAAATGTCCCCCATTTTCAAAGTAGGTGTGACATGTGAGCACAAGTGCAATTCCTGTAGTGGATTTCATAACTGTGTGATACTGAGACAGGATGTTATATGCTAACCATGTTCGGTTAGTTTTGCAGGTCAGAGTATCTTGATACAGTGTGTTCCAATGCATTTCGATCGGCGACTGTGCAGGTCCATTGTAGAAAAAAGATTTATTTTCTCTTGGAGTTTGAGTACTCAGAAACCCCCCATGCTTGCGCCACTGCTGTGTGCATGTATAGGGTGGCTGCTGTACATCAGCATGCTGTGTGTGACTGAGCACCACATATGGTGGTGATGAGCGCTACTGTGTGGTGTAATATGAATTGGGGGTACTATTGTGTGGCCACACCCCTTTGTTGTGAGACCACACCCTTTTCCACATCACACACCTTCCACACGCGTTGTCCCTTTATTAGATTTATCCCGTCAAGGTGAGCCAAAATCTTTATTTGCTTACCAAAAAAATTAAGCTTGGACCGGCCCTGGTTGAAACGTTAATGACAATCTAGCACTCCTTGATGTGACTAGTCTGCTAGATATAAATAAGTTGGTATTAGATCATACAGCTAAATGAAATAGGGTTATGATGTTCTCCTAGCTTTGTTCTGAGAGTCAAAAAATCTAAACCTGGCTGGAGACAAAACTTTGACCTTTGCATGTAATACGGAAGACTTAAAAAAGGAAAAGCAGGTGCTGAGTAGAGATGAGCGCCGGAAATTTTTCGGGTTTTGTGTTTTGGTTTTGGGTTCGGTTCCGCGGCCGTGTTTTGGGTTCGACCGCGTTTTGGCAAAACCTCACCGAATTTTTTTTGTCGGATTCGGGTGTGTTTTGGATTCGGGTGTTTTTTTCAAAAAACCCTAAAAAACAGCTTAAATCATAGAATTTGGGGGTCATTTTGATCCCAAAGTATTATTAACCTCAAAAACCATAATTTACACTCATTTTCAGTCTATTCTGAATACCTCACACCTCACAATATTATTTTTAGTCCTAAAATTTGCACCGAGGTCGCTGTGTGAGTAAGATAAGCGACCCTAGTGGCCGACACAAACACCGGGCCCATCTAGGAGTGGCACTGCAGTGTCACGCAGGATGTCCCTTCCAAAAAACCCTCCCCAAACAGCACATGACGCAAAGAAAAAAAGAGGCGCAATGAGGTAGCTGACTGTGTGAGTAAGATAAGCGACCCTAGTGGCTGACACAAACACCGGGCCCATCTAGGAGTGGCACTGCAGTGTCACGCAGGATGGCCCTTCCAAAAAACCCTCCCCAAACAGCACATGACGCAAAGAAAAAAAGAGGCGCAATGAGGTAGCTGACTGTGTGAGTAAGATAAGCGACCCTAGTGGCCGACACAAACACCGGGCCCATCTAGGAGTGGCACTGCAGTGTCACGCAGGATGTCCCTTCCAAAAAACCCTCCCCAAACAGCACATGACGCAAAGAAAAAAAGAGGCGCAATGAGGTAGCTGACTGTGTGAGTAAGATAAGCGACCCTAGTGGCCGACACAAACACCGGGCCCATCTAGGAGTGGCACTGCAGTGTCACGCAGGATGTCCCTTCCAAAAAACCCTCCCCAAACAGCACATGACGCAAAGAAAAAAAGAGGCGCAATGAGGTAGCTGACTGTGTGAGTAAGATAAGCGACCCTAGTGGCCGACACAAACACCGGGCCCATCTAGGAGTGGCACTGCAGTGTCACGCAGGATGGCCCTTCCAAAAAACCCTCCCCAAACAGCACATGACGCAAAGAAAAATTAAAGAAAAAAGAGGTGCAAGATGGAATTGTCCTTGGGCACTCCCACCCACCCTTATGTTGTATAAACAGGACATGCACACTTTAACCAACCCATCATTTCAGTGACAGGGTCTGCCACATGACTGTGACTGATATGACGGGTTGGTTTGGACCCCCCCCAAAAAAGAAGCAATTAATCTCTCCTTGCACAAACTGGCTCTACAGAGGCAAGATGTCCACCTCATCATCATCCTCCGATATATCACCGTGTACATCCCCCTCCTCACAGATTATCAATTCGTCCCAACTGGAATCCACCATCTCAGCTCCCTGTGTACTTTGTGGAGGCAATTGCTGCTGGTCAATGTCTCCACGGAGGAATTGATTATAATTCATTTTAATGAACATCATCTTCTCCACATTTTCTGGATGTAACCTCGTACGCCGATTGCTGACAAGGTGAGCGGCGGCACTAAACACTCTTTCGGAGTACACACTTGTGGGAGGGCAACTTAGGTAGAATAAAGCCAGTTTGTGCAAGGGCCTCCAAATTGCCTCTTTTTCCTGCCAGTATAAGTACGGACTGTGTGACGTGCCTACTTGGATGCGGTCACTCATATAATCCTCCACCATTCTTTCAATGTTGAGAGAATCATATGCAGTGACAGTAGACGACATGTCCGTAATCGTTGTCAGGTCCTTCAGTCCGGACCAGATGTCAGCATCAGCAGTCGCTCCAGACTGCCCTGCATCACCGCCAGCGGGTGGGCTCGGAATTCTGAGACTTTTCCTCGCACCCCCAGTTGCGGGAGAATGTGAAGGAGGAGATGTTGACAGGTCGCGTTCCGCTTGACTTGACAATTTTCTCACCAGCAGGTCTTTCAACCCCAGCAGACTTGTGTCTGCCGGAAAGAGAGATCCAAGGTAGGTTTTAAATCTAGGATCGAGCACGGTGGCCAAAATGTAGTGCTCTGATTTCAACAGATTGACCACCCGTGAATCCTTGTTAAGCGAATTAAGGGCTCCATCCACAAGTCCCACATGCCTAGCGGAATCGCTCCGTGTTAGCTCCTCCTTCAATGTCTCCAGCTTCTTCTGCAAAAGCCTGATGAGGGGAATGACCTGACTCAGGCTGGCAGTGTCTGAACTGACTTCACGTGTGGCAAGTTCAAAGGGCATCAGAACCTTGCACAACGTTGAAATCATTCTCCACTGCACTTGAGACAGGTGCATTCCACCTCCTATATCGTGCTCAATTGTATAGGCTTGAATGGCCTTTTGCTGCTCCTCCAACCTCTGAAGCATATAGAGGGTTGAATTCCACCTCGTTACCACTTCTTGCTTCAGATGATGGCAGGGCAGGTTCAGTAGTTTTTGGTGGTGCTCCAGTCTTCTGTACGTGGTGCCTGTACGCCGAAAGTGTCCCGCAATTCTTCTGGCCACCGACAGCATCTCTTGCATGCCCCTGTCGTTTTTAAAAAAAATCTGCACCACCAAATTCAAGGTATGTGCAAAACATGGGACGTGCTGGAATTTGCCCATATTTAATGCACACACAATATTGCTGGCGTTGTCCGATGCCACAAATCCACAGGAGAGTCCAATTGGGGTAAGCCATTCCGCGATGATCTTCCTCAGTTGCCGTAAGAGGTTTTCAGTTGTGTGCGTATTCTGGAAAGCGGTGATACAAAGCGTAGCCTGCCTAGGAAAGAGTTGGCGTTTGCGAGATGCTGCTACTGGTGCCGCCGCTGCTGTTCTTGCGGCGGGAGTCCATACATCTACCCAGTGGGCTGTCACAGTCATATAGTCCTGACCCTGCCCTGCTCCACTTGTCCGTGGTTAAGTGGACATTGGGTACAACTGCATTTTTTAGGACACTGGTGAGTCTTTTTCTGACGTCCGTGTACATTCTCGGTATCGCCTGCCTAGAGAAGTGGAACCTAGATGGTATTTGGTAACGGGGGCACACTGCCTCAATAAATTGTCTAGTTCCCTGTGAACTAACGGCGGATACCGGACGCACGTCTAACACCAACATAGTTGTCAAGGCCTCAGTTATCCGCTTTGCAGCAGGATGACTGCTGTGATATTTCATCTTCCTCGCAAAGGACTGTTGGACAGTCAATTGCTTACTGGAAGTAGTACAAGTGGGCTTACGACTTCCCCTCTGGGATGACCATCGACTCCCAGCAGCAACAACAGCAGCGCCAGCAGCAGTAGGCGTTACACGCAAGGATGCATCGGAGGAATCCCAGGCAGGAGAGGACTCGTCAGAATTGCCAGTGACATGGCCTGCAGGACTATTGGCATTCCTGGGGAAGGAGGAAATTGACACTGAGGGAGTTGGTGGGGTGGTTTGCGTGAGCTTGGTTACAAGAGGAAGGGATTTACTGGTCAGTGGACTGCTTCCGCTGTCGGCCAAAGTTTTTGAACTTGTCACTGACTTATTATGAATGCGCTGCAGGTGACGTATAAGGGAGGATGTTCCGAGGTGGTTAACGTCCTTACCCCTACTTATTACAGCTTGACAAAGGGAACACACGGCTTGACAAATGTCCGCATTTCTGGTGAAATACTTCCACACCGAAGAGCTGATTTTTTTGGTATTTTCACCAGGCATGTCAACGGCCATATTCCTCCCACGGACAACAGGTGTCTCCCCGGGTGCCTGACTTAAACAAACCACCTCACCATCAGAATCCTCCTGGTCAATTTCCTCCCCAGCGCCAGCAACACCCATATCCTCCTCATCCTGGTGTACTTCAACACTGACATCTTCAATCTGACTATCAGGAACTGGACTGCGGGTGCTCCGTCCAGCACTTGCAGGGGGCGTGCAAATGGTGGAAGGCGCATGCTCTTCACGTCCAGTGTTGGGAAGGTCAGGCATCGCAACCGACACAATTGGACTCTCCTTGTGGATTTGGGATTTCGAAGAACGCACAGTTCTTTGCGGTGCTACTGCTTTTGCCAGCTTGAGTCTTTTCATTTTTCTAGCGAGAGGCTGAGTGCCTCCATCCTCATGTGAAGCTGAACCACTAGCCATGAACATAGGCCAGGGCCTCAGCCGTTCCTTGCCACTCCGTGTGGTAAATGGCATATTGGCAAGTTTACGCTTCTCCTCCGACAATTTTATTTTAGGTTTTGGAGTCCTTTTTTTACTGATATTTGGTGTTTTGGATTTGATATGCTCTGTACTATGCCATTGGGCATCGGCCTTGGCAGACGACGTTGCTGGCATTTCATCGTCTTGGCCATGACTAGTGGCAGCAGCTTCAGCACGAGGTGGAAGTGGATCTTGATCTTTCCCTAATTTTGGAACCTCAACATTTTTGTTCTCCATATTTTAATAGGCACAACTAAAAGGCACCTCAGGTAAACAATGGAGATGGATGGATACTAGTATACAATTATGGATGGACTGCCGAGTGCCGACACAGAGGTAGCTACAGCCGTGGACTACCGTACTGTACTGTGTCTGCTGCTAATATAGACTGGATGATAATGAGATGTAGTATGTATAAAGAAGAAGAAAAAAAAAACCACGGGTAGGTGGTATACAATTATGGATGGACTGCCGAGTGCCGACACAGAGGTAGCTACAGCCGTGGACTACCGTACTGTGTCTGCTGCTAATATAGACTGGTTGATAAAGAGATGTAGTATGTATGTATAAAGAAGAAAGAAAAAAAACCACGGGTAGGTGGTATACAATTATGGACGGACTGCCGAGTGCCGACACAGAGGTAGCTACAGCCGTGGACTACCGTACTGTGTCTGCTGCTAATATAGACTGGTTGATAAAGAGATGTAGTATGTATGTATAAAGAAGAAAGAAAAAAAAAACACGGGTAGGTGGTATACAATTATGGATGGACTGCCGAGTGCCGACACAGAGGTAGCTACAGCCGTGGACTACCGTACTGTACTGTGTCTGCTGCTAATATAGACTGGATGATAATGAGATGTAGTATGTATAAAGAAGAAAGAAAAAAAAACCACGGGTAGGTGGTATACAATTATGGATGGACTGCCGAGTGCCGACACAGAGGTAGCTACAGCCGTGGACTACCGTACTGTGTCTGCTGCTAATATAGACTGGTTGATAAAGAGATGTAGTATGTATGTATAAAGAAGAAAGAAAAAAAAACCACGGGTAGGTGGTATACAATTATGGACGGACTGCCGAGTGCCGACACAGAGGTAGCTACAGCCGTGGACTACCGTACTGTGTCTGCTGCTAATATAGACTGGTTGATAAAGAGATGTAGTATGTATGTATAAAGAAGAAAGAAAAAAAAACCACGGGTAGGTGGTATACAATTATGGGTGGAATGCCGAGTGCCGACACAGAGGTAGCTACAGCCGTGGACTACCGTACTGTGTCTGCTGCTAATATAGACTGGTTGATAAAGAGATGTAGTATGTATGTATAAAGAAGAACGAAAAAAAAACCACGGGTAGGTGGTATACAATTATGGATGGACTGCCGAGTGCCGACACAGAGGTAGCTACAGCCGTGGACTACCGTACTGTACTGTGTCTGCTGCTAATATAGACTGGATGATAATGAGATGTAGTATGTATAAAGAATAAAGAAAAAAAAACCACGGGTAGGTGGTATACAATTATGGAAGGACTGCCGAGTGCCGACACAGAGGTAGCTACAGCCGTGGACTACCGTACTGTGTCTGCTGCTAATATAGACTGGTTGATAATGAGATGTAGTATGTATAAAGAAGAAAGAAAAAAAAAACCACGGGTAGGTGGTATACAATTATGGATGGACTGCCGAGTGCCGACACAGAGGTAGCTACAGCCGTGAACTACCGTACTGTGTCTGCTGCGACTGGATGATAAATAATGATATAAAAAATATATATATATCACTACTGCAGCCGGACAGGTATATATTATATAATGACGGACCTGCTGGACACTGTCAGCAGCACTGCAGACTCCTAAAGTAAGCTACTAGTAGTATCAAGAAGATAGAAAAAAAAAGTTTTTTATTTTATAGAATAAAAAAACACCACACAAGTCACACGACGTGTGTTTAACTTTTACAGGCAGACATTCACAATACAATATAGTATACTATATACTGGTGGTCAGGTCACTGGTCAGTCACACTGGCAGTGGCACTCCTGCAGAAAAAAAGTGTGCACTGTTTAATTTTAATATGTACTCCTGGCTCCTGCTATAACCTAACTGCTCCCCAGTCTCCCCCACAATTAAGCTGTGTGAGCACAGTCAGATATTATACATAGATGATGCAGCAGCACACTGGGCTGAGCACAGATATGGTATGTGACTGAGTCACTGTGTATCGTTTTTTCAGGCAGAGAACGGATTATATTAAATAATATAAAACTGCACTGGTGGTCACTGGTCAGTCACTAGTATAACTAACTAATACTATCAGCAAAATTCTGTACTCTCTGTCTGAGTACTCCTCCTAAGCTCCAGTAAATGAAGTGTCACTGTCTCCCTCTGTCACTAGTATAACTAACTAATACTATCAGCAAAATTCTGCACTCTCTGTCTGAGTACTCCTCCTAAGCTCCAGTAAATGAAGTGTCACTGTCTCACTCTCACTCTCCTATCTATTTCTTCTCTAAACGGAGAGGACGCCAGCCACGTCCTCTCACTATCAATCTCAATGCACGTGTAAAATGGCGGCGACGCGCGGCTCCTTATATAGAATCCGAGTCTCGCGATAGAATCCGAGCCTCGCGAGAATCCGACAGCGTCATGATGACGTTCGGGCGCGCTCGGGTTAACCGAGCAAGGCGGGAAGATCCGAGTCGCTCGGATCCGTGTAAAAAAAGCTGAAGTTCGGGCGGGTTCGGATTCCGAGGAACCGAACCCGCTCATCACTAGTGCTGAGTACAATTCAAAATAAAATTGTCTCAGGGGAAATCTACCAGCTGAACAGAGAGAGGGACAAATGCTGTTTAAAAAAAAATATATGTGAAAAACTAATTTTCACAGGGGCAGATCCATAATAAAATCATAGGGGGCACCACGGAGGGGAAGAGAGTAGGGGTATTTGTGCGGTGCCGAAGGTGTGCTCCTAGAAAAGTTGGTTTTACAAAGGGAACGCCATATCCTTGAGCCACACCCTCATTTTCATCAGAGTTGAACCAAGTCCTGATTCAGAGCTGCCCTCATGTCAGAACTCGGCTTATAGATCCTAATCTTGGGTTTTAAATTGTTTGTAAGTCCCTCCTTCGTGATTTCAGGTATCATTTCACACAGGAGAGTGTGGTCAAGATTGACTGGAAATTACTGGAAATGAATGTTATTGTTGTTAACCTTCGTAGGATGTTCAGGTCTTTTTTGACCCATATCAAATTACACCTTTGGTGTATGCTCCAAATAACATGACTTTAGCTGTTATTATACATTTTCAAAAACTCTACATATTATTGGGGAAATACCGCACTGGTATAAATTTGATATCATAAATGAATATAATAACCAAAATAAAAAGATATAAGGAAAACTTGGTTTTCTTGTTTTTGATTTGGTGGTGCACCCTGAGTCAATAGTAACTAGAGACAACAGGAGGAGAAAAAAGGACTCTTTTTTGGGCGCACTCTTGACTTAATTGATGTATGAGAAAATTGAAAATTTGATCTAAAAAATAACTTTTATTAATGTTACAACAGTAAAATATGTACAGTGGTCAAATGGTATCAAAAGTAATCCAACAAATAAACTTAATAGCAATAGATTAGCTGATATTAGCTATAATGTAATACTCCAATATAATCAATAATAATTGGATGCTAAAATTAGCATGATAGTTCCGGCTGCCGGCGTCCAAAGCCTGTTGTGGGAGATAGAACCCTCCAATTTTACGTGACAGATAAGACACCTGAATACACTATCCCAAAATTAGTTAAGGTGCCTGATGGCATAATATACCAGTTGTCGTGGGGAAAGAAAGGACAAAGTAAGAAATAAGATAGTAGAGTGAATCTGCTGTCAGTGTTAGTCTCTGAGCATTAGGCAAGTCTGTTCTCTACTAAACTGAGTATTCCTCAAGGGTCGCCCACTTGAGTACTGGCCCAGCCCTACACAGATTACCTTCCAAGATCGGACGGTTTTGGGCGTTACCAGTGTGGTATGATAGTAGAGTCGGTGATAAAGGATAATCAGATGCTTCTGGAATCACTGATGAGAGTTCACGAATTACATAGTATCAAAGAAAGTGTCAGAGATAAGATGGATCTGCTGCCAATGTTAGACAGGGACAAGCCCTGAATCAATGGTGAGAGTCCATGAAAGATAGAAAAAGGCTGGAATAAGTGAGGAAGAAGCAGACTCAACAAATTGTCGGCTACTGTGAACAAGAAAAATGTAATGACGTTAGTAAATGAGCTAGATAAGCCAATGTAGAATAATAACTAGGGTAATTGGTTCTGACACCAGATGCAAAACAGTTCAAGTGTAAAACAATGAGATGCAAAAAATTGAAAAACGAGATAGCAGTAGGACATTTAAGTAGAGTCTAATTGAGGCCTGTGGTATTCTGTGCTAAGTAGTTTCAATAATACTGATACTGATGTAGCATATAGCTGATAGTAATAAACATTCTAGCAAGTACACAGAATGCCACTCAGAGGCTAAGATTGCAAAACGACACTATAAATAAATAAATGCCTGTGTGGGTGAGTATAATTACATAAATGAATAGCTGTGCTCAAAGCACATATCACCTAAATACTGAAGTAATAATTAATACATATCACTGTGAACCAGCACATAATTGATCTTGGTAATTAGGTAATAATAAACGTATGGGCATATATAACAAGGAAATGTTATCTCAAAAAATTGACAGAAAAAACTGCACAGGTGATGATATAATGTAAATAATAAACGTATGGGCATATATAACAAGGAAATGTCATTTCAAAAAATTGACAGAAAAAACTGCACAGGTGATGATATAATGTAAATCCATTCAGGTGGCCAGATAATTTGAACAAGGAGAGAGAGAGATATATACTGATATTATGTAGAGAAGTGGAGAAGCCGGCGCTTAGGTAATGTTTGTGGTACTAGTTTTACAAAATTACATAGAAACACCTAATTCTAGCATATAACACGTCTCAATATTTCTTTGAGTGGCAGCTTATGAAACAGAAATTTGTGTTTGTTAGACACATAAAGGTGAATATAAGAAGAGGAGAACACAAGCGCCAAAATGTGTTTTTTAAAATATATAAAAGGTGAACACGGATAGGTGAGGTGGTAGGTTTGACTTGATCACTTATCTGATTTAGATATGCAATGATCTGTCATCCTTCATTTGGATTCAGTACATGGAAATAAAAACAAAGCAAAACATAGGGGTATATTTACTAAGCTCCCGATTTTGACCGAGATGCCGT
This sequence comes from Pseudophryne corroboree, assembly GCF_028390025.1. NCBI lineage: Eukaryota > Metazoa > Chordata > Amphibia > Anura > Myobatrachidae > Pseudophryne > Pseudophryne corroboree. The sequence goes on from NC_086451.1 coordinate 329,053,584, forward strand.
TTTTTCTTCAAAGTGTCATCTCGGTTAATCTCGGTCATTTACTAAACACTAATCACGGCAGTGATGAGGGCATTCGTAATTTTTTGCAAGTTCAGGTAAAAAATTACGAATGAATACACCATCGGTCAAAACGCGGCTGTTTAAGTATGAATCTCGGTCATTTACTAAGAAGTGCAAAGCCAAAAAAGAACAAACACTGCCGTCAAAAATTACAACTCGTAAAAAAGTGCTTAAAAAAAACAGACCTTTTTTATTTATTCGTGATTGGATAGGCATGCACGGATCCATGAGATCCGTGCATGTATATCAGTGGGAAGGGGTGGGAAAGTGCTTATTTTTTCAAAAAAAATTGCGTGGGGTCCCCCCTCCTAAGCATAACCAGCCTCGGGCTCTTTGAGCCGATCCTGGTTGCAGAAATATGGGGAAAAAAATGACAGGGGTTCCCCCATATTTAAGCAACCAGCATCGGGCTCTGCGCCTGGTCCTGGTCCCAAAAATACGGGGGACAAAAAGAGTAGGGGTCCCCCGTATTTTTAAAACCAGCACCGGGCTCCACTAGCTGGACAGATAATGCCACAGCCGGGGGTCACTTTTATACAGCGCCCTGCGGCCGTGGCATCAAAAATCCAACTAGTCACCCCTGGCCGGGGTACCCTGGGGGAGTGGGAACCCCTTCAATCAAGGGGTCCCCCCCCCCCAGCCACCCAAGGGCCAGGGGTGAAGCCCGAGGCTGTCCCCCCCCATCCAATGGGCTGCGGATGGGAGGGCTGATAGCCTTTGTTGTAAAATAAAAGATATTGTTTTTAGTAGCAGTACTACAAGTCCCAGCAAGCCTCCCCCGCATGCTGGTACTTGGAGAACCACAAGTACCAGCATGCGGCGGAAAAACGGGCCCGCTGGTACCTGTAGTACTACCACTAAAAAAATACCCAAAAAAAGACAAGACACACACAACGTGAAAGTATAATTTTATTACATACATACACACATACATACATACTTACCTATGGCCCCACGCAGGTCGGTCCTCTTGTCCAGTAGAATCCAAGGGGTACCTGTTGAATAAATTATACTCACGAGATCCAGGGGTCCAGGCTCCTCGGCAAATCCAGGGTTAATCCACGTACTTGTTAAAAATAAAAAAACGGTATTCCGACCACGAACTGAAAGGGGACCCATGTTTGCACATGGGTCACCTTCCCACGAATGCCAGAAACCCACTTTGACTTCTGTCTAAGTGGGTTTCTTCAGCCAATCAGGGAGTGCCACGTTGTAGCACTCTCCTGATCAGCTGTGTGGTCCTGTCCTCACTGACAGGCAGCACACGGCAGTGTTACAATGTAGCGCCTATGCGCTACATTGTAACCAATGCTGGGAACTTTCTGCTCAGCGGTGACGTCACTTTAGGTCAACCGCAGGGCAGAAAGTTCCCAGCATTGGTTACAATGTAGCGCATAGGCGCTACATTGTAACACTGCCGTGTGCTGCCTGTCAGTGAGGACAAGAGCACACAGCTGATCAGGAGAGTGCTACAACGTGGCACTCCCTGATTGGCTGAAGAAACCCACTTAGACAGAAGTCAAAGTGGGTTTCTGGCATTCGTGGGAAGGTGACCCATGTGCAAACATGGGTCCCCTTTCAGTTCGTGGTCGGAATACCGTTTTTTTATTTTTAACAAGTACGTGGATTAACCCTGGATTTGCCGAGGAGCCTGGACCCCTGGATCTCGTGAGTATAATTTATTCAACAGGTACCCTTGGATTCTACTGGACAAGAGGACCGACCTGCGTGGTGCCATAGGTAAGTATGTATGTATGTATGTGTGTATGTATGTAATAAAATTATACTTTCACGGTGTGTGTGTCTTGTCTTTTTTTGGGTATTTTTTTAGTGGTAGTACTACAGGTACCAGCGGGCCCGTTTTTCCGCCGCATGCTGGTACTTGTGGTTCTCCAAGTACCAGCATGCGGGGGAGGCTTGCTGGGACTTGTAGTACTGCTACTAAAAACAATATCTTTTATTTTACAACAAAGGCTATCAGCCCTCCCATCCGCAGCCCATTGGATGGGGGGGGACAGCCTCGGGCTTCACCCCTGGCCCTTGGGTGGCTGGGGGGGGGGACCCCTTGATTGAAGGGGTCCCCACTCCCCCAGGGTACCCCGGCCAGGGGTGACTAGTTGGATTTTTGATGCCACGGCCGCAGGGCACTATATAAAAGTGACCCCCGGCTGTGGCATTATCTGTCCAGCTAGTGGAGCCCGGTGCTGGTTTTAAAAATACGGGGGACCCCTACTCTTTTTGTCCCCCGTATTTTTGGGACCAGGACCAGGCGCAGAGCCCGATGCTGGTTGCTTAAATATGGGGGAACCCCTGTCATTTTTTTCCCCATATTTCTGCAACCAGGATCGGCTCAAAGAGCCCGAGGCTGGTTATGCTTAGGAGGGGGGACCCCACGCATTTTTTGGGGGGATTTTACATTGTTTAATTAAAAAAAAAAAAAAAAAAGAACCCCAGCACGGATCACACAGATCCGGCCGAGATTGATTGTAAAAAAAAACGGCAGTGTTTTGCTAATCACTGCCGTAAAATTAGGTAAAAAAAAAACGAATGACATCGACATCGGAAGAAAAGAAAAACACGAATACGACAGCTTAGTAAATCCATCGTAATAAATTCAAAAAGTTGCAGTTTTACACTGTCGATGTCATTCGTGATTGAACTTTGACCTATTTTCGGGAATTACGAATGTTAGTAAATGTACCCCATAGTGTGTACCATTCATAAAACATGTCGCATATACACTGTCTGGATCAGAGCGGCATCATTAGGGATTTAGCAAATTCCCATTAGTAAATATTTCTTAGCCACATCAGTGTAAAATTTAAAAACATAAATTTAATACAATAATATAAGAATGGCTGAATGACACACGTACAAGAAATAAAAACATATAAAGCTTATCTGTCCATAAATTGGATATCTGCAAACATCTGCGACATGTTTTATGAATGGTACACACTATGTTTTGCTTTGTTTTTATTTCCATGTACTGAATCCAAATGAAGGATGACAGATCATTGCATATCTAAATCAGATAAGTGATCAAGTCAAACCTACCACCTCACCTATCCGTGTTCACCTTTTATATATTTTAAAAAACACATTTTGGCGCTTGTGTTCTCCTCTTCTTATATATACTGATATTACCCTGATGATTAGCAGAACTGTCCTGAGTCTCGCAAGCCAGGGAAAGGAAATCTCAATTCCAGGAGGTAACAAGTCCAAGGATTTGGATACGGTTAATTTGCCGACAGTCAGTGGAACACTGTCCGTGCAGGACAGTGCGTGGCCGCCCGGCAGAGGTACACCAGCCGGCAGGCTGATACAGGCGTCTGGAACAGGGACTGTGCAGTCTCTTGTCACGGACGAACGCAGGCGTCCCGTGGTGAAGTAGAAAACACTCGTGCGGGAAATGAGATCGCTTCGTGACACCCGTAACCGCGGATCCACAACCCCCCGCTGGTGCAGCCACGAGACTGGAGAAGCGCCGCGCGGGCAGCAATATGGCGCCTGGCGCTGGACCTGAAGTCACCACTACTGCCTCCAAGAAAGCTGCGGCGGAGGGGACTGACCATGCAGGCTCACAGGTATGCCGAGATCCGGAGGCTCCTGTAACATATGGGGATGTTGTGGCAGCAATAAAAGCCACTATGGCTCCCCTGCTTTCACAGGCTGTCAGTGATATTACGACACAGCTGCAGCACTTACAGCAGAAAGTCTCACACACTGAATCTCAATTGCAGGCTGCTACACATGACATAGAAGGGCTGCACCACTCAGTGAAATCTCTAACTACGGAGAACTATCAGATTTGGAATAAATTAGATGATATGGAAAATCGCTCAAGAAGAAATAATATCAGACTTGTGGGATTGCCGGAATCACTTAAAGGCACGGCGCTGGCTCACTTTGTCCGTGTTACCCTTCCTGCAATTTTAAATATAGAACGGGAATGCAGTGATCTAGTTATTGAGATAGTACACCGTGTGGGTCCGGTGCCCACCCCCAACAGATCACGCCCACGTGTAACTTTGTTCCGTTGTCTGAACTACCTTCATAAAGTAGCATTCTGGTCCGCATCTCGCAAAACGAGAGATATTCAATGGGAGGGTAACAAGCTTTTCATATTCCAGGACTATTCGGTGGAACTGACCCGGGCCCGCAAAGCTTTTTCCCCCATTTGCTCTCAACTTGTTTCAGAGGGCCGCAAGTTTGGCCTGCTCTACCCCGCTCGCTTGCGCATTTATGAGGGTACCTCCCACAAAGATTTTCTGTCGCCTGCTGACGCGGTGGCCTACCTCCGTAATATATCCAGAGAAGACAACGCGGACATTTCTGATCTCCCCTCAGCGACAACTTGACCGTGTGCTACTGAATATCCCCCTGCGGTCTAGTCACTCATTTCACATGGACTGCCCTGGTTCGTTTTGTTATGGCAACTATTACGCACGGACACTGGTGTAGTCCCCGCTACTCCGTAATTGCCTTGCCTGTTCTTAGATTCTGTTTTGACCGATTTTTCTATTTCTTTTTGAAATGTTCCTATTACCGTGCTTATTCTACAGATGCATATTGGGTTACTTTTTGTGTTGGCTGGGATATACCCCATTATGCTGAACTTTAATGGTTATATCGCCTTATTCATTACATTAGCCACAGGTCTTCTATTACATGCTGCTCACTGCATATCGCTTATAACATACTGTTTTTTGGAGCATTTGGTTACATAGCTTTATTACTAGGGGTTTCTGGGTGGGATTTGTTTACGTACATCGCGGTGGGGGAGGGGCTCCTCCTTTATTGCTGGTGCACACCACTTAATGCCAGGGTGCGGGACCGCTACCGCTGGTGTTCGCCCATGCTCGTTGACCGGAGGTCACTGGTCACAGAAGCATCGGCTATTTATTGAAGTATCACATTTTCAATTGTATGGCCTGTTAGTTACTACTGCTTTCCATTACTATTTCTTCTTTCTCCACCTGTTTTGTCTCTTCCCTCCCCCCTCTTTCCCACCCCCCTTTCTCAGGAAGGTGATTATGTTCATGCCTCTTATGCGGACAGCATACAATTCCTCTGTTTTGCCTTTTCCTCTGAACCATGCCTGATCTGATGGTGGGATCTTGGAATGTCGGGGGCTTTAATTCCCCAGCAAAGAGACGGAAAATACTCCTGTATTTGGGTAAACAGCAAATAGACCTGGCATTCCTCCAAGAAACGCACCTAACTCCAGAGGAAACGGCAAAATTGAATGCTCTGAACTGGCGGGTTTTAGGTTTTAGCTCTTTCAATTCTAAGGCTAGAGGGGTTGTTATATTGGTGAAACGTTCTATGCCCACTGAAGTCCTGTCCACTGTTATTGATCCTGAAGGTCGTTATGTGATAATGTCGGGTAAGATTACTGGTAGAGTCTATACGCTATGTAACGTCTATGCACCCAATGTTTATTCCAAGAGTTTCTTTCAATCCTTACTCGCCAAATTGACTCCCCTTCTCACAGACCCCTTAATACTCTGCGGAGATTTGAACCTTATCTCCTCCTCCTATTTGGACCGATCCCATACACCGACAAGACCTCTTTCATTGCCCAAATTTGGGGTCCCTCTATTAGCTGACAGCCTACAGATGGTAGATATCTGGAGAGCCTTACACCCCACAGAGAAGGAATACACGTGCCTCTCAGCGGCCCACCACACACTATCTAGGATAGATTATATTTTATTATCCTATTCTCTATTACCGAATGTGTCAGATTCGCAAATTGAGGCAATTTCCTTATCGGATCATGCCCTAGTTACTGCAACACTTCATTTTCCAGACGTATCCCCTTCTCCTAGACTGTGGAGATTCCCCTCATATCTCGCACACTCCCTGAAATTTCAACAAAGATTGGAATCCTCTTGGGAGGCCTTTAAAACTAACAATACATCCCACTTGGATGAAGATCCAATTTTATTCTGGATGACTGCAAAATCGGTCCTCCGGGGAGACATCATATCCTATGTCTCAGCCACCAATAAGAAATATGCCTCTCAATATATAGAGTTTCAGGGGCCCCTGTCAGCAGCCTATCAGCAATACAAATCTTTCCCGACTCCTCAAAATCGCCTCATATACATCGAAGCCAAAGCACACTTTAATGAATTCATATCTTCCATGGGTAACAGATATTCATTCTCGGTGAACTATCGGTTCTACAAATTTGGCAATAAAACGGGCAAGTTGTTGACGACACTCCTCACTGGTTCCCGCCCTCCCATGGTAACTCATCCTTTGCATACCCTCGCTGGCACTTTAACTACTAATAATCAGGAGATCTCTGATGTCATGAAATCATTTTACAAGGACTTATACTCCACTTCCTCAGGCTCCTCCCCTTCCACTCCTCCCACCCAGTCGCCATGGCCCAAAGACTTTTGGGATAATCTTTCTGTTCCCCAGCTTCATTCTTCCATGGTATCACCATTGCTAGCTCCTATTTCATTAGAGGAAGTCCGGAGTGTCATTGGACAGTTTGGCAGGAACAAAGCACCGGGCCCTGATGGCTTTAGTGCCGATTTTTATAAAATTCTTCTATCCCGAATAGGAGACACCCTGGTGTCTGTCCTTAATGCGATTCTGTCTTCTGACACTCTCCCCAAACATTTCAACACTGCCATCCTCAAAGTCATCCCCAAATCTGATAGAGACTTATCCCAACCGGGATCATATCGTCCAATTTCGCTGTTAAACCTTGATTACAAGCTACTCACTAAAATCTTAGCTAATCGGATTAAATTATTACTCCCTCATATCATACATAAAGATCAAACTGGGTTCATCTGGGGCAGACACTCGGAGATCAATGTACGGAGAGTACTATCTGCCATTTATGCTTCCTCTTCCTCTTCAACTACTCCTTCTCTTCTCTCACTCGACGCGGAAAAAGCGTTTGACATGGTGAACTGGGACCATCTTTTTTCCACACTCCTACACTTTGGCTTCCCTGCAGATTTTGTAAATCTTTTAAAACTTCTCTACACGGCTCCACAAACCCAGATATCCTGTAATGGAGTTCTCTCTTCTCCCTTTGAGATCCAGAGGGGTACCAGACAGGGCTGCCCTTTATCCCCCTTATTATTTGCAATTGCACTGGAACCCCTAGCGATAGCCTTACGCCAATCGAGTGTAATCAAGGGAATTAAAATTGGAGATGTTGACCTCCGCCTTGCCCTCTTTGCCGATGATATGCTATTATTTGTCTCAGATCCGTCGACCTCTATCCCAGAGATCCTTGGATTGATACAGGCATTCGGAGTTAGGGCAGGGTATACGGTTAATGTGGCCAAGTCAGAACTTTTACCCTTAGGCCCCTCCTCCCGTACCATTTCCACACTTCTCCCGTCTCTTTCATTCAAAATTGCCCACACAAAGATTACATACCTAGGGATTCAAATCCCAGCGAACCTTTCCAGACTATATGAGGAAAATTTCCTGTCCTGGCACGTATCACCACACTATTGGATGGTTGGAAATTGTTGCCCCTGTCCCTGTTAGGGAGAATAGCTGTGTTACAGAGTATAGTTTTTCCAAAAATATTTTATCTCATGCAGATGCTCCCAGTCCGCCTTACTAAGCATGACATTCAAGATTTACGGAAAGTTATGTCGAGGTTCTTATGGAAAGGCAAAAAAGCATTCATCGCTTTGGATAAATTAATGGCCCCTAAGTCCGCAGGTGGATTTGGTGTTCCTGACTACGCGTCCTACTCAATGGCGTCTTTATTTAGATGTGCTGCTGACTGGCTGTTTGACAGGGAACTCTTTACAGACTCTGCTTTAGATGAGGCACTATTCACTCCTTACTCCCCGGGGGCATTGCTCCTGTCCGTACCCTCACTGATCCCGAACCACATCCTCACCAACCCCCTTTTTCGTGATATCTATTATAACTGGCGCTCTTTACACAAGAAATTTAAATGTAATCCCGAGAAATCCATATGCACTCCGATATGGGGTAATCTAGCTTTTCCCCCATCTCTCATTAACTCAAATTACCGGCTTTGGAAAGAGAAAGGACTCTCAAACTCTTCCAAAGTATTCGACCCGGGAGGCTCTATGTATTCCTTCTCATCACTCCAAGAGAAATTTGACCTACCCCATTCTTATTTTTTCATGTACCTCCAGACACGACATTATTTAGGCTCAGTCAATCACATGGTTACTACTCCACATGAAGCCCCTCCATCTTCTAACCCACTACTACTCTCGCTTAATATACATAGAACGGGCCCGACACGCATTAGACAAATATATTCTATTCTGACATCTAGTACAACAGAAGGTAGATGGGATAGACTACTTACCCAATGGCGTAAGGATATACCTAGCCTAACTAGTCATCACTAACTCAGTGACCATTATGTCTCTACCCTCAAAGCCCATTCACTGCTATCTTTCCTCGATTTTATTGTTAAGAGCATCTTTACCCTCCTTCCCTATTTACCCTAGTGTACTTCCCTGCCCTCCTCTTCTTCTTCTATCTCTTTCCGAACTTTCTTTCTTATCTTCATACCAAAATAAATTTTCGAATGATGTTTCTAATGTTTAGTTTCAGGGAATATCTTCTTGTGAGTTACTATGGTACAAATATTGAATACCTGAACTGTGGGTATAGGTGCCTTCTTCTACCTCCATACTCCTGTAACTTCGAGGACTATTCCTATTAATGCTACCCTATGCTTTTTGACTTGTTCTTGGAGTGACAGATTTAACGATTTTCATATCATTAAAGACTACAGGATTGTAGAGTATGATGTAAAAAAAAAAAAAAATATTGAGTTCACCGAGCTGCTTTGTTTCTGCTTGTGCGCACTGCTAGGATTGTCTATTTTATATATCTATTATCAGATTGTTAATGTTTCTCATGTTAATATGAGGTGCTGATATAGAATAAGTCAATCATAATGAATCCAGGCATTCTGCTTTAATTTAATATTTTTTTTCTATACCCCAATATTAAGGAATTACAACTTTGTATACTGTAGGTATCACAACTGTACATGACGCTTTCATAAATTATGATGAACATATGGATGGTATAATAGAGGGCCATCAAAATATGGCATTTGTGGCAACAACAGTGACAAGACATTGGGCATAATTCAAACTTGATCGTAGCCATGCAAAATTTTGCACGGCTACGATCAGTTACTCAGACATGCACGTGGGGGGGACCCAGCACAGGGCTAGTCCGCCCCGCATGTCTGGCTCTGCCCCACTGTACAAGTTCAAAAGCATTGCACAGCGGCAATGCTTTTGTACTTGATGAGTAGTTCCATACCAGCGCAGCTCCTGCGCACAGGCAGGGAGCTACTAGTCACTGACCGGGTCATAGCGGCTGTGTGTGATGTCACGCAGCAGCCGCAGCCTGCCCCCCACACGGTCCGGGTACACCTGCGTTGCCCGGACCGCACCCCTAAAAAGGCGGCCAAATGCCACTGGCCCGCACCCTCCTGCCCAGCGACCGCCTCTGCCTGGTAGGGCTGAGATGGCCGTCGGCTGTCTGGCATGCGCCAGCATATGCGCAGTTCAGACCTGATCGGCTGCTGTGCGAAAATGCACAGCAGTGATCAGGTCTGAATTAGGCCCCTTGTCTGTAATGACATCAGTTATAAGAGAGTGAGGCTCCCGAGGACGCACCATATCAAGGAATTGAAATATTTTTAGGGATTTGGATAGATGTCATATTGGGGGACTTTGATTTGATGTGTTGTAGAAGTGATTATTATACCAAACACCCACTAACAAATCCTTTACCTGCTTATCTTGCAATATATCTCTACCAGCTATTAGGGTGCCATTTATAATCAAGGGATCTCTCCCACTGATATATAAACTGTTTGATACACATTATTGGACCAATGCTATACAGGAACTTGTAGACAGTTGTAACTAACACTCATTTGTGAGGCTACTGTGAGCCTCCTTGTAGGTGAATGATACGGTGAGGACAATTCCAAGTTGATACCTCATAGAAGGAGTATGGTGTTATTTATGAGAAATTAACCAAATAGAGGACAGATTAGCATACACCATATTTTTTGTATAGCATTTTTATGCACACTTTCCTTCTGTAGTTTTACACGCATCTCTCTATAATTTTAGTATTTCACTGACAGGACGTGATATGTAATGTTTAATATTATGAAATACAAGGAATGTTTTAAAACCTATACACTACTACAGACAGCCTCTGTTCTACTGTGTTGCACATATGGGAGACTCAACCTGTAATACCCTGCCTAGGGAATATAGCACTAAGATCTCTTACTGGCTGGTTCCTCTGCAACAGGCTGGTAGGATGGTCCCTCTTCCACAGGCTGGTCAATGGTACAGGTTGGCAGGAAAGTCCCTCTGGCAGCTGGCTGGTCTCTGGGTGCAGGAATCCAGCATGCTCTCACTGTGCAGAAAAGTCAACACACTATACTGTTTCTATTAGCCCACTAGCCTCTCATGTAATTGAAGCCACGCCCCCACACACAGCCACTTCCTGGATCTGTTATCAGCACAGACTGAGAGCTGGGGAGATGAAAGCAGTCTCAATCAACAAATTATGTTGATTGATTAACTGCTGTGCAGGCCAAAAGGGTGAGTGGGGAGGAAGGGGCACCCGCTGTGAGCTGCTGCGACTCACACCACTCACTATAGCTGACAGCCAGCTGAGATAGGAAGGGGTTAAGGAGCAGGACTTCACAGACAGTTTGTCCGTAGGCAGGAGTGTGCTAGGGGGGCGACCGCCCCCACCGCCCCCCTCTGTATCCGTGCCTGTTTGGATGTGAACCAGACAGGTGGTAGATACGGATCGCATATGAATGTAGAAATATCCAGCACAAGAATCGTTAATACTGCACAGTGATTTAGAATTAGGATGGGACATGGGGAGTCATTAGAATGATTAAAATGACGCAACTTTGTCTCACCATCCCACAGGAAGGTATCTGCAATAGGATGAATACAGCAACTGTGTGTTATATTAATAAAGGAACAAGTTTCACTGATTATTAAGATTTATGTGCATGTCACTCCACTGAACAAGAGACATATTTATTTATATATATATTTATCGAAAAGATGCTACCTTCTGAGTCATACAAAAGAATAGCGCATGATCATCCAGCTCATAAACAAAATTTTTTTTTTTTTGGTAAAAAAGATTAAGCACAAACGCATTGTTCAGATTATGGGGGTCATTCCGAGTTGTTCGCTCGCAAGCTGCTTTTAGCAGCTTTGCACACGCTAAGCCGCCGCCTACTGGGAGTGAATCTTAGCATATCAAAATTGCGAACGAAAGATTAGCAGAATTGCGAATAGACACTTCTTAACAGTTTCTGAGTAGCTTCAAACTTACTCGGCATCTGCGATCAGTTCAGTGCTTGTCGTTCCTGGTTTGACGTCACAAACACACCCAGCGTTCGCCCAGACACTCCCCCCGTTTCTCCAGCCACTCCCGCGTTTTTCCCGGAAACGGTAGAGTTTTTTCGCACACTCCCATAAAACGGCCAGTTTCCGCCCAGAAACACCCACTTCCTGTCAATCACACTCCGATCACCAGAACGAAGAAAAAACCTCGTAATGCCGTGAGTAAAATTCCTAACTGCATAGCAAATTTACTTGGCGCAGTCGCACTGCGGACATTGCGCATGCGCATTAGCGACTAATCGCTCCGTTGCGAGAAAAAAATACAGAGCGAACAACTCGGAATGACCTCCTATGTGTACAAATGAAGAGAGAAGCATGATAACTGGCAAAGAAGTGGAATCGCATCATCTTCATGATAACTGTATACACCTAGGGTGCATACATTCTATAGTACTGTGAAATATAAGAGACTTTTGGGCCATACACACTGAAAGATTTAAGTGAACAAAATGAACATTCTAGTTCATTCGTTAATTAATGAACGAGAACTCGTTCATATTGTTCAGTGTGTAGGCACCAATGATGAACGATGCGCGGCCCGTGCTCGTTCATCGTTGGTGCCCCGTCGCTTATGCATGCAGGCCAATATGGACAATCTCGTAAATATTAGCATGCACTGCTATGGAGCTGGGTGACGGGGGGAGTGAAGAAACTTTTCCCCCGCCACCGGAAAACACCTAGGTTGCAGGCATTCTATGGTACCGATAAATATAAGAGACTTCAGTGAGCTTTGTTACCACTGTCTCAAATAAATAGTAACATTGGGGGTAATTTAGAGTTGATCGCAGCAGCAAATTTGTTAGCAGTTGGGCAAAACCATGGCCCTCATTCCGAGTTGTTCGCTCGCTAGCTAGTTTTAGCAGAAATGCAAATGCAAAGCCGCCGCCCTCTTGGAGTGAATCTTAGCATAGCAGAATTGCTAACGAAAGATTAGCAATTCTGCTATTAAGTATTTCCTTGCAGTTTCTGAGAAGCTCCAGACCTACTCCTAGATTGCGATCACCTCAGTCCGTTTAGTTCCTGGTTTGACGTCATAAACACGCCCAGCGTCCGGCCAGCCACTCCTCCGTTTCTCCAGCCACTCCTGCGTTTTTACCTGGCATGCCTGCGTTTTTTAGCACACTCCCTGAAAACGGCAAGTTTCCGCCCAGAAACACCCACTTCCTGTCAATCACACTACGATCAGCAGAGCGATTGAAAAGCTTTTTTCGCCCGTGAGTAAAAAAGCATAGTTTTGTGTAAAATTGCTTAGCGCGTGCGCCCTGGTGTGCATACGCATGCGCAAAACTGCCAGATTTTAGCTTATTAGCAATTCTGCTAAAAATAACAGCGAGCGAGCGAACAACTCGGAAGGACCACCCATGTGCACTGCAGGGGGGCAGATATAACATGTGCAAAGAGAGTTAGATTTGGGTGGGGCGTGTTCAAACTGAAATCTAAATTGCAGTGTAAAAATAAAGCAGCCAGTATTTACCCTGCAAAGAAACAATATAACCCACCCAAATCTAACTCTCTCTGCACATGTTATATCTGCCCCCCCCCCCTGCAGTGCACATGGGGGGGTCATTCCGAGTTGTTCGCTCGCTAGCTGCTTTTAGCAGCATTGCACATGCTAGGCCGCCGCCCTCTTGGAGTGTATCTTAGCTTAGCAGAATTGCGAACGAAAGATTAGCAGAAATGCTAATAAATTATTCTTTGCAGTTTCTGAGTAGCTCCGGACCTACTCACAGATTGCGATCAGCTCAGTCCGTTTAGTTCCTGGTTTGACATCACAATCACGCCCTGCGTTCGGCCAGCCACTCCCCCGTTTCTCCAGACACTCCCGCGTTTTTCCCTGACACTCCTGCGTTTTTTTGCAAATGCTGGGAAAACGCTGAGTTACCACCCAAAAACGCCCCTTTCCTGTCAATCATTCACCGATCAGCAGTGCGACTGAAAAGCGCCGCAGAATCCACAGCAAATTTGCTAAGTTTTAGTTAACTAACTAAGCGCATGCGCCCTGCGTGCCTTGCGCATGCGCAGTTTGCAACAAATTGCAGCACAGCGAAAATCGGCAATGAATGAACAACTCGTGATGAGCGCCTGAAATTTTTCGGGTTTTGTGTTTTGGTTTTGGGTTCGGTTCCGCGGCCGTGTTTTGGGTTCGACCGCGTTTTGGCAAAACCTCACCGAATTTTTTTTGTCGGATTCGGGTGTGTTTTGGATTCGGGTGTTTTTTTAAAAAAACCCTAAAAAACAGCTTAAATCATAGAATTTGGGGGTCATTTTGATCCCATATTATTATTAACCTCAAAAACCATAATTTCCACTCATTTTCAGTCTATTCTGAATACCTCACACCTCACAATATTATTTTTAGTCCTAAAATTTGCACCGAGGTCGCTGGATGACTAAGCTAAGCGACCCTAGTGGCCGACACAAACACCTGGGCCATCTAGGAGTGGCACTGCAGTGTCACGCAGGATGTCCCTTCCAAAAAACCCTCCCCAAACAGCACATGACGCAAAGAAAAAAAGAGGTGCAATGAGGTAGCTGTGTGAGTAAGATTAGCAACCCTAGTGGCCGACACAAACACCGGGCCCATTTAGGAGTGGCACTGCAGTGTCACGCAGGATGTCCCTTCCAAAAAACCCTCCCCAAACAGCACATGACGCAAAGAAAAAAAGAGGCGCAATGAGGTAGCTGTGTGAGTAAGATTAGCGACCCTAGTGGCCGACACAAACACCGGGCCCATCTAGGAGTGGCACTGCAGTGTCACGTAGGATGTCCCTTCCAAAAAACCCTCCCCAAACAGCACATGACGCAAAGAAAAAAAGAGGCGCAATGAGGTAGCTGTGTGAGTAAGATTAGCGACCGTAGTGGCCGACACAAACACCGGGCCCATTTAGGAGTGGCACTGCAGTGTCACGCAGGATGTCCCTTCCAAAAAACCCTCCCCAAACAGCACATGACGCAAAGAAAAAAAGAGGCGCAATGAGGTAGCTGTGTGAGTAAGATTAGCGACCCTAGTGGCCGACACAAACACCGGGCCCATCTAGGAGTGGCACTGCAGTGTCACGCAGGATGTCCCTTCCAAAAAACCCTCTCCAAACAGCACATGACGCAAAGAAAAAAAGAGGCGCAATGAGGTAGCTGTGTGAGTAAGATTAGCGACCGTAGTGGCCGACACAAACACCGGGCCCATTTAGGAGTGGCACTGCAGTGTCACGCAGGATGTCCCTTCCAAAAAACCCTCCCCAAACAGCACATGACGCAAAGAAAAAAAGAGGCGCAATGAGGTAGCTGTGTGAGTAAGATTAGCGACCCTAGTGGCCGACACAAACACCGGGCCCATCTATGAGTGGCACTGCAGTGTCACGCAGGATGGCCCTTCCAAAAAACCCTCCCCAAACAGCACATGACGCAAAGAAAAAAAGAGGCGCAATGAGGTAGCTGACTGTATGAGTAAGATAAGCGACCCTAGTGGCCGACACAAACACCGGGCCCATTTAGGAGTGGCACTGCAGTGTCACGCAGGATGTCCCTTCCAAAAAACCCTCCCCAAACAGCACATGACGCAAAGAAAAATAAAAGAAAAAAGAGGTGCAAGATGGAATTGTCCTTGGGCCCTCCCACCCACCCTTATGTTGTATAAAAAAAACAGGACATGCACACTTTAACCAACCCATCATTTCAGTGACAGGGTCTGCCACACGACTGTGACTGATATGACGGGTTGGTTTGGACCCCCCCCCAAAAAAGAAGCAATTAATCTCTCCTTGCACAAACTGGCTCTACAGAGGCAAGATGTCCACCTCATCATCATCCTCCGATATATCACCGTGTACATCCCCCTCCTCACAGATTATCAATTCGTCCCCACTGGAATCCACCATCTCAGCTCCCTGTGTACTTTGTGGAGGCAATTGCTGCTGGTCAATGTCTCCGCGGAGGAATTGATTATAATTAATTTTAATGAACATCATCTTCTCCACATTTTCTGGATGTAACCTCGTACGCCGATTGCTGACAAGGTGAGCGGCGGCACTAAACACTCTTTCGGAGTACACACTTGTGGGAGGGCAACTTAGGTAGAATAAAGCCAGTTTGTGCAAGGGCCTCCAAATTGCCTCTTTTTCCTGCCAGTATAAGTATGGACTGTGTGACGTGCCTACTTGGATGCGGTCACTCATATAATCCTCCACCATTCTTTCAATGGGGAGAGAATCATATGCAGTGACAGTAGACGACATGTCCGTAATCGTTGTCAGGTCCTTCAGTCCGGACCAGATGTCAGCATCAGCAGTCGCTCCAGACTGCCCTGCATCACCGCCAGCGGGTGGGCTCGGAATTCTGAGCCTTTTCCTCGCACCCCCAGTTGCGGGAGAATGTGAAGGAGGAGATGTTGACAGGTCGCGTTCCGCTTGACTTGACAATTTTCTCACCAGCAGGTCTTTCAACCCCAGCAGACTTGTGTCTGCCGGAAAGAGAGATCCAAGGTAGGCTTTAAATCTAGGATCGAGCATGGTGGCCAAAATGTAGTGCTCTGATTTCAACAGATTGACCACCCGTGAATCCTTGTTAAGCGAATTAAGGGCTCCATCCACAAGTCCCACATGCCTAGCGGAATCGCTCCGTGTTAGCTCCTCCTTCAATGTCTCCAGCTTCTTCTGCAAAAGCCTGATGAGGGGAATGACCTGACTCAGGCTGGCAGTGTCTGAACTGACTTCACGTGTGGCAAGTTCAAAGGGCAGCAGAACCTTGCACAACGTTGAAATCATTCTCCACTGCGCTTGAGACAGGTGCATTCCACCTCCTATATCGTGCTCAATTGTATCGGCTTGAATGGCCTTTTGCTGCTCCTCCAACCTCTGAAGCATATAGAGGGTTGAATTCCACCTCGTTACCACTTCTTGCTTCAGATGATGGCAGGGCAGGTTCAGTAGTTTTTGGTGGTGCTCCAGTCTTCTGTACGTGGTGCCTGTACGCCGAAAGTGTCCCGCAATTCTTCTGGCCACCGACAGCATCTCTTGCACGCCCCTGTCGTTTTTTTAAATAATTCTGCACCACCAAATTCAAGGTATGTGCAAAACATGGGACGTGCTGGAATTTGCCCATATTTAATGCACACACAATATTGCTGGCGTTGTCCGATGCCACAAATCCACAGGAGAGTCCAATTGGGGTAAGCCATTCCGCGATGATCTTCCTCAGTTGCCGTAAGAGGTTTTCAGCTGTGTGCGTATTCTGGAAAGCGGTGATACAAAGCGTAGCCTGCCTAGGAAAGAGTTGGCGTTTGCGAGATGCTGCTACTGGTGCCGCCGCTGCTGTTCTTGCGGCGGGAGTCCATACATCTACCCAGTGGGCTGTCACAGTCATATAGTCCTGACCCTGCCCTGCTCCACTTGTCCACATGTCCGTGGTTAAGTGGACATTGGGTACAGCTGCATTTTTTAGGACACTGGTGACTCTTTTTCTGAGGTCTGTGTACATTTTCGGTATCGCCTGCCTAGAGAAATGGAACCTAGATGGTATTTGGTACCGGGGACACAGTACCTCCAACAAGTCTCTAGTTGGCTCTGCAGTAATGATGGATACCGGAACCACGTTTCTCACCACCCAGGATGCCAAGGCCTCAGTTATCCGCTTTGCAGTAGGATGACTGCTGTGATATTTCATCTTCCTCGCAAAGGACTGTTGGACAGTCAATTGCTTGGTGGAAGTAGTAAAAGTGGTCTTACGACTTCCCCTCTGGGATGACCATCGACTCCCAGCAGCAACAACAGCAGCGCCAGCAGCAGTAGGCGTTACACGCAAGGATGCATCGGAGGAATCCCAGGCAGGAGAGGAATCATCAGAATTGCCAGTGACATGGCCTGCAGGACTATTGGCATTCCTGGGGAAGGAGGAAATTGACACTGAGGGAGTTGGTGGGGTGGTTTGCGTGGGCTTGGTTACAAGAGGAAGGGATTTACTGGTCAGTGGACTGCTTCCGCTGTCACCCAAAGTTTTTGAACTTGTCACTGACTTATTATGAATGCGCTGCAGGTGACGTATAAGGGAGGATGTTCCGAGGTGGTTAACGTCCTTACCCCTACTTATTACAGCTTGACAAAGGGAACACACGGCTTGACACCTGTTGTCCGCATTTCTGTTGAAATACCTCCACACCGAAGAGCTGATTTTTTTGGTATTTTCACCAGGCATGTCAACGGCCATATTCCTCCCACGGACAACAGGTGTCTCCCCGGGTGCCTGACTTAAACAAACCACCTCACCATCAGAATCCTCCTGGTCAATTTCCTCCCCAGCGCCAGCAACACCCATATCCTCCTCATCCTGGTGTACTTCAACACTGACATCTTCAATCTGACTATCAGGAACTGGACTGCGGGTGCTCCTTCCAGCACTTGCAGGGGGCGTGCAAATGGTGGAAGGCGCATGCTCTTCACGTCCAGTGTTGGGAAGGTCAGGCATCGCAACCGACACAATTGGACTCTCCTTGTGGATTTGGGATTTCGAAGAACGCACAGTTCTTTGCGGTGCTACTGCTTTTGCCAGCTTGAGTCTTTTCATTTTTCTAGCGAGAGGCTGAGTGCCTCCATCCTCATGTGAAGCTGAACCACTAGCCATGAACATAGGCCAGGGCCTCAGCCGTTCCTTGCCACTCCGTGTGGTAAATGGCATATTGGCAAGTTTACGCTTCTCCTCCGACAATTTTATTTTAGGTTTTGGAGTCCTTTTTTTACTGATATTTGGTGTTTTGGATTTGACATGCTCTGTACTATGACATTGGGCATCGGCCTTGGCAGACGACGTTGCTGGCATTTCATCGTCTCGGCCATGACTAGTGGCAGCAGCTTCAGCACGAGGTGGAAGTGGATCTTGATCTTTCCCTAATTTTGGAACCTCAACATTTTTGTTCTCCATATTTTAATAGGCACAACTAAAAGGCACCTCAGGTAAACAATGGAGATGGATGGATACTAGTATACAATTATGGACGGACTGCCGAGTGCTGACACAGAGGTAGCTACAGCCGTGGACTACCGTACTGTACTGTGTCTGCTGCTAATATAGACTGGTTGATAAAGAGATGTAGTAGTATGTATGTATAAAGAAGAAAGAAAAAAAAACCACGGGTAGGTGGTATACAATTATGGACGGACTGCCGAGTGCCGACACAGAGGTAGCTACAGCCGTGAACTACCGTACTGTACTGTGTCTGCTGCTAATATAGACTGGTTGATAAAGAGATGTAGTAGTATGTATGTATAAAGAAGAAAGAAAAAAAAAACACGGGTAGGTGGTATACAATTATGGACGGACTGCCGAGTGCCGACACAGAGGTAGCTACAGCCGTGGACTACCGTACTGTACTGTGTCTGCTGCTAATATAGACTGGTTGATAAAGAGATGTAGTAGTATGTATGTATAAAGAAGAAAGAAAAAAAAACCACGGGTAGGTGGTATACAATTATGGACGGACTGCCGTGTGCCGACACAGAGGTAGCTACAGCCGTGAACTACCGTACTGTACTGTGTCTGCTGCTAATATAGACTGGTTGATAAAGAGATGTAGTAGTATGTATGTATAAAGAAGAAAGAAAAAAAAAACCACGGGTAGGTGGTATACAATTATGGACGGACTGCCGAGTGCCGACACAGAGGTAGCTACAGCCGTGGACTACCGTACTGTACTGTGTCTGCTGCTAATATAGACTGGTTGATAAAGAGATGTAGTAGTATGTATGTATAAAGAAGAAAGAAAAAAAAACCACGGGTAGGTGGTATACAATTATGGACGGACTGCCGATTGCCGACACAGAGGTAGCTACAGCCGTGAACTACCGTACTGTACTGTGTCTGCTGCTAATATAGACTGGTTGATAAAGAGATGTAGTAGTATGTATGTATAAAGAAGAAAGAAAAAAAAACCACGGGTAGGTGGTATACAATTATGGACGGACTGCCGAGTGCCGACACAGAGGTAGCTACAGCCGTGGACTACCGTACTGTACTGTGTCTGCTGCTAATATAGACTGGTTGATAAAGAGATGTAGTAGTATGTATGTATAAAGAAGAAAGAAAAAAAAACCACGGGTAGGTGGTATACAATTATGGACGGACTGCCGAGTGCCGACACAGAGGTAGCTACAGCCGTGAACTACCGTACTGTACTGTGTCTGCTGCTAATATAGACTGGTTGATAAAGAGATGTAGTAGTATGTATGTATAAAGAAGAAAGAAAAAAAAAACACGGGTAGGTGGTATACAATTATGGACGGACTGCCGAGTGCCGACACAGAGGTAGCTACAGCCGTGGACTACCGTACTGTACTGTGTCTGCTGCTAATATAGACTGGTTGATAAAGAGATGTAG
The DNA here is from genome assembly GCF_028390025.1 of Pseudophryne corroboree. Lineage (NCBI taxonomy): Eukaryota > Metazoa > Chordata > Amphibia > Anura > Myobatrachidae > Pseudophryne > Pseudophryne corroboree. The sequence continues at coordinate 329,073,462 of NC_086451.1, forward strand.
TAGTATGTATGTATAAAGAAGAAAGAAAAAAAAACCTCGGGTAGGTGGTATACAATTATGGATGGACTGCCGAGTGCCGACACAGAGGTAGCTACAGCCGTGAACTACCGTACTGTACTGTGTCTGCTGCTAATATAGACTGGTTGATAAAGAGATGTAGTAGTATGTATGTATAAAGAAGAAAGAAAAAAAAACCACGGGTAGGTGGTATACAATTATGGATGGACTGCCGAGTGCCGACACAGAGGTAGCTACAGCCGTGAACTACCGTACTGTGTCTGCTGCGACTGGATGATAAATAATGATATAAAAAATATATATATATCACTACTGCAGCCGGACAGGTATATATTATATAATGACGGACCTGCTGGACACTGTCTGTCAGCAGAATGAGTTTTTTATAGAATAAAAAAAAAAACACCACACAAGTGAAGTCACACGACGAGTGTTTCACTTTTTCAGGCAATCACAATATAGTATACTACTAACTATACTGGTGGTCAGTGTGGTCAGGTCACTGGTCAGTCACACTGGCAGTGGCACTCCTGCAGCAAAAGTGTGCACTGTTTAATTTTAATATAATATGTACTCCTGGCTCCTGCTATAACCTATAACTGGCACTGCAGTGCTCCCCAGTCTCCCCCACAATTATAAGCTGTGTGAGCTGAGCACAGTCAGATATATATACATAGATGATGCAGCACACTGGGCTGAGCAGTGCACACAGATATGGTATGTGTGACTGAGTCACTGTGTGTATCGTTTTTTTCAGGCAGAGAACGGATATATTAAATAAAACAAAACTGCACTGTCTGGTGGTCACTGTGGTCAGTCACTAGTAAACTCTGCACTCTCTACACTTCTACAGTACTCCTAAGCTCCAGTAAATCAGGTCAATCTCTCTCTCTCTCTCTCTCTCTCTCTTCTAATCTAAATGGAGAGGACGCCAGCCACGTCCTCTCCCTATCAATCTCAATGCACGTGTGAAAATGGCGGCGACGCGCGGCTCCTTATATAGAATCCGAGTCTCGCGAGAATCCGACAGCGTCATGATGACGTTCGGGCGCGCTCGGGTTAACCGAGCAAGGCGGGAGGATCCGAGTCTGCTCGGACCCGTGAAAAAAACCATGAAGTTCGGGCGGGTTCGGATTCAGAGAAACCGAACCCGCTCATCTCTAGTAATGACCCCCATGGTTTTGCCCAACTGCTAACAAATTCTCTGCTGCGATCAACTGTGAATTACCCCCCATGTGCACTGCAGGTGTGGCAGAGAGAGATAGATTTGAGTGAGTTATTTTGTTTCTGTGCAGGGTAAATACTGGCTTCTTTATTTTTACACTGCAATTTAGATTTCAGTTTGAACACACCCCACCCAAATCTAACTCTCCCTGCACATGTTATATCTGCCCCCCACCCCCCTTGCAGTGCACATGGGGGGGGGGGGGGGGGTAATTCAGAGTTGATCGCAGCAACACATTTTTTAGCAGTTGGGCAAAACCATGGGGGTCATTCCGAGTTGTTCGCTCGTTGACGATTTTCGCAACGGAGCGATTAAGGCAAAAATGCGCATGCGCATGGTACGCAGCGCGCATGCGCTAAGTATTTTAGCACAAAACTTAGATTTACTCACGGCCGAACAAAGAATTTTCATCGCTGAAGTGATCGGAGTGTGATTGACAGGAAGTGGGTGTTCCTGGGTGGAAACTGACCGTTTTCTGTGAGAGGGCGGAAAAACGCAGGCGTGCCAGGATAAAACGCGGGAGCGTCTGGAGAAACGGGGGAGTGGCTGGCCGAACGCAGGGCGTGTTTGTGACGTCAAACCAGGAACGAAACGGGCTGAGCTGATCGCAGTGTAGGAGTAAGTCTTGAGCTACTCAGAAACTGCTAAGAGTTATTTATTTGCAATTCTGCTACTCTTTCGTTCGCTATTCTGCTAAGCTAAGATACACTCCCAGAGGGCGGCGGCCTAGCGTGTGCAATGCTGCTAAAAGCAGCTAGCGAGCGAACAACTCGGAATGAGAGCCCATGTGCACTGCAGGTATGGCAGATATAACATTTGCAGAGAGAGTTAGATTTGGGTGGGTTAATTTGTTTCTGTGCAGGGTAAATACTGGCTACTTTATTTTTACACTGCAATTTAGATTTTAGTTTGAACACACCACACCCAAATTTAACTCTCTCTGCACATGTTATCTCTGCCCCCCCACCCCCCCCTGCAGTGCATATGGTTTTGCCCAACTGCTAACAAATTTGCTGCTGAAATCAACTCTGATTTAGGCCCAATGGGGATCATTCCGACCTGTTCGCATGCGATCAAATCACTACTGCGCATGCGTATGCACCGCAATGCGCAGGCGCGTCTTATGGGTACAAAGCGGATCGTTGCTGAGCAATGGATTTAACGAAGAATCCATTCACATGGCCAATCGCAAGGAGATTGACAGGAAATAGGCGTTTATGGGTGTCAACTGACCGTTTTCTGGGAGTGGTTGGAAAAACGCAGGCATGTGCAAGCGTTTGCAGGGCGGGTGTCTGACGTCAATTCCGGGACCAGGCAGGCTGAAGTGATCGCAAGGGCTGAGTAAGTTCAGACCTACTCAGAATCTGCACAAAATGTTTTTGCAGAGCTTGGCTGCACAGGCGTTCGCACACTTGCAAAGTGAAAATACACTCCACTATTGGCGGTGACTAATCGCAGAGCTGCAAAAAGTAGCTAGTGAGCAGTCAATTCGGAATAACCCCCATTGTGCAATATATGTGCTGATTAGCAACATTGTATCAATGCTCCTTTCAAGGAAGCCTGACACAGGATTAAAACACTGTGCAGTGGAAATGCATGCATCCATGGTATTATAATTCAATATAGATTCACTATACCATTCCATTAAATTTGAGGGCTACATACCATAATAACATTGGGCGTATACTATATTGCAACAACCAGCAAATAGAGCTGTAATATATCAGAATAACAGACGGCACACGGCATTGGTCCTAACTTTTAATCATTTTCTTTACTTTTACACTTTTTATTTTTGTCCATCACTTTATTCTATCAACATTTTAAATATATTTCACTTTTTGCAACCCTGTGGGGTTGCATATGACACACTGGGGGTGATTCAGACCTGATCGCACGCAGGCTATTTTTGCAGTGCTGCGATCAGGTAGTTGCCGCCTACAGGGGGAGGGGGTAGTTAATGTGCAGGGGTGCGAACGCTTGTGCAGTGAGCTGCACAAACAAGAGTTTGTACAGTCTCTGAACAGCTCAGGACTTACTCAGCCGCTGCAATGATCCGGTCAGACGATGACGTCAGGAATCCTTCCTTCAAACGGCTGGGCATGCCTGCGTTTTTCCAGACAAATTAAAGTATCTGCAAAGCCTTCAGATGTTGACAGAAATACAAGTACACCCCTTACTTAGGGACCTTGGGGTGTACACAGCCCCAAATACACTTGCAGCTTACACTAACCTATTGCAGAGAGGACTTGCACGTAACCAAGCTGTCCCTAATCTCTTCAATTTTAAATACTAGAATAAATTAATCTTTAAAAAAATACTTGTAGTAATCAGGATTACACCTAGGGGGAATCCGATTGGGTGCAAACTTTTGGCCATAAAATACCTTGCAGACCTCTGGATTACCCTTGGTATACGAACTCCTGATACACATGGTATCCAATTTGAAAAAATTGGTCACTGTATTTTTGTGGTTACAATCCCTGCATGGCGAGAAAAAAATGGTGGATACTTACTGGTGTGTTCCGCCCAGTACGATGGTCTCTGTGGCTCCCAGTAATGTAGAGACAGTGAAGGAGCTCTCACAAAGGTAGATTTTCCACTGTGAATACCAATGGAGTGAAAATGTGCAGCATAGCATTAGAATGTTTTCAACTGGATTGAACATGACGGATGGGTCAAGGAGGATGAGTATGTTGAAGTGACTCCAATGTAGCTGTGAGTAGACTGGTCATACCTGTAGTGAGGGAAGACTCATTTGAGCTGAATTGCAGATGGTCTAGTATGAAGAGAAAAAGGATGAAGCATTTCACGGAGCAGTCACTATTGAGACTGTCTAATTGCATCTGTCTGCATTAGAGGCCCCGTGCAGTTGACCAGTGGACTAGTGTGCATTGGTGAGATAATGTACTTAATCTGGTTGGCGCAATGAGGTAGCTGTGTGAGTAAGATTAGCGACCCTAGTGGCCGACACAAACACCGGGCCCTTCTAGGAGTGGCACTGCAGTGTCACGCAGGATGGCCCTTCCAAAAAACCCTCCCCAAACAGCACATGACGCAAAGAAAAAAAGAGGCGCAATGAGGTAGCTGACTGTGTGAGTAAGATAAGCGACCCTAGTGGCCGACACAAACACCGGGCCCATTTAGGAGTGGCACTGCAGTGTCACGCAGGATGTCCCTTCCAAAAAACCCTCCCCAAACAGCACATGACGCAAAGAAAAATAAAAGAAAAAAGAGGTGCAAGATGGAATTGTCCTTGGGCCCTCCCACCCACCCTTATGTTGTATAAAAAAAACAGGACATGCACACTTTAACCAACCCATCATTTCAGTGACAGGGTCTGCCACACGACTGTGACTGATATGACGGGTTGGTTTGGACCCCCCCCAAAAAAGAAGCAATTAATCTCTCCTTGCACAAACTGGCTCTACAGAGGCAAGATGTCCACCTCATCATCATCCTCCGATATATCACCGTGTACATCCCCCTCCTCACAGATTATCAATTCGTCCCCACTGGAATCCACCATCTCAGCTCCCTGTGTACTTTGTGGAGGCAATTGCTGCTGGTCAATGTCTCCGCGGAGGAATTGATTATAATTAATTTTAATGAACATCATCTTCTCCACATTTTCTGGATGTAACCTCGTACGCCGATTGCTGACAAGGTGAGCGGCGGCACTAAACACTCTTTCGGAGTACACACTTGTGGGAGGGCAACTTAGGTAGAATAAAGCCAGTTTGTGCAAGGGCCTCCAAATTGCCTCTTTTTCCTGCCAGTATAAGTATGGACTGTGTGACGTGCCTACTTGGATGCGGTCACTCATATAATCCTCCACCATTCTTTCAATGGGGAGAGAATCATATGCAGTGACAGTAGACGACATGTCCGTAATCGTTGTCAGGTCCTTCAGTCCGGACCAGATGTCAGCATCAGCAGTCGCTCCAGACTGCCCTGCATCACCGCCAGCGGGTGGGCTCGGAATTCTGAGCCTTTTCCTCGCACCCCCAGTTGCGGGAGAATGTGAAGGAGGAGATGTTGACAGGTCGCGTTCCGCTTGACTTGACAATTTTCTCACCAGCAGGTCTTTCAACCCCAGCAGACTTGTGTCTGCCGGAAAGAGAGATCCAAGGTAGGCTTTAAATCTAGGATCGAGCATGGTGGCCAAAATGTAGTGCTCTGATTTCAACAGATTGACCACCCGTGAATCCTTGTTAAGCGAATTAAGGGCTCCATCCACAAGTCCCACATGCCTAGCGGAATCGCTCCGTGTTAGCTCCTCCTTCAATGTCTCCAGCTTCTTCTGCAAAAGCCTGATGAGGGGAATGACCTGACTCAGGCTGGCAGTGTCTGAACTGACTTCACGTGTGGCAAGTTCAAAGGGCAGCAGAACCTTGCACAACGTTGAAATCATTCTCCACTGCGCTTGAGACAGGTGCATTCCACCTCCTATATCGTGCTCAATTGTATAGGCTTGAATGGCCTTTTGCTGCTCCTCCAACCTCTGAAGCATATAGAGGGTTGAATTCCACCTCGTTACCACTTCTTGCTTCAGATGATGGCAGGGCAGGTTCAGTAGTTTTTGGTGGTGCTCCAGTCTTCTGTACGTGGTGCCTGTACGCCGAAAGTGTCCCGCAATTCTTCTGGCCACCGACAGCATCTCTTGCACGCCCCTGTCGTTTTTTAAATAATTCTGCACCACCAAATTCAAGGTATGTGCAAAACATGGGACGTGCTGGAATTTGCCCATATTTAATGCACACACAATATTGCTGGCGTTGTCCGATGCCACAAATCCACAGGAGAGTCCAATTGGGGTAAGCCATTCCGCGATGATCTTCCTCAGTTGCCGTAAGAGGTTTTCAGCTGTGTGCGTATTCTGGAAAGCGGTGATACAAAGCGTAGCCTGCCTAGGAAAGAGTTGGCGTTTGCGAGATGCTGCTACTGGTGCCGCCGCTGCTGTTCTTGCGGCGGGAGTCCATACATCTACCCAGTGGGCTGTCACAGTCATATAGTCCTGACCCTGCCCTGCTCCACTTGTCCACATGTCCGTGGTTAAGTGGACATTGGGTACAGCTGCATTTTTTAGGACACTGGTGACTCTTTTTCTGAGGTCTGTGTACATTTTCGGTATCGCCTGCCTAGAGAAATGGAACCTAGATGGTATTTGGTACCGGGGACACAGTACCTCCAACAAGTCTCTAGTTGGCTCTGCAGTAATGATGGATACCGGAACCACGTTTCTCACCACCCAGGATGCCAAGGCCTCAGTTATCCGCTTTGCAGTAGGATGACTGCTGTGATATTTCATCTTCCTCGCAAAGGACTGTTGGACAGTCAATTGCTTGGTGGAAGTAGTAAAAGTGGTCTTACGACTTCCCCTCTGGGATGACCATCGACTCCCAGCAGCAACAACAGCAGCGCCAGCAGCAGTAGGCGTTACACGCAAGGATGCATCGGAGGAATCCCAGGCAGGAGAGGAATCATCAGAATTGCCAGTGACATGGCCTGCAGGACTATTGGCATTCCTGGGGAAGGAGGAAATTGACACTGAGGGAGTTGGTGGGGTGGTTTGCGTGAGCTTGGTTACAAGAGGAAGGGATTTACTGGTCAGTGGACTGCTTCCGCTGTCACCCAAAGTTTTTGAACTTGTCACTGACTTATTATGAATGCGCTGCAGGTGACGTATAAGGGAGGATGTTCCGAGGTGGTTAACGTCCTTACCCCTACTTATTACAGCTTGACAAAGGGAACACACGGCTTGACACCTGTTGTCCGCATTTCTGTTGAAATACCTCCACACCGAAGAGCTGATTTTTTTGGTATTTTCACCAGGCATGTCAACGGCCATATTCCTCCCACGGACAACAGGTGTCTCCCCGGGTGCCTGACTTAAACAAACCACCTCACCATCAGAATCCTCCTGGTCAATTTCCTCCCCAGCGCCAGCAACACCCATATCCTCCTCATCCTGGTGTACTTCAACACTGACATCTTCAATCTGACTATCAGGAACTGGACTGCGGGTGCTCCTTCCAGCACTTGCAGGGGGCGTGCAAATGGTGGAAGGCGCATGCTCTTCACGTCCAGTGTTGGGAAGGTCAGGCATCGCAACCGACACAATTGGACTCTCCTTGTGGATTTGGGATTTCGAAGAACGCACAGTTCTTTGCGGTGCTACTGCTTTTGCCAGCTTGAGTCTTTTCATTTTTCTAGCGAGAGGCTGAGTGCCTCCATCCTCATGTGAAGCTGAACCACTAGCCATGAACATAGGCCAGGGCCTCAGCCGTTCCTTGCCACTCCGTGTGGTAAATGGCATATTGGCAAGTTTACGCTTCTCCTCCGACAATTTTATTTTAGGTTTTGGAGTCCTTTTTTTACTGATATTTGGTGTTTTGGATTTGACATGCTCTGTACTATGACATTGGGCATCGGCCTTGGCAGACGACGTTGCTGGCATTTCATCGTCTCGGCCATGACTAGTGGCAGCAGCTTCAGCACGAGGTGGAAGTGGATCTTGATCTTTCCCTAATTTTGGAACCTCAACATTTTTGTTCTCCATATTTTAATAGGCACAACTAAAAGGCACCTCAGGTAAACAATGGAGATGGATGGATACTAGTATACAATTATGGACGGACTGCCGAGTGCCGACACAGAGGTAGCTACAGCCGTGGACTACCGTACTGTACTGTGTCTGCTGCTAATATAGACTGGTTGATAAAGAGATGTAGTAGTATGTATGTATAAAGAAGAAAGAAAAAAAAACCACGGGTAGGTGGTATACAATTATGGACGGACTGCCGAGTGCCGACACAGAGGTAGCTACAGCCGTGAACTACCGTACTGTACTGTGTCTGCTGCTAATATAGACTGGTTGATAAAGAGATGTAGTAGTATGTATGTATAAAGAAGAAAGAAAAAAAAAACACGGGTAGGTGGTATACAATTATGGACGGACTGCCGAGTGCCGACACAGAGGTAGCTACAGCCGTGGACTACCGTACTGTACTGTGTCTGCTGCTAATATAGACTGGTTGATAAAGAGATGTATTAGTATGTATGTATAAAGAAGAAAGAAAAAAAAAACACGGGTAGGTGGTATACAATTACGGACGGACTGCCGAGTGCCGACACAGAGGTAGCTACAGCCGTGAACTACCGTACTGTACTGTGTCTGCTGCTAATATAGACTGGTTGATAAAGAGATGTAGTAGTATGTATGTATAAAGAAGAAAGAAAAAAAAACCACGGGTAGGTGGTATACAATTATGGACGGACTGCCGAGTGCCGACACAGAGGTAGCTACAGCCGTGGACTACCGTACTGTACTGTGTCTGCTGCTAATATAGACTGGTTGATAAAGAGATGTAGTAGTATGTATGTATAAAGAAGAAAGAAAAAAAAACCACGGGTAGGTGGTATACAATTATGGACGGACTGCCGAGTGCCGACACAGAGGTAGCTACAGCCGTGAACTACCGTACTGTACTGTGTCTGCTGCTAATATAGACTGGTTGATAAAGAGATGTAGTAGTATGTATGTATAAAGAAGAAAGAAAAAAAAACCACGGGTAGGTGGTATACAATTATGGACGGACTGCCGAGTGCCGACACAGAGGTAGCTACAGCCGTGGACTACCGTACTGTACTGTGTCTGCTGCTAATATAGACTGGTTGATAAAGAGATGTAGTAGTATGTATGTATAAAGAAGAAAGAAAAAAAAACCACGGGTAGGTGGTATACAATTATGGACGGACTGCCGAGTGCCGACACAGAGGTAGCTACAGCCGTGAACTACCGTACTGTACTGTGTCTGCTGCTAATATAGACTGGTTGATAAAGAGATGTAGTAGTATGTATGTATAAAGAAGAAAGAAAAAAAAACCACGGGTAGGTGGTATACAATTATGGACGGACTGCCGAGTGCCGACACAGAGGTAGCTACAGCCGTGGACTACCGTACTGTACTGTGTCTGCTGCTAATATAGACTGGTTGATAAAGAGATGTAGTAGTATGTATGTATAAAGAAGAAAGAAAAAAAAACCTCGGGTAGGTGGTATACAATTATGGACGGACTGCCGAGTGCCGACACAGAGGTAGCTACAGCCGTGAACTACCGTACTGTACTGTGTCTGCTGCTAATATAGACTGGTTGATAAAGAGATGTAGTAGTATGTATGTATAAAGAAGAAAGAAAAAAAAACCACGGGTAGGTGGTATACAATTATGGATGGACTGCCGAGTGCCGACACAGAGGTAGCTACAGCCGTGAACTACCGTACTGTGTCTGCTGCGACTGGATGATAAATAATGATATAAAAAATATATATATATCACTACTGCAGCCGGACAGGTATATATTATATAATGACGGACCTGCTGGACACTGTCTGTCAGCAGAATGAGTTTTTTATAGAATAAAAAAAAAAACACCACACAAGTGAAGTCACACGACGAGTGTTTCACTTTTTCAGGCAATCACAATATAGTATACTACTAACTATACTGGTGGTCAGTGTGGTCAGGTCACTGGTCAGTCACACTGGCAGTGGCACTCCTGCAGCAAAAGTGTGCACTGTTTAATTTTAATATAATATGTACTCCTGGCTCCTGCTATAACCTATAACTGGCACTGCAGTGCTCCCCAGTCTCCCCCACAATTATAAGCTGTGTGAGCTGAGCACAGTCAGATATATATACATAGATGATGCAGCACACTGGGCTGAGCAGTGCACACAGATATGGTATGTGTGACTGAGTCACTGTGTGTATCGTTTTTTTCAGGCAGAGAACGGATATATTAAATAAAACAAAACTGCACTGTCTGGTGGTCACTGTGGTCAGTCACTAGTAAACTCTGCACTCTCTACACTTCTACAGTACTCCTAAGCTCCAGTAAATCAGGTCAATCTCTCTCTCTCTCTCTCTCTCTCTCTTCTAATCTAAATGGAGAGGACGCCAGCCACGTCCTCTCCCTATCAATCTCAATGCACGTGTGAAAATGGCGGCGACGCGCGGCTCCTTATATAGAATCCGAGTCTCGCGAGAATCCGACAGCGTCATGATGACGTTCGGGCGCGCTCGGGTTAACCGAGCAAGGCGGGAGGATCCGAGTCTGCTCGGACCCGTGAAAAAAACCATGAAGTTCGGGCGGGTTCGGATTCAGAGAAACCGAACCCGCTCATCTCTAGTAATGACCCCCATGGTTTTGCCCAACTGCTAACAAATTCTCTGCTGCGATCAACTGTGAATTACCCCCCATGTGCACTGCAGGTGTGGCAGAGAGAGATAGATTTGAGTGAGTTATTTTGTTTCTGTGCAGGGTAAATACTGGCTTCTTTATTTTTACACTGCAATTTAGATTTCAGTTTGAACACACCCCACCCAAATCTAACTCTCCCTGCACATGTTATATCTGCCCCCCACCCCCCTTGCAGTGCACATGGGGGGGGGGGGGTAATTCAGAGTTGATCGCAGCAACAAATTTTTTAGCAGTTGGGCAAAACCATGGGGGTCATTCCGAGTTGTTCGCTCGTTGCCGATTTTCGCAACGGAGCGATTAAGGCAAAAATGCGCATGCGCATGGTACGCAGCGCGCATGCGCTAAGTATTTTAGCACAAAACTTAGATTTACTCACGGCCGAACAAAGAATTTTCATCGCTGAAGTGATCGGAGTGTGATTGACAGGAAGTGGGTGTTCCTGGGTGGAAACTGACCGTTTTCTGTGAGAGGGCGGAAAAACGCAGGCGTGCCAGGATAAAACGCGGGAGCGTCTGGAGAAACGGGGGAGTGGCTGGCCGAACGCAGGGCGTGTTTGTGACGTCAAACCAGGAACGAAACGGGCTGAGCTGATCGCAGTGTAGGAGTAAGTCTTGAGCTACTCAGAAACTGCTAAGAGTTATTTATTTGCAATTCTGCTACTCTTTCGTTCGCTATTCTGCTAAGCTAAGATACACTCCCAGAGGGCGGCGGCCTAGCGTGTGCAATGCTGCTAAAAGCAGCTAGCGAGCGAACAACTCGGAATGAGAGCCCATGTGCACTGCAGGTATGGCAGATATAACATTTGCAGAGAGAGTTAGATTTGGGTGGGTTAATTTGTTTCTGTGCAGGGTAAATACTGGCTACTTTATTTTTACACTGCAATTTAGATTTTAGTTTGAACACACCACACCCAAATTTAACTCTCTCTGCACATGTTATCTCTGCCCCCCCACCCCCCCCTGCAGTGCATATGGTTTTGCCCAACTGCTAACAAATTTGCTGCTGAAATCAACTCTGATTTAGGCCCAATGGGGATCATTCCGACCTGTTCGCATGCGATCAAATCACTACTGCGCATGCGTATGCACCGCAATGCGCAGGCGCGTCTTATGGGTACAAAGCGGATCGTTGCTGAGCAATGGATTTAACGAAGAATCCATTCACATGGCCAATCGCAAGGAGATTGACAGGAAATAGGCGTTTATGGGTGTCAACTGACCGTTTTCTGGGAGTGGTTGGAAAAACGCAGGCATGTGCAAGCGTTTGCAGGGCGGGTGTCTGACGTCAATTCCGGGACCAGGCAGGCTGAAGTGATCGCAAGGGCTGAGTAAGTTCAGACCTACTCAGAATCTGCACAAAATGTTTTTGCAGAGCTTGGCTGCACAGGCGTTCGCACACTTGCAAAGTGAAAATACACTCCACTATTGGCGGTGACTAATCGCAGAGCTGCAAAAAGTAGCTAGTGAGCAGTCAATTCGGAATAACCCCCATTGTGCAATATATGTGCTGATTAGCAACATTGTATCAATGCTCCTTTCAAGGAAGCCTGACACAGGATTAAAACACTGTGCAGTGGAAATGCATGCATCCATGGTATTATAATTCAATATAGATTCACTATACCATTCCATTAAATTTGAGGGCTACATACCATAATAACATTGGGCGTATACTATATTGCAACAACCAGCAAATAGAGCTGTAATATATCAGAATAACAGACGGCACACGGCATTGGTCCTAACTTTTAATCATTTTCTTTACTTTTACACTTTTTATTTTTGTCCATCACTTTATTCTATCAACATTTTAAATATATTTCACTTTTTGCAACCCTGTGGGGTTGCATATGACACACTGGGGGTGATTCAGACCTGATCGCACGCAGGCTATTTTTGCAGTGCTGCGATCAGGTAGTTGCCGCCTACAGGGGGAGGGGGTAGTTAATGTGCAGGGGTGCGAACGCTTGTGCAGTGAGCTGCACAAACAAGAGTTTGTACAGTCTCTGAACAGCTCAGGACTTACTCAGCCGCTGCAATGATCCGGTCAGACGATGACGTCAGGAATCCTTCCTTCAAACGGCTGGGCATGCCTGCGTTTTTCCAGACAAATTAAAGTATCTGCAAAGCCTTCAGATGTTGACAGAAATACAAGTACACCCCTTACTTAGGGACCTTGGGGTGTACACAGCCCCAAATACACTTGCAGCTTACACTAACCTATTGCAGAGAGGACTTGCACGTAACCAAGCTGTCCCTAATCTCTTCAATTTTAAATACTAGAATAAATTAATCTTTAAAAAAATACTTGTAGTAATCAGGATTACACCTAGGGGGAATCCGATTGGGTGCAAACTTTTGGCCATAAAATACCTTGCAGACCTCTGGATTACCCTTGGTATACGAACTCCTGATACACATGGTATCCAATTTGAAAAAATTGGTCACTGTATTTTTGTGGTTACAATCCCTGCATGGCGAGAAAAAAATGGTGGATACTTACTGGTGTGTTCCGCCCAGTACGATGGTCTCTGTGGCTCCCAGTAATGTAGAGACAGTGAAGGAGCTCTCACAAAGGTAGATTTTCCACTGTGAATACCAATGGAGTGAAAATGTGCAGCATAGCATTAGAATGTTTTCAACTGGATTGAACATGACGGATGGGTCAAGGAGGATGAGTATGTTGAAGTGACTCCAATGTAGCTGTGAGTAGACTGGTCATACCTGTAGTGAGGGAAGACTCATTTGAGCTGAATTGCAGATGGTCTAGTATGAAGAGAAAAAGGATGAAGCATTTCACGGAGCAGTCACTATTGAGACTGTCTAATTGCATCTGTCTGCATTAGAGGCCCCGTGCAGTTGACCAGTGGACTAGTGTGCATTGGTGAGATAATGTACTTAATCTGGTTGAGAGCTCCTGGCTGCAGCTGTGCTGTTCCATACTGCTGGCACTCCCTTATCCACCAGTGACATGCAGGGTTGTCTTTTTGTATGGGCTCAATGGGCAGTTGCTCCAGGGCCCCAGAAGTATAAGGGCCCTAGGCTGATAGCTGAATGTGCACTTTTTCCAGGGGTGCCAGATTTTTTTTAAATCGGCACAGGGAACTGGAGATATCCAACATCAAAGCAGTGGTCCCCATTTGAGCCTGTTAATTGCTCCTCCCAGCCAGATATCTCGGGTTCTGTCTGACTTACTGATGGCCTGTTTTTCTGAGGGAATACTCAAAAAGCTGGGACTCTCCCCTTTTTGTGGACACTGGCAAGTTGTCTCTACTATGCCCAGATATCATCCTTCCAGCAACTGGTCCCCGCTCGAGCTCCACACGCCTGGTATGCAGTTTTATATTTTCATTGGTGGATTGCTCTGGCTCCTGAACTCTGATCTCCAAGTCCCCAGTACCTCCCGAAAGGTGTGACAAGCTAGTTTTTTTTATCCCATTAAAAGCTATAAAATCTATTTCCAGGAACTGGAGATATCTGTAGTCAAGCAAACTGCCATCCCACTGGAAAAAAATGAATATTATGCCTACTCCACTATCCACCTCTCCCCTGCATATTAAACAACCCATACCATCCTGGTAGTCATGTACTGGGGCTCCTTCATTTAGCCCAATGGCCCCTTCTACAGTTTAGTGTTCTCCCTCCAGTCCTATCTCTCACCATCTGTGAGGAAAGGAGTAATTAGCAGAAATTACTGCTCCAGGCCATACATGCTGGGCATAAGATAGAACACCCCCTACTGCCCACGGGACATCAGAGCTGTCATGATAGTACCCCCACCCCTACCATTGGAGGATGCATACACTGCTGTTAAGACGACCTCGGTGACATGCAGTGAGGTAAATGGCTTTAGAAGCCATTGGCTAGAACCAGATTTAAAGTTAAACACAATATATGAGCCCAAGGGTTCATGTGGGCATTATACAAAGATGCAGCAGTATATACTGCTGGAAATTTGGTGAGTTTTGATTAGGAATGTGCAGAAAAAGTAATCGGGGGAGGTACTGCCTTACCTGCCATAGACTTTATAAAAGTGATTAGAATAATACAAAGAAGATATATATAATATATTCTATGTATGTTTCATATACTTTATTTAGTCAAAACTCTGGTATACTATAGTATGACAGGAAAGGCCTCACCACATGTCACTGTTATCCACAGGATTCAGCCCACAACCTACTAGGTATACGTGGAGGAATACCTAGGGAGCAAGCTCACAAGAAGGAGCAGAGTTCCCACTGCAATACCTTTATGTAGGCTCCTGCTGAGCTCTGGAACCAGACCTGCATATTCAGATTTGAAATTGGTGCTGCAGCCTGTAGACTCACTACAGTTCCACTGAGCCATACTATACGCTATTGGAGAGTGCATTCTTCATTCACATGGAATCCGTGAGGTGCACACTGCACAGCAGAAGGTCCCTACACGGGTGAGGTATTCCCTGACCGGCAGCACCTCTATATAATACTACTATTACTGGTCCCTGCATTTTGCAGTGAGATCTATCACATGCTTTAGTGAACCAGTTAATTTTAGGGGAATACTACTGAGAAATATGTTAGATGGTAGAAGAACATTGAGCATATGGGCTCATAGACAATGATGATGTTGTTGAGTGTGCTTTCAGAGTGGTGATTATTATTATTATTATTATTATTATTATTACATTTTATTTATAAGGCACCACAAGTGGCACACATTTAAACAATACAGGGTATACAGAACTTAACAGTACAGTAACTGAAAAACTAAAACAGGGCACAGATAACAATTTATTACACAATACAGCTGATTTGTAGGGAAGCAAAGTAGTAATCTGTGTACTACTAGGGGCAGGCGGCCATTGGAAGAGTGAGAGGAGATGCAGGTATATACGGTCGCTGAGTATGAGAGAGCTGTAATTAAAGTGTGAGAGATTCCATACCCAACCCCTGAAAATAGAAGGGAAGAGGGTAGAGGTTAAAGTGAGCCGGAACAGGGCGGAACTGCGTTCCGTCAGCTCCAATTGGAGATGGAATGTAGTTCCGCCTCCTCCGACTCACCTAACCCAGAATGTGAGCCCGAAGCCGCTTGGGGATGCCGGGCGCCCGCTGAGGTTCTGTTTACAGCGGGCACCGGCACCTTCCCCTCAGCGGCAGCTAGAGCTCACTCCTGAGGTCTGGCTTCCGGCTGTGTGTGGCGCTATTGGAGAGACGTCATGACGTCTCTCCCATAGATCCGAGGACCAGATGGCCAGGCGGAGGTCAGCAGTCCGGAAGCAGGAGCGGGGCTGGTGAGTATTGTGTTTTTTTTGTGTGTGAAGCTGCACTACTAGGGGGCAGCTTCTACTGGTGGCTGCTTATACTGGGGGCATCTGTACTGGGGGCATAACTACAGGGGGCATCTGTACTGGGGGCAGCTCTACTGGGGGCATCTGTACTGGGTGCATAACTACAGGGGGCATCTGTACTGAGGGCAGCTGTACTGGGGCATAACTACAGGGGGCATTGCTACAGGGGGCAGCT
Source organism: Pseudophryne corroboree (assembly GCF_028390025.1). Lineage (NCBI taxonomy): Eukaryota > Metazoa > Chordata > Amphibia > Anura > Myobatrachidae > Pseudophryne > Pseudophryne corroboree. The sequence goes on from NC_086451.1 coordinate 329,089,478, forward strand.
CTACTGGGGGCATCTGTACTGGGAGCATAACTACAGGGAGCATCTGTACTGGTGCATAACTACAGGGGGTATCTGTACTTGGGGGCATTACTATGGGGGCATTACTACTGGGGGCAATATTACGTGGGGCATTACCACTGGGGACATATCTACTGGGTGCACTACTAATGAGGGCATTGCATAGGGTTACTTAATAAGGGGCATCACTCCTGGGGACATAAGGGGCACTACCACTGGGTGCACTGTATAAGGGGCACCAATACTATGGGCTCTACATAAGGGGGACTACAACTGTGAGCACTACCACTACAGTGGGCATTGCATAAGGGGAACTACTACTGAGGGCATTGTATAAGGGATGCTACTGCTGTGGTCATGTGTATTAGGGGTACTTCTACTGTGGGCATTATGTGTATTAGGGGTGCTACTACTGTGGGCTTTGTGTGTAAGGGGGCACTAATGTGTGTGATAACATGAATATGGGACATTACTATGCTGTGTAATGTGAATAAAATTGTGCTACTATGCGGCGTAATTTAAATTGGGGATACTATTGGGTGACCATGCCCCTTTTTTGTGACGCGCACCTACGGCACGCACAATCGCTTTAGAGCTGACGTGGGGGTGAGTTCCACCACCTCTCCAGGACCACTTTAAGCACTGGAAGAGGATCATGCTCCAAGGAGCTTACAATCATCAACACAATTAGAATATTTAAATAATGTGGGATTCGTCCTCAAAGCGTTGCCACTAAGGTAACTGTGTGTATGAGTACTTGCCTACTTATCATCTAGTAAATCCCCCTTAACTTATTTTCCGGAATTAGTGTAAGCAGTTAGGCATTTCTTCAGCAGGTTGTTTGCTATAGGCAACACCACATTTTCTACACAATTAGCAAGGAACCATTGCAGAAATCCCCTACTGAATTACAGTATTACAGTATTGCAAAATACAAAAAAACCCACAAATAATTTAAATCAGTATGATGAAAACCAGTAACAGAGCTTTGAAATTTTGCCTGGTAATAGAAACATCCTGGACCTGTTATCTACTTTGCAATAACTAGAACACAGTTGTATACTGGAGAAACAGGATCTTAAAAAAATATTCCAGTTAATCTAAGCACTTAGTTCTCTTGGATAAATAATAATGATGATAATAATAATAATAATAATAATAAATGATAATAATAGTTGTTGTTGTTGTTGTTGTTGTTGTTATTATTATTATCTAAAAAGAAGAGAAAAAAAAGAACGCATTTATATTGATAAAATTGCAATAATCAAATTCCAAGCCATAAGCTTGACTAAGGATCATTAATTAGTTACCTATTATAGCAAATAAAACAGTGACATCTGGATCCTATTATGTAACAGCTTCCAAATACAAATAGCACACAGAAACATCCAAACTTAATTATCCAGTAACAACTCCCATGATACTCCTACTTCAGAGGATATATTTTGCTGATAAAAATCATGTAGCCTAGCATGCAAAACTCATATTTATGTTACACTTGCTGATTTACTATTCCAAATATGTGAAAGTTATGGCTACATTACATACTGGTGGAATTAACATATTATACTTCCCAATGCAATTAGGTCTCTGGATCATTTGGTGGATATACTGTACTACCATTTTTTTTTTAAAGAAATCAGAAGAGTGAACCTATAGCCTTAAAAAAGTACATAATACATTGCATAATTATACTGCTTTTTCATGGAAATGTTCACATCACCTATACTTCTAAGTTATCGGTTTCCGATCCATTTCAGAGTTATGCTCCAGCTAATAGAATACAAGTAAATCATTTTAGCAAAACAATTGTATCAACCTCAATGGATTCAGCATCCTTTTCAGTAATTGCACGGGGCCTAATGTAATAAGTAGGCACATGGCTTTCTTTCCCATTGATTTTCAGTGGTGCACACGTGACCTTGATTCAAGATAAAGTGGGTTGAGGAACGTGTATTCCAATGAACCTGAGGAGATATTATTTTAGTTTAGTGTAATTATTTGGATTATGATGCCTGCTGTGTATTTTACTTATACCACCTTTTACACCAAAATCGCAGATCCAACCTGGGGTCTGGAACACAGTTCCAATCCGGGTAAGACACGGGGTTTCCCCCCGTTTACACTGCGGTGCCGACCCAGGATATTCCTGGGTCGGAAACATTCACACTGCACATGGGTGCAGTGTCTTTAAGCACAGGGGAAACTCGCTGATCAGGTCCCCTGAGGCACCTATGTCATGCTGGGGGCAAGCTCAGCACTCTGGCAGCTATTATGCTGCTCCCAGCCTCTGTCTCTGCAGTAAATGGATGCCGAACTCAGCATGTGCTGTGTCCCCCAACCTCCCGTCCGGTCGCAGTACGCTGCAGTTAGGAGGTATGGGCTCCCGAGTTGAATGATCCGGGTTACCCATATACATTGCCCCTGTACATGGGTTCTATCTGTGTTCAACCCTGGTCAAGACCTGGGTAAATCGATTACTTTTGGGAGTCGTTCACACTGACGGCCGACCCGGGTCGACAGCGCCGCCATCAGGGGGCTGCTGGGGGCACAGCTGTCCCGGGTCCAGCCTCTCTGACAGAGAGAGAAGGGCCTGGAATGCTCATGCAGCCACCTGCCCACCTGCCACCATCCCCGCCGTTCCGCGGTCGTCCCCGCTGTTCTGCCGCTGTCCTCCGACCCTCCAGCAGCTCTGTATTAAAAACTTCCCTCCCAAAATGGCCGCCGCCACAAAGGAGACCGTTATTTAAGATACTAGAGGAGCCCTCTAATATGTTGAATAACTGTCTTCTCTGTGGCGGCAGCCATTTTGGGAGGGACGTTTTCAATACAGCTGCAGGAGGACTGAGGAGAGCAGTAGAACAGCGGGGATGGAGGCGGGCAGGCAGAGGCATCAGCATCCTGTGCCCTGTGAACAGCGCACATGTATGTATGCATGCATGTGTGTGTATATATATATATATATATATATATATATAATACACACACACATGTACATGTTAACTAGTGCTATTTTACAGTGGCGGGGCCCTGCCTATTTTGTCAGTCCCGGGCCCCGCAATTTCTGTTGGCAGCCCTGCGGGTCGACCCGGTAATAACCCGGGTTTTTGGCTTGGTGTAAAAGGGGAATGTGATACAATTTGGGTATTACAGAACTTTAGAAATTTGTAAGCAGCCAAAAAAACATATGTAGACAATGGGGCCCATTTGTACACAATCTTTATAATGATAATAATAATAATAATAATAATAATAATAATACTACACTAACCACTGAGCACTATTTTTCTTCTTACAAGTGTGCATTAACTGGAGTAGGATGCACTCTTACAGTGTCTTAATTGTTAGCAATCATGCATTCCAGTTTCAGTTTTTTCCAGCAATACCTGTAAGTGCATTATTTGTAGTGCATGCCACATTTTTGGTGGGGTTTAGGTGAGACCCTTATGGGCCACCCTCTCCCCTAGTTGTCCTTTTGGGGAGGGCTGGAGACTGTTTCGTTCCCCAGGGGGAAACTTCGGCCAACCCTGGGGATACTCAAGGGTCCTTCTGCACTTCGGCAAGGAGGAACCCACAGACCCTTTTTCCCCTCAGTAGGCCTATTGGCTCTGAGGGGTTGGGGAGTAACGGGGCCATTCTCCTTTTGGAGAGGGTCCAATTCCTACACCCCCAGCACGTTTTGCACAAGACACTGGGTAATGAAGCCACGCACCTCGGGCTTCAAGTAAAAAAAAATATTTTTGTAGTGCATGCATTGTGTTTTGTGTTATTTTGGTGCCTATAGACAGTAGCGGATTTACCACTGGGCAACCAAAGTGGCTGCTTAGGGCCCTGTGGGTCCCAGGGGAGCTGCTGACAAGGCTGTATAAAGGGCATTTCCGGCGGACCGTGAGCTCCGCTGAAATTGTCTGGGCTGGCAGAATACTCAGTAATTAGACAGCACATTCCTGTGTCTCCAGTCCTGCAGTACTGTGCGTGTGACCCACGTGTGTATGACGTCAGATACACAGAGAGAGGAGCCGGGATGCCCACAGAGAAAAACATGAGGTCTACATGTGTACTTTATTACAGTATTGTTTTAATTTTGTATAACATCCACCTACTTCAAATTCCAGTCGGGGGATGGGGAGGCGCCTGAAACAGCGTTATTAAGTACAGTAGATAACATCCACCTGCTACAATCATGGCTGGGGGGAGGCACACTCTGACTGGTGACATATCACATCAACTCAGTACTACCATGTATAGGGCTACAATTGCTGGGGCACTGATATATAAGCAATACAGTCACACTGACTGAGGGGTGCAATAATGGGTATTATACAGGATGGGGGACCTACTAGCCTGCAATAATCAGTCAGGGGGAGGAGAGGCACTTACATATAATATAGTGATGAGCGGGTTCGGATCCTCGGGATCCGAACCCGCCCGAACTTCACCTTTTTTCCACGGGTCAGAGCAACTCGGATCCTCCCGCCTTGCTCGGTTAACCCGAGCGCGCCCGAACGTCATCATCCCGCGGTTGGATTCTCGCGAGATTCGTATTCTATATAAGGAGCCGCGCGTCGCCGCCATTTTTCACTCATGCATTGGAGATGATTGTGAGAGGACGTGGCTGGCGTCCTCTCAGTTTCTATGTTCAGTGGGCTGCAAATATCTGTGCTCAGTGTGCTGCAAATATCTGTGCTTAGTGTGCTGCAAATATCTGTGCTCAGTGTGCTGCAAGTGCAAATATCTACGTTCTCTGCCTAAAAAACGCTCCATATTTGTGCTCAGTGTGCTGCAAATATCTGTGCTCAGTGTGCTGCAAGTACAAATATCTACGTTCTCTGCCTGAAAAACGCTCCATATCTATGCTCAGTGTGCTGCAAATATCTGTGCTCAGTGTACTAATTGCTTTATTGTGGGGACTGGGGACCAGCTGTATTATATAGTAGGAGGACAGTGCAGAGTTTTGCTGACCAGTGACCACCAGTATTATACGTTCTCTGAATGAAAAACGCTCCATATCTGTGCTGCATTGTAGCATATAGTAGGAGGACAGTGCAGAATTTTGCAGACCACCAGTATAACTATATATATAGCAGTACGGTACAGTAGTCCACTGCTCTACCTCTGTGTATACTATACCATCCATACCTGTGGTGCATTTCAGTTTTGCACAGTTTGCTGACCACCAGTATATATAATATATAGCAGTACAGTACAGTAGGCCACTGCTCTACCTACCTCTGTGTCATAAAGTATACTATCCATCCATACCTGTGGTGCATTTCAGTTTTGCACAGTTTGCTGACCACCAGTATATATAATATATAGCAGTACGGTACAGTAGGCTACTGCTCTACCTACCTCTATGTCATCAAGTATACTATCCATTCATACCTGTGGTGCATTTCAGTATTGCACAGTTTGCTGACCACCAGTATGTACTATATAGCAGTACGGTACAGAAGGCCACTGCTCTACCTACCTCTGTGTCGTCAAGTATACTATCCATCCATACCTGTGGTGCATTTCAGTTTTGCACAGTTTGCTGACCACCAGTATATACTATATAGCAGTACGGTACAGAAGGCCACTGCTCTACCTACCTCTGTGTCGTCAAGTATACTATCCATCCATACCTGTGGTGCATTTCAGTTTTGCACAGTTTGCTGACCACCAGTATATACTATATAGCAGTAAGGTACAGTAGGCCACTGCTCTACCTACCTCTGTGTCGTCAAGTATACTATCCATCCATACCTGTGGTGCATTTCAGTTTTGCACAGTTTGCTGACCACCAGTATACACTATATAGCAGTACGGTACAGTAGGCCCAGTGTCGGACTGAGGCATGAAGGGCCCACCGGGGAAATGCAGTAATAGGGGCCCATACTTAAGGGTGTGGCTAGCCTACAAAGGGCTACACAATAGTCTAGTGCAGTGTAATGCAACATATCTGCCATGTATAATACAAGTGCACAGTCTGGAACCTGATCCCTAGAGGAAGGAGTGGGCACTCAGGCAGTGGGGCCTACCGGTGGTTTCCCTGGTACCCCTGTGGGCCAGTCCGACCCTGAGTAGGCCACTGCTCTACCTACCTCTGTGTCGTCAAGTATACTATCCATCCATACCTGTGGTGCATTTCAGTTTTGCACAGTTTGCTGTCCACCAGTATATAATATATAGCAGTACGGTACAGTAGGCCACTGCTCTACCTACCTCTGTGTCGTCAAGTATACTATCCATCCATACCTGTGGTGCATTTCAGTTTTGCACAGTTTGCTGTCCACCAGTATATAATATATAGCAGTACGGTACAGCAGGCCACTGCTCTACCTACCTCTGTGTCGTCAAGTATACTATCCATCCATACCTGTGGTGCATTTCAGTTGTGCGCAGTATATATAGTAGTAGGCCATTGCTATTGATATAATACTGGCATATAATTCCACACATTAAAAAATGGAGAACAAAAATGTGGAGGGTAAAATAGGGAAAGATCAAGATCCACTTTCACCTCGTGCTGAAGCTGCTGCCACTAGTCATGGCCGAGACGATGAAATGCCATCAACGTCGTCTGCCAAGGCCGATGCCCAATGTCATAGTAGAGAGCATGTAAAATCCAAAAAAATAAAGCTCAGTAAAATGACCCAAAAATCTAAATCAAAATTGTCTGAGGAGAAGCGTAAACTTGCCAATGTGCCATTTACAACACGGAGTGGCAAGGAACGGCTGAGGCCCTGGCCTATGTTCAAGGCTAGTGGTTAAGCTTCACCTGAGTATGGAAGCACTCATTCTCCTGCTAGAAAACTTAAAAGAGTTAAGATGGCAAAAGCACAGCAAAGAACTGTGCGTTCTTCTAAATCACAAACCCCAAGGAGAGTCCAATTGTGTCGGTTGCGATGCCTGACCTTCCCAACACTGGACTGGAAGAGGTTGCGCCTTCCACCATTTGCACGCCCCCTGCAAGTGCTGGAAGGAGCACCCGCAGTCCAGTTCCTGATAGTCAAATTGAAGATGTCACTGTAGAAGTACACCAGGATGAGGATATGGGTGTTGCTGGCGCTGGGGAGGAAATTGACAAGGAGGATTCTGATGGTGAGGTGGTTTGTTTAAGTCAGGCACCCGGGGAGACACCTGTTGTCCTTGGGACGAATATGGCCATTGACATGCCTGGTCAAAATACAAAAAAAATCACCTCTTCGGTGTGTGGAATTATTTCAACAGAAATGCGGACAACTTGTGTCAAGCCGTGTGTTGCCTTTGTCAAGCTGTAATAAGTAGGGGTAAGGACGTTAACCACCTAGGAACATCCTCCCTTATACGTCACCTGGACCGCATTCATCAGAAGTCAGTGACAAGTTCAAAAACTTTGGATGACAGCGGAAGCAGTCCACTGATCACTAAATCCCTTCCTCTTGTAACTAAGCTCCTGCAAACCACACCACCAACTCCCTCAGTGTCAATTTCCTCCTTAGACAGGAAAGCCAATAGTCCTGCAGGCCATGTCACTGTCAAGTCTGACGAGTCCTCTCCTGCCTGGGATTCCTCCGATGCATCCTTGAGTGTAACGCCTACTGCTGCTGGCGCTGCTGTTGTTGCTGCTGGGAGTCGATCGTCATCCCAGAGGGGAAGTCGGAAGACCCCTTGTACTACTTCCAGTAAGCAATTGACTGTCCAACAGTCCTTTGCGAGGAAGATGAAATATCACAGCAGTCATCCTGCTGCAAAGCGGATAACTCAGGCCTTGGCAGCCTGGGTGGTGAAAAATGTGTTTCCGGTATCCACTGTTAATTCACAGGCAACTAGAGACTTGATTGAGGTACTGTGTCCCCGGTACCAAATACCATCTAGGTTCCATTTCTCTAGGCAGGCGATACCGAAAATGTACACAGACGTCAGAAAAAGAGTCACCAGTGTCCTAAAAAATGCAGTTGTACCCAATGTCCACTTAACCACGGACATGTGGACAAGTGGAGCAGGGCAGACTCAGGACTATATGACTGTGACAGCCCACTGGGTAGCTGTATTGCCTCCCGCAGCAAGAACAGCAGCGACGGCACCAGTAGCAGCATCTCGCAAACGCCAACTCGTTCCTAGGCAGGCTACGCTTTGTATCACCGCTTTCCATAAGAGACACACAGCTGACAACCTCTTACGGAAACTGAGGAACATCATCGCAGAATGGCTTACCCCAATTGGACTCTCCTGGGGATTTGTGACATCGGACAACGCCACCAATATTGTGTGTGCATTAAATATGGGCAAATTCCAGCACGTCCCATGTTTTGCACATACATTGAATTTGGTGGTGCAGAATTATAAAAAAAACGAGAGGGGCGTGCAGAGATGCTGTCGGTGGCCCGAAGAATTGCGGGCCACTTTCGGCATTCAGCCACTGCGTGCCGAAGACTGGAGCACCAGCAAACAGTCCTGAACCTGCCCTGCCATCATCTGAAGCAAGAGGTGGTAACGAGTTGGAATTCAACCCTCTATATGCTTCAGAGGATGGAGGAGCAGCAAAAGGCCATTCAAGCCTATACATTTGCCTACGATATAGGCAAAGGAGGGGGAATGCACCTGACTCAAGCGCAGTGGAGAATGATTTCAACGTTGTGCAAGGTTCTGCAACCCTTTGAACTTGCCACACGTGAAGTCAGTTCAGACACTGCCAGCCTGAGTCAGGTCATTCCCCTCATCAGGCTTTTGCAGAAGAAGCTGGAGACATTATAGGAGGAGCTAAAACAGAGCGATTCCGCTAGGCATGTGGGACTTGTGGATGGAGCCCTTAATTCGCTTAACCAGGATTCACGGGTGGTCAATCTGTTGAAATCAGAGCACTACATTTTGGCCACCGTGCTTGATCCTAGATTTAAAACCTACGTTGTATCTCTCTTTCCTGCAGAGGTTCAAAGACCTGCTGGTAAGAAAATTGTCAAGTCAAGCGGAACGTGACCCATCAACAGCTCCTCCTTCACATTCTCCCGCAACTGGGGCTGCGAGGAAAAGGTTAAGAATTCCGAGCACACCCGCTGGCGGTGATGCAGGGCAGTCTGGAGCGAGTGCTGACATCTGGTCCGGACTGAAGGACCTGCCAACGATTACTGACATGTCGTCTACTGTCATTGCATATGATTCTGTCACCATTGAAAGAATGGTGGATGATTATATGAGTGACAGCATCCAAGTAGGCACGTCAGACAGTCCGTACGTATACTGGCAGGAAAAAGAGGCAATTTGGAGGCCCTTGCAGAAACTGGCTTTATTGTACCTAAGTTGCCCCCCCTCCAGTGTGTATTCCGAAAGAGTGTTTAGTGCAGCTGCTCACCTTGTCAGCAATCGGCGTACGAGGTTACTTCCAGAAAATGTGGAGAAGATGATGTTCATCAAAATGAATTATAATCAATTCCTCCGCGGAGACATTCACCAGCAATTGCCTCCAGAAAGTACACAGGGACCTGAGATGGTGGATTCCAGTGGGGACGAATTAATAATCTGTGAGGAGGGGGATGTACACAGTGAAAGGGATGAGGAATTGGACGATGAGGAGGAGGTGGACATCTTGCCTCTGTAGAGCCAGTTTGTGCAAGGAGAGATTGATTGCTTCTTTTTTGGTGGGGGCCCAAACCAACCAGTCATTTCAGTCACAGTTGTGTGGCAGACCCTGTCGCTGAAATGATGGGTTTGTTAAAGTGTGCATGTCCTGTTTATACAACATAAGGGTGGGAGGGCCCAAGGACAATTCCATCTTGCACCTCTTTTTTCTTTCATTTTTCTTTGCATCATGTGCTGTTTGGGGACTATTTTTTTGAAGTGCCATCCTGCCTGACACTGCAGTGCCACTCCTAGATTGGCCAGGTGTTTGTGTCAGCCACTTGGGTCGCTTAGCTTAGCCATCCAGCGACCTTGGTGCACCTCTTTTTTTCTTTGCATCATGTGCTGTTTGGGGACTATTTTTTAAATTTGCCATCCTGTCTGACACCGCAGTGCCACTCCTAGATGGGCCAGGTGTTTGTGTCGGCCACTTGGGTCGCTTAGCTTAGTCACACAGCTACCTCATTGCGCCTCTTTTTTTCTTTGCATCATGTACTGTTTGGGGACTATTTTTTTGAAGTGCCATCCTGTCTGACACTGCAGTGCCACTCCTAGATGGGCCAGGTGTTTGTGTCGGCCACTTGGGTCGCTTAGCTTAGCCATCCAGCGACCTTGGTGCACCTCTTTTTTTCTTTGCATCATGTGCTGTTTGGGGACTATTTTTTAAATCTGCCATCCTGTCTGACACTGCAGTGCCACTCCTAGATGGGCCAGGTGTTTGTGTCGGCCACTTGGGTCACTTAGCTTAGTCACACAGCTACCTCATTGCGCCTCTTTTTTTCTTTGCATCATGTGCTGTTTGGGGACTATTTTTTAAATCTGCCATCCTGTCTGACACTGCAGTGCCACTCCTAGATGGGCAAGGTGTTTGTGTCGGCCACTTGGGTCGCTTAGCTTAGTCACACAGCGACCTTGGTGCGCCTCTTTTTTTCTTTGCATCATGTGCTGTTGGGGACTATTTTTTTGAAGTGCCATCCTGCCTGACACTGCAGTGCCACTCCTAGATGGGCCAGGTGTTTGTGTCGGCCACTTGTGTCACTTAGCTTAGCCATCCAGCGACCTCGGTGCAAATTTTAGGGCTAAAAATAATATTGTGAGCTGTGAGGTGTTCAGAATAGACTGAAAATGAGTGGAAATTATGGTTATTGAGGTTAATAATACTATGGGATCAAAATGACCCCCAAATTCTATGATTTAAGCTGTTTTTGAGGGTTTTTTGTAAAAAAAACACCCGAATCCAAAACACACCCGAATCTGACAAAAAAATTTCAGGGAAGTTTTGCCAAAACGCGTCCGAATCCAAAACACGGCCGCGGAACCGAATCCAAAACCAAAGCACAAAACCCGAAAAATTTCCGGTGCACATCACTAATATAATACAGTCAACACTTATGTGATTGGGTGTAATAATAAATATTATAAGGTACGGGTGCCTGCATTATATATCAGTGCCTTTCCCCACACACACACTAATTGTAACATGTCCTGCATCACCTATTATCAGGTCCTACATCCCTTATAATACCTTTTATTACACTCCTCATGATTATATATCAGTCCCTTTAGTGTGACTCCATTATGGTAGTGTCTAGTTACCCTTTGTGGAGAGGACCTTTCCCATAAGCCCCTGGGTCCATGTCACAAACTATTTGGAATAGTAACCTGTGGCAAGCGAAACGGAGTGAGACACCGAGCCTGAAGCGCAGCGAGCGAAGCGAGCCAGCGAGGGAACAGTGGTGCATAGATAAAACTAAATAACCTCAAATGAACGGAGAACGGATAAAACATTTATGTGCTGTAAGGGCAGAAGTTATCTACTGCCCTCTCGTGCTGTCACTTCCTGGTTCTGATTACAAAGGGAACATAGGGTCTAATTCAGACTTGATAGGTGCTGTGCGTTTTAGCACAGCAGCCGATCAAGTCTGAAATGCGTATGCACCGCTGCCACAGTGCGCCGCCGCATGCTAGACAGCTGACGTTTTAGGGGCGTGGTCTGGGCAGCGCAGGCGTGCCCGGGCCTTGCGTGGGGTGGGCTGTGGCGGCTGTGTGACATCACACGCGGCTGTTGCGACCCTCACAGCGACGAGTAGCTCCCTGCCAGCGTGCTGGTGCTGTGCTGGTAGGGAGCTACTCCTAAAGTGTAAGAGCATTGCCGCTGTGCAATGCTTTTGTACTTGTGCGATGGGGCAGGGCCTGACATGCGGGGCTGACTAGCCCTGTGCTGGGCGTCCCCCCGCATGTCAGGGAGGCTGTTCGTAGATGTGCTAAATTTAGCACATCTATGATCAGGTCTGAATTAGGCCCACAGACACAACAACTCCATTATGCGTGTATATAAAGGTCTCCTCCTCTTCACTGATTATAGCATGCACTGCAATCAGTGGTGAGGGGGAGGGGTGGACACTAGTATATAATAGTGATGAGCGGGTTCGGTTCCTCGGAAACCGAACCCCCCCAAACTTCACCCATTTTACACGGGTCCGAGGCATACTCGGATTCTCCCGTATGGCTCGGTTAACCCGAGCGCGCCCGGACGTCATCATCCCACGGTCGGATTCTAGCGAGATTCGTATTCTATATAAGGAGCCGCGTGTCGCCGCCATTTTCACTCGTATATTGGAAATGTTAGGGAGAGGACGTGGCTGGCGTCCTCTCCGTTTATTAATGTTGCTGCAAATATTTGTGCTTATTGCTTATTTGTGGGGACTGGGGAGCAGCTGTATTATATAGGAGAACAGTGCAGAGTTTTGCTGATCAGTGACCACCAGTTTTATCCGTTCTCTGCCTGAAAAACGCTCCATATCTGTGCTTAGTGTGCTGCATATATCTGTGCTCACACTGCTTAATTGTGGGGACTGGGGAGCAGCTGTATTATATAGGAGGAGTACAGTGCAGAGTTTTGCTGACCAGTGACCACCAGTATTATACATTCTCTGCCTGAAAAACGCTCCATATAGGTGCTCAGTGTGCTGCATATATCTGTGCTCACACTGCTTTATTGTGGGGACTGGGGACCACCAGTATTATATAGGAGGAGTACAGTGCAGAGTTTTGCTGACCAGTGACCACCAGTATTATACATTCTCTGCCTGAAAAACGCTCCATATCTGTGCTCAGTGTGCTGCATATATCTGTGCTCACACTGCTTTATTGTGGGGACTGGGGACCAGCAGTATTATATAGGAGGAGTACAGTGCAGAGTTTTGCTGACAGTGACCACCAGTATATATAGCAGTACGGTACGGAAGGCCACTGCTCTACCTACCTCTGTGTCATCAAGTATACTATCCATCTAGATTCTATACCTGTGGTGCATTTTAGTTTTGCAGTTTGCTGACAGTGACCACCAGTATATATAGCAGTATGGTACGGAAGGCCACTGCTCTACCTACCTCTGTGTCATCAAGTATACTATCCATCTAGATTCTATACCTGTGGTGCATTTTAGTTTTGCAGTTTGCTGACAGTGACCACCAGTATATATTGCAGTACAGTACGGAAGGCCACTGCTCTACCTACCTCTGTGGCGTCAAGTATACTATCCATCTAGATTCTATACCTGTGGTGCATTTTAGTTTTGCAGTTTGCTGACAGTGACCACCAGTATATATAGCAGTACGGTACGGAAGGCCACTGCTCTACCTACCTCTGTGTCGTCAAGTATACTATCCATCTAGATTCTATACCTGTGGTGCATTTTAGTTTTGCAGTTTGCTGACAGTGACCACCAGTATATATAGCAGTACGGTACGGAAGGCCACTGCTCTACCTAACTCTGTGTCGTCAAGTATACTATCCATCTAGATTCTATACCTGTGGTGCATTTTAGTTTTGCAGTTTGCTGACAGTGACCACCAGTATTTATAGCAGTACGGTACGGAAGGCCACTGCTCTACCTACCTCTGTGTCGTCAAGTATACTATCCATCTAGATTCTATACCTGTGGTGCATTTTAGTTTTGCAGTTTGCTGACAGTGACCACCAGTATATATAGCAGTACGGTACGGAAGGCCACTGCTCTACCTACTTCTGTGTCATCAAGTATAGTATCCATCTAGATTCTATACCTGTGGTGCATTTTAGTTTTGCAGTTTGCTGACAGTGACCACCAGTATATATAGCAGTACGGTACGGAAGGCCACTGCTCTACCTACCTCTGTGTCGTCAAGTATACTATCCATCTAGATTCTACACCTGTGGTGCATTTTAGTTTTGCAGTTTGCTGACAGTGACCACCAGTATATATAGCAGTACGGTACGGAAAGCCACTGCTCTACCGACCTCTGTGTCATCAAGTTTACTATCCATCTAGATTCTATACCTGTGGTGCATTTTAGTTTTGCAGTTTGCTGACAGTGACCACCAGTATATATAGCAGTACGGTACGGAAGGCCACTGCTCTACCTACCTCTGTGTCATCAAGTATACTATCCATCCATACCTGTGGTGCATTTCAGTTGTGCGCAGTATAATATCAGTAAAAAAAGGACTCCAAAACCTAAAATAAAATTGTCGGAGGAGAAGCGTAAACTTGCCAATATGCCATTTACCACACGGAGTGGCAAGGAACGGCTGAGGCCCTGGCCTATATTCATGGCTAGTGGTTCAGATTCACACGAGGATGGAAGCACTCATCCTCTCGCTAGAAAAATGAAAAGACTTAAGATGGCAAAAGCACAGCAAAGAACTGTGCGTTCTTCTAAATCACAAATCCCCAAGGAGAGTCCAATTGTGCCGGTTGCGATGCCTGACCTTCCCAACACTGGACGGGAAGAGCTTGCGCCTTCCACCATTTGCACGCCCCCTGCAAGTGCTGGAAGGAGCACCCGCAGTCCAGTTCCTGATAGTCAAATTGAAGATGTCACTGTTGAAGTACATCAGGATGAGGATATGGGTGTTGCTGGCGCTGGGGAGGAAATTGACAAGGAGGATTCTGATGGTGAGGTGGTTTGTTTAAGTCAGGCACCCGGGGAGATACCTGTTGTCCGTGGGACGAATATGGCCATTGACATGCCTGGTCAAAATACAAAAAAAATCACCTCTTCGGTGTGGAATTATTTCAATACAAATGCGGACAACAGGTGTCAAGCCGTGTGTTGCCTTTGTCAAGCTGTAATAAGTAGGGGTAAGGACGTTAACCACCTAGGAACATCCTCCCTTATACGTCACCTGGAGCGCATTCATCAGTAGTCAGTGACAAGTTCAAAAACTTTGGATGACAGTGGAAGCAGTCCACTGACCACTAAATCCCTTCCTCTTGTAACCAAGCTCCTGCAAACCACACCACCAACTCCCTCAGTGTCAATTTCCACCTTACACAGGAAAGCCAGTAGTCCTGCAGGCCATGTCACTGGCAAGTCTGACGAGTCCTCTCATGCCTGGGATTCCTCCGATGCATCCTTGAGTGTAATGCCTACTGCTGCTGGCGCTGCTGTTGTTGCTGCTGGGAGTCGATCATCATCCCAGAGGGGAAGTCGGAAGACCACTTGTACTACTTCCAGTAAGCAATTGACTGTCCAACAGTCCTTTGCGAGGAAGATGAAATATCACAGCAGTCATCCTGCTGCAAAGCAGATAACTCAGGTCTTGTCAGCCTGGGTGGTGAGAAATGTGTGTCCGGTATCCACCGTTAATTCACAGGCAACTAGAGACTTGATTGAGGTACTGTGTCCCCGGTACCAAATACCATCTAGGTACCATTTCTCTAGGCAGGCGATACCGAAAATGTACACAGACATCAGAAAAAGAGTCACCAGTGTCCTAAAAAATGCAGTTGTACCCAATGTCCACTTAACCACGGACATGTGGACAAGTGGAGCAGGGCAGACTCAGGACTATATGACTGTGACAGCCCACTGGGTAGATGTATTGCCTTCCGCAGCAAGAACAGCAGCGGCGACACCAGTAGCAGCATCTCGCAAACGCCAACTCGTTCCTAGGCAGGCTACGCTTTGTATCACCGCTTTCCATAAGAGGCACACAGCTGACAACCTCTTACGGAAACTGAGGAACATCATCGCAGAATGGCTTACCCCAACTGGACTCTCCTGGGGATTTGTGACATCGGACAACGCCAGCAATATTGTGCGTGCATTACATCTGGGCAAATTCCAGCACGTCCCATGTTTTGCACATACATTGAATTTGGTGGTGCAGAATTATTTAAAAAACGAGAGGGGCGTGCAAGAGATGCTGTCGGTGGCCCGAAGAATTGCTGGCCACTTTCGGCATTCAGCCACCGCGTTCCGAAGACTGGAGCACCAGCAAACAGTCCTGAACCTGCCCTGCCATCATCTGAAGCAAGAGGTGGTAACGAGGTGGAATTCAACCCTCTATATGCTTCAGAGGATGGAGGAGCAGCAAAAGGCCATTCAAGCCTATACATCTGCCCACGATATAGGCAAAAGAGGGGGAATGCACCTGACTCAAGCGCAGTGGAGAATGATTTCAACGTTGTGCAAGGTTCTGCAACCCTTTGAACTTGCCACACGTGAAGTCAGTTCAGACACTGCCAGCCTGAGTCAGGTCATTCTCTTCATCAGGCTTTTGCAGAAGAAGCTGGAGACATTGAAGGAGGAGCTAAAACAGAGCGATTCCGCTAGGCATGTGGGTCTTGTGGATGGAGCCCTTAATTCGCTTAACCAGGATTCACGGGTGGTCAATCTGTTGAAATCAGAGCACTACATTTTGGCCACCATGCTCGATCCTAGATTTAAAACTTACGTTGTATCTCTTTTTCCAGCAGACACAAGTCTGCAGAGGTTCAAAGACCTGCTGGTGAGAAAATTGTCAAGTCAAGCGGAACGTGACCCGTCAACAGCTCCTCCTTCACATTCTCCCGCAACTGTGGGTGCGAGGAAAAGGCTAAGAATTCCGAGCCCACCCGCTGGCGGTGATGCAGAGCAGTCTGGAGCGAGTGCTGACATCTGGTCCGGACTGAAGGACCTGCCAACGATTACTGACATGTCGTCTACTGTCACTGCATATGATTCTGTCACCATTGAAAGAATGGTGGAGGATTATATGAGTGACCGCATCCAAGGAGGCACGTCAGACAGTCCGTACGTATACTGGCAGGAAAAAGAGGCAATTTGGAGGCCCTTGCACAAACTGGCTTTATTCTACCTAAGTTGCCCTCCCTCCAGTGTGTACTCCGAAAGAGTGTTTAGTGCAGCCGCTCACCTTGTCAGCAATCGGCGTACGAGGTTACTTCCAGAAAATGTGGAGAAGATGATGTTCATCAAAATGAATTATAATCAATTCCTCTGTGGAGACATTCACCAGCAGCAATTGCCTCCAGAAAGTACACAGGGATCTGAGATGGTGGATTCCAGTGGGGACGAATTAGTAATCTGTGAGGAGGGGGATGTACACAGTGAAAGAGGTGAGGAATCGGAGGATGATGATGAGGTGGACATCTTGCCTCTGTAGAGCCAGTTTGTGCAAGCAGAAATTGATTGCTTCTTTTTTGGTGGGGGCCCAAACCAACCCGTCATATCAGTCACAGTCGTATGGCAGACCCTGTCGCTGAAATGATGGGTTCGTTAAAGTGTGCATGTCCTGTTTATACAACATAAGGGTGGGTGGGAGGGCCCAAGGACAATTCCATCTTGCACCTCTTTTTTCTTTCATTTTTCTTTGCATCATGTGCTGTTTGGGGACAATTTTTTTAAAGTGCCATCCTGTCTGACACTGCAGTGCCACTCCTAGATGGGCCAGGTGTTTGTGTCGGCCACTTGTGTCGCTTTGCTTAGTCACACAGCGACCTTGGTGCGCCTCTTTTTTTCTTTGCATCATGTGCTGTTTGGGGACTATTTTTTTGAAGTGCCATCCTGCCTGACACTGCAGTGCCACTCCTAGATGGGCCAGGTGTTTGTGTCGGCCACTTGTGTCACTTAGCTTAGCCATCCAGCGACCTCGGTGCAAATTTTCGGACTAAAAATAATATTGTGAGGTGTGAGGTGTTCAGAATAGACTGAAAATGAGTGTAAAATATGGTTATTGAGGTTAATAATACTATGGGATCAAAATGACCCCCAAATTCTATGATTTAAGCTGTTTTTGAGGGTTTTCTGTAAAAAAACACCCGAATCCAAAACACACCCGAATCCGACAAATAAATTTCAGGGAGGTTTTGGCAAAACGCGTCCGAATCCAAAACACGGCCGCGGAACCGAATCCAAAACCAAAACACAAAACCCGAAAAATTTCCGGTGCACATCTCTAGTATATAATCAATACAGTCACTGACTGAGGGGTGTAATAGTGGGTATTATAAAATGCTGTTATAAAATGGGGTCAGTGAATGAGGGGGGATAGTAATGAGTTGTTTAGACGTTGCTTGCTACACTCAGTAAGCCATACCCTCCAACATTTTACACATAAAAAACGGTACATATTAGGAAAGGGTGTGTGGCCAAGTCCCATTTCCTATACTTTTAATGGAAATTTGGAGAGTAAAAAATCGGTACAAATCCCTTTTTGGCAGGTACAGACCATAAAAAAGGTACTGTAACCGCCAAAAACATACAGTTGGAGGTTGTGCAGTGCCACCATCTACTACAGATACATTGTCATTCTGCTGTAAAAAAAATTTGCACACATTCCATCAATGGAGTCATGGTAGCTCCAATTGGGATGCATTTAATTTACCGGCTGTTGGGATCCCAGCTGTCAGGATACTGACACCAGAATCCCGAAAGCTGGCAATGCCACCGGCCAGAATCCTGGCGCAACAGGGCTATTACCTCTCATGGGTATCTACGACACCCATAGAGTGGGAATTGATCCTGTGGTGAGCACATCGAGCAACCAAGCCCGCAGCGCCAGTGGTGGATTTACCGCTAGGCAACACAAGCGGCTGCTTAGTGGTCCCGGGGGGCCCGCACCGTGCTGACACTGGCAGTCACAAAATGATACAAACATTGGGTATCATACAGGGTATGAATGAGACACATAGCTGAAGTCTGGATCCATTATTCAGCCTGCTTCAGAGTTCAGACCACTGCAGCCGAGTGCTGATCTCACAGAGTGCTGGTGCTGCCTGCAAGGAAAGGAGAAGTCCCTTAGCATGTGTTTCTCATGCTTTGGGTACGGTTGTGTCTATGTTACCTTCGTGCTCAGGACCTGGAAGTGACAAAACGAGAGGGCAGGAAAGAACTTCCGCCCTTACAGCACCTAAATGTTTTCTTCGTTCTTCGTACATTTGGAGTAATTTTTTTTTCTTCAATGCAACATTGGACCCTCACGGGCTCGGTGTCTCGCTTCGCTCGCCACACTTTACTATTCCAAATAGATTGTGACATGGACCCAGGGGGTTATGGGAAAGGTCCTCTCCACGAGGGTAAACTAGATGATACCTTTTGGGTACAGAGGCTGTTTAGTGCTGACAAGTAAGAGTGAGTGCATCTGGCCATAGCATGCAGCTTTCTCTCTCAGGTCCCTTTAAGTGCTGAGACCATTCATACACTGGATCTGCTGTAGCCACACTTTAGCTATCACCCACTGCATTGCGGACATAGCAGGTTATCAGGCATATACCTGCATTTTCTTCAGTGTTAGGCTTATATATCTATGTAAATCTGGATTGGCAGCCAAACATTATTTCTCATACGTCCTAGAGGATGCTGGGGACGACATAAAGACCATGGGGTATAGACGGGATCCGCAGGAGACATGGGCACTCTAAAGACTTTTCATTGGGTGTGAACTGGCTCCTCCCTCTATGACCCTCCTCCAGACTTCAGTTTTAGAAATGTGCCCAGGTCGACTGGATGCACTCTGAGGAGCTCTACTGAGTTTCACTGAAAAGACTTATGTTAGGTTTGTTATTTTCAGGGAGAACTGCTGGCAACAGACTCCCTGCTTCGTGGGACTGAGGGGGCAGAAGTAGGAACCAAATTCCTGAAGAGTTTCGTGGCTCTGCTTCTGGCTGACAGGACACCATTAGCTCCTGAAGGGTACTGAAACGCTAGCCGTGCCTAGATGCTCACTCCCACAGCACGCCGTTACCCCCCTCACAGAGCCAGAAGCCAGGTGAGTAGAAGAAGACAGATCTTCTATCAAGAAAAGTGATGGCTGAGGTACAGCGCGGCTGGCAGGAGCGCAGCGCGCCATTGCTGCCCACACACACAGGCACTGCAGGGTGCAGGGCGCGCGGGGGGGGGGTGCCCTGGGCAGCAAAAACACCTCTATAAACTGGCAAAAATGGGGCATAAGATGACCAGGCACAGCCCTACCCCCGCCAGTATAAATATTATGAAAAGTTTCTGAGGTTAAAAAGGGCGGAGCTTCTTCCTTAGGCAGCCAGCCCACTGCTCAGTGCCACGTTCTCTCTCCTCAGGCTGCAGAGAAATCGCTGGTCCTCCTTCACTTCTGACTACAAGTATCAGGGTGCAAAACAGGGGAGGCACAAGCGAATTTGGTGCTTTACAAGTGTGTTATACTGTGTAAAAAGCGCTGCATGTCAGTGGGCATTCTGTGTTCACAGGCATTAGATACTGGCGTTGGGGTTGTGAACTGGCTGCTCCTAAACTGTGTCCCTCTGACAGATTTTACTGTGGGTCTGTCCCCTAATAAGTCCCAGTGTGTCTGTGTGTGTGTTGTACACATGTGTAAGACATGTCAGAGGCAGGGAGTTCCTCCCTGGAGGAAACCATTTTAGGGACACAGAAGTGTAATGTGGTGACGCTGCCGGCACACCAAGAGCCTGCATTGGTGAAAGAAATACGTGATAGTATGCATCATATCAATAGGAGATTAGATAAGTCTGAATCTCATGCTGAGTGCTGGAGAAAATCTGTGGAGGATGTGATTTTTCAGGGCTCTGTTCTTCCATCCGCAGGCGACCCCTCTGGGTCACATAAGAGACCATTTGCAAATATTGTGAATACTGATATCGACACAGACACTGATTCTTGTGTCGACGATAGTGACTCCAGGGAAACAGATCATAAATTGGCAAAAAAAATACAATATATGATTGTGGCTATAAGGGAAGTTCTGGAAGTCACGGAAGTCACTCCTGTACCTCAGGAGAAGGCTTATTTCTATAAAGAAAAGAAATCTAAGGTCACTTTCCCTCCTTCCCACGAGCTTAATACACTCTTTGAAGGGATGTGGGTGAATCCCGAAAATTAATTTCGTATTCCCAAGAGAATTCAGATAGCTTATCCTTTCCCGGTGGAGGTCAGCAAAAAATGGGAGTTCACCCCCTGTGTTAGACAGTGCACTGTCCAGGTTGACAAAGAAGGTAATTCTCCCTGCACCTGTCACGGCTTCACTAAAAGAGCCGGCAGACCGAAAGATGGAAACTACACTGAAATTCATTTATGTTGCCAAGGGTACGCTGCTCAGGCCCACAATTGCTTGCGCGTGGGTGAGTCACGCTATTGAAAAATGGTCAGAAAGCGTGTCATCAGAAATTGACACGATTGATAAAGATGAGATACTCCTTAAGTAAGGGAATATCAAAGACGCTGCCGCATACATGCTAGAAACGATGAAAGATATTGGACTCTTGAGTTCACAAGCCGCTACCATGGCGGTATCGGCTCGGCGGGCATTGTGGATTCGCCAGTGGAACGCGGATGCAGATTCCAAAAGAAATATGGAGGCTCTCCCATATAAAGGTGAGGCCTTATTTGGCGATGGACTGGATGCGTTAGTCTCGGCGGCTACCGCAGGTAAGTCAACATTTTTGCCCTCTGCGCCTGCACCGGCAAAAAAGACATATCACCCGCACATGCAGTCCTTTCGACCCAATAAATACAAAAAAGCGAGAGGTTCCCCCTTCTTTGCAGGTAGGGGAAGGGGAAAGAAGTCCACAGCAGCTTCAGGTTCCCAGGAGCAGAAGTCTACCCCTACTTCTGCCAAATCGACCTTGCCAGCTTCTCTTCCAGAAAGGGAAGCAGTAGCAGCGGCAATCCAAAAATTATGTCAGGATCAGGTCATAGTCCTGGTACCTTTGTCACAACAAGGGGAGGGGTTTTATTCAAGCCTTTTTTGTAGTTCTGAAGCCGAACGGCTTGGGCAGACCGATCCTAAACCTGAAAAATCTGAATCTCTACTTGAAACGATTCAAGTTCAAAATGGAATCACTGAGGGCAGTGATTTCCAGTCTGGAGGAGGGGGACTACATGGTGTCGGTAGACATAAAAGATGCTTACCTGCATGTTCCCATTTATCCTCCTCACCAGGCTTATCTGAGATTCGCGGTTCAGGATTGCCATTACCAATTCCAGACGTTAACTTTCGGTCTCTCCACGGCGCTGAGGGTATTCGCCAAGGTGATGGCGGAGATGATGGTTCTCCTGCGTCAAAAAGGAGTTAATATAATTCCTTATCTAGACTATCTCCTGATAAAGGCGAGATCCAGGGAGCAGTTGTTACAAAACATCACACTCTCCCTGTCAATACTCCAACAACACGGTTGGATCATAAACTATCCAAAGTCACAGTTGGAACCGACGACAAGATTGTCTTTTCTCGGGATGATTCTGGACACAGAAGTTCAGAGAGCATTTCTTCCGGTGGAAAAGGCTCTGAAAATCTAGAAAATGGTAAAACAGATATTAAAACCATTGAGTGTGTTGATCAATCAGTGCATTCGGTTGTTGGGGAAGATAGTGGTTTCCTACAAGGCCATACAGTTTGGCAGGTTCCATGCCAGGGTATTCCAGTGGGACCTGTTGGACAAGTGGTCGGGATCCCACCTACACAGGCACCGGAAGATAATCCTGTCGTCAAAAGCCAGGATTTCGCTCCTGTGGTGGCTACACAGTTCTCACCTACTAGAGGGACGCAGGTTCGGGATTCAGGACTGACTCCTGGTAACCACGGATGCAAGTCTCCGAGGCTGGGGAGCTGTCACTCAGGGAGAAAGCTTCCAGGGAAAATGGTCAAGTCAGGAAGCCTGCCTTCACATAAACGTGCTGGAATTGAGAGCCATTTACAACGGCCTTCAACAAGCGGTACATCTTCTTCAAGATCATCCAGTGCAGATCCAGTCGGACAATGTAACAGCAGTCGCGTACATAAACAGGCAGGGCGCAACGAAAAGCAGAGCTGCAATGGCAGAGGTGATGAAGATCCTCCTCTGGGCAGAAAGACATGTAAAGGCTCTGTCGACAATTTTCATTCCGGGAGTAGACAACTGGGAAGCAGACTTCCTCAGCAGACACGATCTCCATCCAGGAGAGTGGGGCCTACACCAAGAAGTCTTCACAGAGGTGACAAGTCTTTGGGGAGTTCCTCAAGTAGACATGATGGCATCTCATCTCAACAAGAAGCTTCAGAAATATTGTTCCAGGTTGAGAGACCCTCAAGCAATAGCAGTGGATGCGCTGGTGGCCCAGTGAGTGTTCCGGTCGGTGTATGTCTTCCCTCCACTTCCGCTGATCCCAAAAGTGCTCAGGATCATAAGAAGAACAAGAGTTCGAGCAATCCTCATTGCCCCAGACTGGCCAAGGAGGGCTTGGTACCCAGATCTTCAGGAGTTGCTCATAGAAGATCCTCTGCCTCTTCCTCTTCGCGAGGACCTGCTGCAGCAGGGGCCGTGCGTGTATCAAGACTTACCGTGGCTACGTTTGACAGCATGGCTGCTCAGCGCCAGATCCTAGCCCGAAAGGGTATTCCCAAGGAAGTCATCCCCACCCTTATTCAAGCCAGGAAAGGAGTAACGTCGAAACATTACCACCGTATTTGGAGAAAATATGTGTCTTGGTGTAGATCCAAGAAGGCTCCTACGGAAGAGTTTGAGTTGGGACGTTTTCTCTATTTTCTGCAGGCTGGTGTGGAGGCGGGCCTACGATTGGGATCAATCAAGGTCCAGATTTCGGCCTTGTCAGTGTTCTTCCAAAAAGAATTGGCCTCTCTTCCAGAGGTTCAGACCTTCGTGAAAGGGGTTCTGCACATCCAGCCTCCATTTGTGCCTCCAGTGGCACCATGGGACCTTAACGTGGTGTTGCAGTTCCTTCAATCAGATTGGTTTGAGCCTCTACAAGAGATAGAGTTGAAGTTTCTCACTTGGAAAGTGGTGATGCTTTTGGCATTGGCATCCTTGCGGCGGTTGTCTGAATTTGGGGCCTTGTCTCACAAGAGCCCTTACCTGATCTTCCATGAAGATAGGGCAGAGTTGAGGACTCGTCAACATTTTCTTCCGAAGGTGGTTTCATCTTTCCACATAAACCAACCTATTGTGGTGCCAGTAGTTACTGACACGTTCACTGAGTCAAAGTCTCTAGATGTGGTTAGGGCTTTGAAGATTTATGTCGCTAGAACAGCTCGAATACGGAAAACAGAGTCTTTGTTGTCCTGTATGCTCCCAACAAGATTGGGTGTCCTGCTTCCAAGCAGACTATTGCGCGTCGGATCAGAAGTACGATTCAGCACGCTCATACTACGGCTGGATTGCCTTTTCTGACGTCGGTGAAGGGCCATTCCACTAGCAAGGTGTGCTAATCCTGGGCGGCTGCCCGGGGGGTCTCGGTATTGCAACTTTGTCGAGCAGCTACTTGGTCAAGGTCAAACACATTTGCTAAATTCTACAAGTTTGACACCTTGGCCGATGAAGACCTCAAGTTCGGGCAATCGGCGCTGCAGGGTCATCCGCACTCTCCCGCCCGTACTGGAGCTTTGGTATAGACCCCATGGTCTTGATGTCGTCCCCAGCATCCTCTAGGACGTATGAGAAAATAGGATTTTGATACCTACCGGTAAATCCTTTTCTCCTAGTCCGTAGAGGATGCTGGGCGCCCGTCCCAGGGGTAAATTTACTAAGCTCCCGATTTTGACCGAGATGCCGTTTTTTCAGCAAAGTGTCATCTCGGTAATTTACTAAACACTAATCACGGCAGAGATGAGGGCATTCGTATTTTTTTGCAAGTCCAAGTAAAAAATTACGAATGAATACACCATCGGTCAAATTACGCCTGTTTAGATATGAATCTCGGTCATTTACTATCCATTCGTAATTGTAATTGCTGCCGTGAAAATGCATTTGCGGCCGCGAAAAATTACACATCGTATTTTTTTCCTAAAAAAAAACGCGCCAGCATTTGAAAACCGTGTTTACATGTGTACTCAATTATCCATTACTCACACCTGAATGTTTGGCCCTATAAAAGTGTTCCAGGCACATTTTGAACTTCTCTCACTCTGAAATGGCGGCTGTGGTGTGTGCCAATGATTTTTGGTTTGCTGTGGGATACCTTAGACTGCTCCATGAGGCTTCCAGGAATCAGGCCCAGGTAAGTGAACATGGTCAACAAGTTGTCCAGGTACCGCGGAGGCTACGCCAGCCTCGTTTTTTTAGAGGGCGTTTAAACTTAAATGCATTGTCCGATGATAGGGTCATACAGATGTTCCGCCTAAATAGAACCAACATTTTCCACCTGTATGACCTTGTCAAACTGGGCATAGACCCTGAGACAGCACGCTCTCGCTCTGTCTCAGGCCTACACAAACTCCTGGCTGTGTTACACTTTATGGCTACTGGGAGCTTCCAGGCTGTGGCAGGCGACGTCATTGGTATCTCACAGCCCACCTTTTCCAGATATTTGAATCAGGTGAGTCTAAAAATACATAGGCGGTTATGTCTAAGTGTTGCTTCTGTAAGTACAAACAACACAGTATTGTAGAGAATACCTAACATGACACTCACCTTAGCTTGTTTAATGTCCACTCAGGTTTTGGATGTGTTGGAGCCACACATTAATGCCTCAATCTGCTTCCCTACCGAGGAGTCGGAGTGGAGTGCTGTCAGGGTAGCTTTCTATGAGCTTGCTGGCATGCCCAATGTGCTGGGGGCCATAGATTGCACACACGTTCAGCTGAGATCACCTAAGGGCCGCCAATATATATATACTAATAGGCATCTGGCACAATCAACTAATGTCCAGGTGGTCTGTGATGCAAACATAAAAATTATGAGTGTTGTTGCAGGTTACCCTGGTGGCTGCCATGACTCCTTCATCCTCAGTCAGTCATCGCTCTTCGATAAATTTGAGGACGGACAAATGCCTGATGGCTGGCTGTTGGGTATGTTTAAAATGTTTTGTGTGTATGTCTTTTAACCACAAACTCGAGTTTTGATTAGGTGAAAGAATAATCTAACATATGTACTAATGTTGACTATATCTGTTTTTCAGGTGATGGGGGTTACGGCTGCTACTCTTGGCTCCTTACTCCATTGTCCCAACCTGATTCTCCTGCTGAACACAGTTACAATCATGCACATAAGGCTACGCGGAATGTGATAGAAAGATGTTTTGGTGTGCTGAAGTCACGGTTTCGGTGTCTGGATAAATCTGCAGGCCTTTTGTTGTATAGTCCCTCAAAGGTGACTAGAATTGTGTTCTGCTGCTGTTTTCTCCATAATCTGTGTTTAAACCAACATCTGGCACATGATGAGGGAGAAAGCAGTCAGCAAGCAGAGGAGTTAGACCCATCTGGTGACAGTGTGAGTACATATGTAGGGAGGCAGGTACGGCAAGAAGTGATCCTGCGCTATTTTTCAGGTCAGTTTTAGTAGGCTGTAATTATCCTTGACTAAACACTTTGCACTACTTTCTATTGTGTGTTTTGTAACTTACTGTTTGTTGTTTATAGTGGTGTGTACATTGTACTTAGTTTATGCCAAAAATACATTTTCAGTCATTACCCATGAAAAACATACATACATACAGAGCAGCTTCGACAATGTTTGAGACGGACACAGGAAGTTGTGTGTTTGTCAAATACAAATTTTTATTTTGCAAATCACATTGGGGTTATTTTTTCCGCTTGTGTGTGCTGGGTGCTGTGCTTTGTGCTGGCTCACTGGCACGTGCTCTGGAGGAACGCCGAACAGGGGAGGTTACTGGCGTTTGGATAGGGGTCGTGGTCCCCGAGCTGGAGGTTACTTGGTGAGCTCCCATCAATGTAATATTGCTGCTCAAATTATTAATGCTTGCAATCAGTTGAGTGTTGGTTGCAGTGTGGCTGGCTACAATCCGGGATAAGGACTCATTCACAACCTGGTTGTGCTGAATGAGCTGAACAAGTGCCTGCTGATGGCGCTGTTGCTCATCTATGATGCGCGTTAAATGAGCAAGCATTTGGCTGTTGTCAGCCCTTATTTGCTCCATTGAGGTTGCCATTCGCCCTACTTGTACAATCAGTCTGCCCGAGTTGCGACTAATGCGCGGTAGATGATGGGGCAGACTGGCAAGGTGTTGTGTATGTGCGGTCAGGCTGGCATTGCTTTGTGCCTGTTGGCTTGTCCAACTGGCCCAAAAGTCATCTGGTATTTGGGTTGGTGGCGGAGCTTGTGCCAGTTGTGGACTGATGGAGGCTTGGGGGATATCCTGCAGCTGTATTGGCTGGCTTGGGTCAACAGGTGTAAGTTGCAGTGTGATGGTTGCCTGTTGGTCTTGTCCCTGCTGGTCCACGTCGGCCATCAAGCTGGGCTCTGTATGGGGTGGCCAACATGCAATGTTTATTAGTCAGTTTGTTTAAAGGCTACTTCTACACATTACTACATTCATAATACTCCATTTGTATAGTTTTTGGCGTTGTTTTTCAAAACTTATAATGTTTTTTTTTTTCAAAAACATATATACCAACACAGGCGGCCACATAGACAGATTTGCATAATCCACACCTAACTACCTCCCCTCCACAGCATTACAGTGTTATATCACCTCCCCTGACCACGATATAGACTACTTACCTGGATAGTCCAGATGAGCGGAGCCAGTAAGCCATCTACATACTGGACAGGGGAGATGTGTGAACAATATAATGTTGTGGATGCTGTTTTTTTTTTGGAATTTTATTGGTATTTTATTTTAATGTGCACGTGTGTGGCCAAATTTTAAACAAATGTCTGTTATTTATTAAAAATGATGTTGGCGAGATCATCCACTAAGACCTTTTAAAAAAAAACATTTTCACCTTTAGCAATTGAAGACGTAACATCACATTGCTTGTTCTGGAAAACATGTAATCTCAAAACCAACTAACAACATATTAACTGTACTGTGTATATTATTGCCTATGTGTTTAATTTCTGTTTTTACTCACCAGATAACTGAGGTGATCGGGGCTCATCACTCTGCGAACTCGCCAATAGTGCCAGTGGTGGCTGGGGTGACACTGCCGAAATGCGTCGCCTGGGTGGGGATGATGGAGCCGCAGATTCCGTGCCAAGACGCCGTGTCTTACTTGGCCTCCTGGGTAAGTGGCCCGAGCCCTGTGATGGGCGCCTTACAGGAGGTCGGCTTCCAGAAGCAGAACCTATGTGAAAATATAAACATTAATATTTTGTACTTCTATGTGTTTTCAGAATATGTGACTACAGTGAAGTCTTACCTGCAATCCCTGCCTCATCCTGACTTGTCTGAGGCCTGTCTGGCCGGCTGGTCTGTGGGACTGTTGAAAAAGTGGACCAAACATTATTACCATGCTTTGTGTAAAAATTATAACTGCAAAGCCTTAGTGTACTGTAACCATCTATTAGGTATTGGATAAACAAATAATTTCTGATTAAGAGCTTCAAGCTTCATTATTTTGTGTTGTATATCCAAATGTACATGATGTTGCACACAATAAATCTGTTACATTTGAGAATTATGCATCAGATATTGCAGAGATTGACTACTTGCAAATGTTTGAAAAAAGTAATATTGGAATAATTGCACCGTTTTTCAGAAGTAAATAAATCTAAAATTATTTATAAAATAAGCATACAACACAGATGTCCAAGCAATATCGCAAAAAATATTTTATTTAAAAAAAAAAAAAACAGCAGCCATTGCACATGTTTTAGCGCAATATTAAATTAACCAAACAGCCAATGCATGGTGAAAAAAGCAAATTCGAAACACAAACACACCTTAAGGGTGCATAGGCCTGAAATATGTGAAACACACTTTATGCATCCTTTATCCTTTAAAAATGACATTTACAACATTTAGAGGACATTTAAATAAAAATCTAACAAATCAAACTTACCATCCTGCGTGGGTCGGTCCGAATCCCGGACATGAGTAGCAGACACCACTTCGGCAGGAATCAATGCCCGCACAGGCTCCTCCCAGTCCCGATAGGTGGCCCGGAAAGGGGGGCCACCTCCGGTTTTTCGTGCAGATTTGGCCTCTTTGGCCATCTTGGCCTTGACACGCCGCTTTATATCATAAAACCTCTTGCGGCACGTGTCCTCAGTCCGCCTCACCACACCCTCACTATTCACGGCAAGTATTACTTGCCCCCACAGGACAGACTTCCTGCGGGAGGACACCTTGCCAGCATCCTGACCAAACAATTGGCGATGGTGCTTCATCAGCTCACGCACCAAAGCCATGTTTTCAGCATAGCTGAACTTAATATTCCTGCCTGTCTTGGTAGTGGTGCGTGGCTGCGGAGCCACAACACCATCACTATCACTGGAAAATACAGCAACAGGCACCCCCTCCTCCTCCTCCTCCTCACTAACCTCCTCCCTCTCACTACCCCCCTCCACCTCACTAACAGCCTCCACCTCACTACCAGCCTCCACCTCACTACCAGCCTCCACCTCACTACCAGCCTCCACCTCACTAACCTCCGCCACCACACTGACCTCTGAGTCTGACATGACAAACGACAAAAAACACAGAAAAATCAAAACACAAAACACACTCCTCCACTACTCCTACTACTACACACCACACAGCCAACACACACGCTCACTCACTCACTCACAAACAATGACAAAAGACTGTAAAAAAAAAACAAGGACAAAAAAGTAGACAAACTGTGAAAAAACAATACTACAAATATGACAAGACTACTTACACACACAGTACAGCACTCAACAATCACCAAACTCCTCTCCAAATCCACCAAAAACTCCACCAAACTCACCAACTCCAAATACACCTTCCTCTCTCCTCTCCACTAGCTAAACCCAC
Organism: Pseudophryne corroboree; assembly: GCF_028390025.1. Classification (NCBI taxonomy): domain Eukaryota; kingdom Metazoa; phylum Chordata; class Amphibia; order Anura; family Myobatrachidae; genus Pseudophryne; species Pseudophryne corroboree. The sequence continues at coordinate 329,119,009 of NC_086451.1, forward strand.
GAGGTGCGGTGTGTTTGGGGCGGTTTTATAGTAATATGCACAGACACTCCTCCTTCACGAATACAACCAATCACGGCCGCGTGACGAAAACGAAACTTAGGACTAAAAACGCGGCAGCAATTTCTAAATCACTGCCGTAACAGACATGTGACGCAGTCGTAAAAAAAACACATAAACGCGGCCGCGAAACAGCAAACGCGGCCGCAATCTACAGCAGAAAAGCACGAATGACATCGACATCGGAAGAAACGAAAAACACGAATACGACAGCTTAGTAAATTAGTCGTAATCAATTCAAAAAGTTGCAATTTTACACTGTCGATGTCATTCGTGATTGAACTTGGACATGATTCTGGAAAATACGAATCTTAGTAAATTTACCCCCCAGTGTGTACTTTACCTGCAGTTTAGTTATTAGAATTACACATGTTGCTGCAATTGGTTCATGCCTGTTGGCGTGTGTTATATTGAATACAGTGTGTGCGGCATGGTTGAGGGTGTGAGTTGGTAGATATCTCACCACTAGTTTAAGTACTTCTTTCCCTTGAAATGTCAGTCTCCCTGGGCACAGTTCCTACAACTGAGGTCTGGAGGAGGGGCATAGAGGGAGGAGCCAGTTCACACCCAATGAAAAGTCTTGAGTGCCCATGTCTCCTGCGGATCCCGTCTACACCCCATGGTCTTGATGTCATCCCCAACATCCTCTATGGACTAGGAGAAAAGGATTTACCAGTAGGTATCAAAATCCTAATTTTTTTTTCAATTATTTAATATTCAATGTTTTATACAGTTTGTGTACTTTAATTAATTGTATGTAATTATCCCCCAAATGTAAACTAATGCCCCCCAAGTTAACAGTGGCCATCCTTCCAGACCCCGCTTAGAGGTAGAGGTGTGGGTACAATGCAGGATAATAGCCTAGCGGCCCCCTGGGTCGGTGCTTTGGGCCCTATGAACCCCACATTTGGCATTGAATAATGTGATTACAGAATATAATGATAGCAATGTCTGTGATGTCATCAATGACGCTATTAGGTCACGTGATTTTATTAGCGATGTATGAATATTTGGAGATGATGGGCATTGTGCTGCTCTGCAGGCTATGAGCACAGAGGGGTCTCCAGTGACGCTAAGATGTGGTGGGGGATTCCCAAATGTGTAGTGATCGCAGTGTAGTTTATAATATTAGATGATAATTACCGCAGGATCCCTGTGATATGGGCAGTGAGCTGGGAAACACTATATTAAAGAAGGAGATCCTATGAATTTACTAAGAGCACCCTTATGCTGTGTGTCATGCTATATGGGTATATGTTACACAGACGGGTACAGGTTACGCAGATATATGTTACACAGATAGGTACAGGCTACGCGGGTAAAGGCTACGCAGATGAGTGCATGTTACGCGGGTAAAGGCTTTGCAGATAGGTGCAGGTTAACAGGGTATAGGTTACACAGATGGGTGTATGTTAAGTGGGTGTAGGTTACACAGATGGGTACAGGCTAAACAGGTATAGGTCACACAGATAGGTACAGGTTAAGTGGGTATAGGTTACACAATGGGTGCAGGTTAAGAGGGTATAGGTTACACAGATGGGTATAGGTTACGTGGCTATAGGTTACACAATAGGTGCAGGTTAAAAGGGTATAGGTTACACATATGGGTGCAGGTTAAGAGGATATAGGTTACACAGATGGGTACAGGCTACGCAGGTATAGGCTACACAGATGGGTGCATGTTACGTGGGTAAAGGCTACGCAGATAGGTGCAGGTTAACAGGGTATAGGTTACGCAGATGGGTACAGGTTACGCAGGTATAGGTTACACAGATGGGTGCAGGTTAAGTGGGTATAGGTTACACTGATGGGTACAGGCTAAACAGGTATAGGTCACACAGATAGGTACAGGTTAAGTGGGTATAGGTTACACAATGGGTGCAGGTTAAGAGGGTATAGGTTACACAGGTGGGTATAGGTTACGTGGGTATAGGTTACACAATAGGTGCAGGTTAAGAGGGTATAGGTTACACAATGGGTGCAGGTTAAGAGGGTATAGGTTACACAGATGGGTGCAGGTTAAGAGGGTATAGGTTACACAGATGGGTACAGATTATGTGGGTATAGGTTACACAGATGGGTGTGGGTTAACAATGTATAGGTTACACAGATGGGTGCAAGTTAAGAGGGTATAGGTTACACAGATGGTTACAGGTTATGTGGGTATTGGTTATACAGATGGGTACAGGTTAAGTGGGGATAGGTTACACAGATGGGTGCAGGTAAAGCAGGTATAGGTTATGCAGACGGGTCCAGGTTAAGCGAGTATATGTTACACAGATGGGTCCAGGTTAAGCGGGTATATGTTTCACAGATGGGTTCAGGTTAAGCAGGTATATGTTACACATATGGCTACAGGTTAAGCGGCTATAGGTTAAACAGATGGGTACAGGTTAAGCGGATATAGGTTACACAGATGGGTACAGGTTACGAAGGTATAGGTTACACAGATGGGTACAGGTTAAGCGGGTATGAGTTACACAGATAGGTACAGGTTAGTACATGGGTATAGGTTACAAAGATGGGTGCAGGTTACATGGGTATAGCTCACTTCTACCCCATCTGTGTCCCTTCAGAGTGTAAGCTCTCGCGAGCAGGACCCGCTCCCCTCATGTGCTTATCCCTCTTTTACTTTGACTATTTTCTACTCCATGCTCCCTACAACAGCACTTAGCTCTTTGTTTCTGCCACCGTGATGCTTATGTCAGTGTCCTGTTCCCTGATGCAGCATTGTGTATATACCATGTAATTGTCCTGCATTGTCTTGTACTGTAAGTTTTCCTGTTTGGCTCATTGTTTATGCAGTTTGTGAGGCGCTGCAGATCCCTCGTGGCACCATATAAATAAACAATAATAATAATAATAATAATAATAATAATATTAATGTTTTAAGTCCAAGGCATTGAAGAATTTCTATCACTTTTTCTCCCTATTGCTACATTGCATTAATTATTTACAAGCTAAGACGCACACTGCTTCTTCCCCTTACAGCTTAATTCAGAGCCTGATGTGCTCCGCCCATTCCCTTATGTGGGTGGGAATACTGTCTGTGTACACTGTACAGTGTGACAGCGCACTGTATCATTTTATGTTGTGTGTGACTCTTGACAGTGACAGAGAGACAGAACGGGGGCAGCGGTGTTCAGTGATGAGATCCACCTGCAAGTGACTTTACTGATATTCCGCCGTGAAGAGGGTGGGCGGGTGCTATGGTTTTCCATCTGTAAGGTGTACATGTTTTAAACACAATGTTACCTTTTGCCTGTTGCTTTGGAGGACAAGTGAGTAATGAGTCACAGTGCAAAGTTCAAAGCCAATTTGCTATGCTCTAGGTGGCAAATGACACACAGAAAATGGTGCAGGAAGATGTACAGCCCCCTCCTGATCTGCAGCTGCTCCACTTGGGACACAGAAAACGATGCAGGGAGACGTGTCTAGAGAGCGCCATAGCGGCCAAGGTCGCTGCACGTTGCTGGTCCGGATCGGCGTTCCGAAATACAGACCGTTCAGGCTTTCACCTCATCCTATAAAACAGAAAAAAAGCCAAAAGAGCTGCTGCTGTAATAGGCAAAACTAAAATGCCTGTTCATGGATTATGTCTGATTAACACTTACATAGACAGTCACAGCAGAAAATGAACAGGATGTTGCTCCATATAGTCTTCCTTACATTCATATTGTCATTTGTTCCCATTTTAGAAACGAAAACAGTTGAAATAATTTTTCTCAGGCATATTTACATTTTTCTTTACCACATCTGCTAAATAGCGAACCCTTGGGGTTAATCCAATGTTTCACCCGTATTTCTCTTACGTCCTATGGGATACTGGGAATCCATCTAGTACCATGGAGTATAGACGGGTCCACTTGGAGCCATGGGCACTATAGAAGTTTGATAACTTGTGCTGGCTCTCCCTCTATGCCCCTCCTACCAGACTCAGTTTACAAACTGTGCCTGAAGCTCCTGAAGAGTTTTCTGCTTTTATTTTTAAAGTTAGTTATGTTTAGTTAGGACTGGATGGCACCAGCCTGCCTGCTTCGTGGGATTTGGGATGGGGGGGGGGTGGGGGGGCGGGGGGCGGCCCAACCCCAATAAGGGTTATTGGTCCCATTCTCCACTGACAGGACGCTAGCTGATTTGAGCCGTTACAGGAGGGAGACATAAAGTATCTTGCGTGGAAGACCGTAACGCTGTTGGCCTTGGCTTTGGCAAGGCGCGTTTCATAGCTGGGGGCGTTGTCTCACAAGAGCCCCTACTTAATTTTCCATGAGGACAAACTCAGGACTCGTCAGCAATTCCTTCCTAAGGTGGTGTCGGCGTTTCACATTAACCAGCCAATTTTGGTTCCGGTTGTTACTGACACCTCTGCTACTTCGAAGTCCTTGGAAGTTGTAAGGGCTTTGAAGGTATATGTAAAGCGAACTACTTGTCACAGGAAATCGGACTTGCTGTTCATTCTATATGATGCCAACAAGATTGGGTGTCCTGCTTCAAAGCAGTCTATTGCACGCTGGATCAGGCTCACTATCCAGCATGCTTATTCCACGGCAGGTTTGCAGTTTCCAAAATCTATACAGGCCCACTATACTAGGTTGGTGGGTTCCTCTTGGGAGGCTGCCCGGGGTGTCTCGGCATTACAGCTCTGCCGAGCAGCTACTTGGTCGGGTTCAAACACGTTTGCCAGTTTGATACCGTGGCCTCTGAGGACCTTCAGTTTGGTCGATCAGTACTGCAGGAACCTCAGCACTCTCCCACCCGGTTTAGGAGATTTGGTACTTCCCCATGGTACTAAATGGATTCCCAGTATCCCCTAGGATGTAAGAGAAAATAGGATTTTAATTACCTACCGGTAAATCCTTTTCTCTTGTCCGTAGGTGATACTGGGCGCCCGCCCGGGGCTTCGTTCTTCCTGCACGGTTGCTTGTTTCTCTGTTATTTGGTTCAGCTGTTGCTGTTCCTGTTTTCAAGTTTGGTTAGCTTGGCTTTCCTCTTGTTCTGGTTGTGCTGGTTCGAAATCTCACCACTTTCCTTATCTATTTCCTTCTCTCAAAGTATGTCCGTCTCCTCGGGCACAGTTACCTAGACTGAGGCTGGTAGGAGAGGCTTAGAGGGAGGAGCCAGCACACCCAATCAAACTTCTATAGTGCCCATGGCTCCAAGTGGACCAGTCTATACCCCATGGTACTAAATGGATTCCCAGTATCCCCTACGGACTACGAGAAAAGGATTTACCGGTAGGTAATTAAAATCCTATTTTTTTACAGTCTAACCAGTTTGGTCCCCTGTAAAAAAATACATTTCTATAGCGGGGTACACTGGTATTCCACAGGGAATAACATTGGGGTGTAGAGTAGGATCTTGATCCGAGGCACCAGCAGGCTAAAAGCTTTGACTGTTCCCAAGATGCTCAGCGCCGCCTCCTCTATAACCCCACCTCCGTGCACAGGAGCTCAGTTTGTAAGTTGGTGCCTGCAGTACAGGCAGCTAACAGGCAGGGCTGCTCCAGCAGCCCTAAGAAGAGCTATTTTAAAGAAGATAGAAGACTTCAAGGGCTGCAGCAGAGGCACTCTAGTGCTAGATATCATTCTGATGTCTCCTGCTGCAGCTCCATCACCTCCCCCAGCGGCACTGTATACTCCCGCGTTCCTGGTTGCTGGGTACACTTACAGCGGATGCTCCGGTTCTTCACCCAGGGCACACACACTAACCGAAGTTCTCCATGATCGCGTGGCCACACTCAGGGAGGAGGTAAGAGGGTCCCCCAGGCAGGACCCGCTGGAAATCACGATCTGCCTTGGCCATTAGGAGGCGGGCCGCACGCTGTCATGGATACTGTGGCAGTACAGGGACCCCACTAGACCACCAGGGCAAGGGCACAGGTCAGATTAGGCTGTAATCCATTTTATTAAGGCCCGTAGCACCCGGTGGTGAAGTCCAGCAAGGGGATAAGGCTCTGGCCTGTAGCCCCTCCCCCAGCCCCTGGGCGCCATTTAGAGTAAATGTTCCCACCCCGGAGCTGCATCTCTCTGTCTCCCTCACTCCCTGTCAGCATTTGGGCACCATTACACACAGCTGTGCTGATTCTGGAACTGCTGGGTGATGCCTCCTCTGTAAAGCCACCTGCATCATCAGTGCTGTGCATTTACAGGACACTTAAGTATTCTACATGTCGTTTAGACAGTGTTAGTTAAGAACAAGTGCGTACTTCAGGGTTATTTAGTACAAGTACCCTGTGATATTCATCCAGTTTTTACTGTGCATTGATATATCTGTTTATATACATACTGTAGCTTTACTCAGTAATAGTATTACTAGTCCAGTGCAGTTTTATTGTTTGTCATAATTCCTGCATATTGGGAACTAAAAGTAGCCCTTGAAAAAATTCTAGAAGTGGCCTCCCATGGGCGGCACCAAATGAACTAGAGCCGGGACAAACATGAATGTAGGCGAGATAAGTACAACACTACTCTGGAAGTTGTTGGTCTCAATGTTATTGGTAGTCATGGCCCCAACACTCACAGACCTTTAGTAAAGAGATGTGAACTGGCGCCGACTGTGAAACCAATAAGGGACGGTAAATTTTAAAATGAAAAATCACATAATTTTAATATGCATTAAAAGAAATAATAAAAAGTCACATACATAAACACACTTTCTTTGTATGTTCCTAAATCAGGAAAAAAAGGGGGTGATTTTGATTAGGACCACTTGGATCTCACTTATAATAGCTGGTATACACAATCTCCCGTTAGGGCTCGCTCCTCAATATATTTTGGTTCACTTTAGATGTAAGTATTTACCCAGTCTTTATGGAAACAGTCCTCATGGATCTCAGTTTTGCAGATGAAGATCCAATTAGCAGCAGGGGTGGTTCCAGGTTCCAGTGGGGTTAATAGTGTCCAAATAGAGGCAGAGAGTCCAATCAGTACCGGGGAAATCAATGGGATCCAATGTTGGTGGTCCGTGTCCTTAGCTCAACGCGTTTCGCTGGTCTAGCGTCTGCCAGCTTCATCAGGAGCATGTATCCCCCAGGTTGCCCTTTGAGGTTTATATACTCTCTTCATTAACTGGGAGTAGGGCCACCTGATTCTTTTCACAGTACAATTTATAAAACGTCCCATAAAAAGTAGTGATGAACAGAACAGATTATATTAACGAAGCAAACCGACAATTATGTGATGAGCAGTTTTATAAAAAACTGGATAAAAATCCAACTGATCCATTCTTGTTAGAACTGAAATCTCTTTTAGACTCAGCTGTGAGCACGGGGGTCATATCCAGGGAGGAATATAGGTTCCTGTTACCCACTTTTCCCACATCACCCACGTTTTATTTTCTCCCCAAGATACACAAGTCCCTCACGTCACCCCCAGGTCGTCCTATCATCTCAGGTATTGGGTCTCTTACATCTAATCTTTCTTTTTATGTAGATTCCTTTCTCCAATCACGTGTCTCCATGCTGAGATCGCATCTTCGAGATACAACTGATTTTTTAACCAAAATTTTAAATCTTCAGTGGAAAAAAATCTTATTATTTCCTGACTTTAGATGTACAGGCACTGTACACACACATTCCACATTCAGTTGGAATTGATGTGATTTCCAAAAAACTATCCGGGGATGGTGATCTCAGCATGGACCACCAGACTTTTATTATAGATTCTATCTCATTTATACTCTCTCACAATTATTTTCTGTTTCTTCAGCAATTTTATCTTCAGGTGATGGGAACGGCCATGGGGACCAGATTCGCCCCCAGTTATGCGAACCTATACATGGGTCATTTTGAAGACTCAATGGTGTGGGGCAGCAGCTGGGAGGCGAATCTGGTCTTCTATGGCCGTTATATTGATGATCTATTTATTATTTGGGATGGGGATCTTTCTTCTATTTCTTCTTTTCTCACTCACTTGAATTCCAACACTTACAATTTAATTTTTACTCACACTTATAACAGTGAACGGATAGACTTCCTGGATGTGACCCTCGAAATATCTGACAATAAAATTGTTGCTTCAAATTTTACTAAACCAGTTAATACTAATTCGTACCTGCACTATGAAAGTGCTCACTATGCACCTTGGAAGCACAATATACCGAAAGGCCAACTAATGCGCTTAAGGCGCAATTGTTCCGACCTGGAGACATTCACCATACAGGCAAACGAATTAATAGATTCTCTCAGACAACGCAAATATCCTGATAAAATTTTGCAACAAGCGTTTGATGATGTAAGCAGTATGGATAGGGCCAAATTATTATTAACGAAAAATAAGATCTCAGAGAACCAGAAAGAGATAAAAGATAATGAGAGACTATGTGCTTTCGTCTGCAAATATAATAAATGTGCTAGAGAAATAAAAACCATAATTTCTAAAAACTATAGAATCCTCAAACAAGACCGAATCCTAAGTGAGATTCTACCCTCTCAGCCACAAATTGTATATAAAAAGAATAGATCTCTAAAATCCATATTAGCGCCAAGCCTTTTGGGGGAAGATAAGAATAAGAAAAAACCCACATCTATAGGTCTTGAATGGCTACCTACTAAGCCAATGGGCTGTTTTAGATGTGGGAAACCCCGATGCATAACTTGTACACATATGTTAAAAAAGACAACTGTATTAACACTAACAGATACTAAAGAACAATATCATCTTAGATCATTTATGAACCGTGATACTAAATATGTAGTTTATCTAATCACCTGTGGCTGTGGCCTCAATTATGTGGGAAGGACCACAAGACCAATACACGTGAGGTTCATGGAACACCGTCAGAACATCCTTAAGCAGTACAATCTGCATAGTGTTTCCCGTCACTTCAGTCAGGTTCATGCAGGGGACCCAAAAAGCCTATTACTAGTTTGCATCGAACATATCACATCGACTCCAAGGGGAGGAGATAGATTTAATAGATTGTGTTGTAGAGAGATATATTGGATGCTTAAATTTAATTCCCTCCATCCGGACGGATTAAACGAAAACATGGAACTCAACACCATCCCCTAAGATATTGGTCATAAACATCTTGATAATTATAATCTGATACACTCTTTCCCCCTGTAAAATATATTGGTAAACACAAACATAGTTGACCATTTTAGAGGTCAATATATTAATAGTAACCTATGTATAGTTAAATATAATCCTTTTTTCCCCTGTTTCTCCATCCCTTTCCCATTTGTGCTTGTTAACGAGTGGTCATACTAGGAACTCCTACAGGATGGCAAGAAGCAGTTATATCAGCATATTAGGAATGTATGTTCTCTACACATGTGTGCATAATCATATGCACAGTATCGATTGGTGTGCTATGTGCAATCATGTGCGGATGAATGAATAAAATAAGGATTATACAATGTATAGCCTGACACCTGCTGACTATCAACCTATATATATAATGCTGTCCTCTATATATTATGGAATGTCATTTTGTAAGGTCTTTGTAATATACCTCTCGGTCCTATTCTCGTCAATCTTATACCTTAGGAATATAATGATAATGTCTAAATATGAGTCAGATGTGGACCATATGGACCCTTACCATAATAATGAATAATGATATAAAATATGTAACTCTTTTCTCTATTACTATCTCCATCTCTATCATTATGTATATGTCTGAACTATGCTGATCCTATTTCTAATACTAGGTGCTACCAATTGTGGATAGTCCTAAATATATATATATATATATATATATATATCTCTTTAAATCAAAATATGATAAGATTATTGTGACATTAATACTCTTATAACAGAGTGACACCTCCTGGGTCCGGGCCGGTCTGGAACGCAAAAACAGTCTGCGGAACGCAGCGCCATTGCTAGTATACACTGAGCGCGATAAGATAGGTCCGTTTTGGACCAGGTGACTAGCACACATGACAATGAGCTCCGGAATATATAAAAAAAAGTCTGTGGAATGCAGCGCCATTGGTAACATATACTGAGCGCGATAAGATAGGTCTGCTTTGGACCAGGTGACCAGCAGACACATGACAGTGAGCTCTGTGATGCGGCTATTACAAATGATAAGATGCCGATCACGTGACCGGAAGCGATCACGTGATCGGAACAAACAAGGAAATCCAAGTAATACTCAAGACTGATAGGCCATCCGGACCATGTGGTCTGCTGCGGTCATGTGACCAGGAAGTGTCACTATGTATTGTACAATAAACAGGTATTTAAAACACTCGTTTTTTTAGGTATAAAACCTTTAATGTGTAAGCTGTATAATAGGATTGCCTTCTGGATAAAATCTGTAGTATTTTTATGGGACGTTTTATAAATTGTACTGTGAAAAGAATCAGGTGGCCCTACTCCCAGTTAATGAAGAGAGTATATAAACCTCAAAGGGCAACCTGGGTGATACATGCTCCTGAGGAAGCTGGCAGACGCTAGACCAGCGAAACGCGTTGAGCTAAGGACACGGACCACCAACATTGGATCCCATTGATTTCCCCGGTACTGATTGGACTCTCTGCCTCTATTTGGACACTATTAACCCCACTGGAACCTGGAACCACCCCTGCTGCTAATTGGATCTTCATCTGCAAAACTGAGATCCATGGGGACTGTTTCCATAAAGACTGGGTAAATACTTACATCTAAAGTGAACCAAAATATATTGAGGAGCGAGCCCTAACCGGAGATTGTGTATACCAGCTATTATAAGTGAGATCCAAGTGGTCCTAATCAAAATCACTCCCTTTTTTTCCTGATTTAAGAACATACAAAGAAAGTGTGTTTATGTATGTGACTTTTTATTATTTCTTTTAATGCATATTAAAATTATGTGATTTTTCATTTTAAAATTTACCGTCCCTTATTGGTTTCACAGCCGGCGCCAGTTCACATCTCTTTACTATTGTCTATTTATTTGGGGGCTGACCTCCCCCATACTGGCTGCCGCTGACAGCGCACTCATACTCTTTTCTTTTTGTACTCACAGACCTTTAACCTGCAGTGACAAACCCCAAACCTCCATATTCTAAATAACACCCAGCCACCACCACCGAGACTGAACACAGACACCAAAACCTCCAGCAAATAGACACACTACCATTAAAACAAAGAGACCAAACTCACTGCCCAAAAATCACAAATATCCCCACGCGTGGAGCCAGGAATCCCCCCAGAAATTGGTTCAAACCCAGTTAATAGCAGCTCCTGACCCTTTAGTGGGGGCTGGCACACACACAGGGCTGGGTACAAGAGCAGGGGCTGGCACACACACAAGGCTGGGTGCAGGTGCTGGCACACAGGGCTGGGTAGAGAAGCAGGGTCTGGCACACACAGGGCTGGGAAGAGGAGCAGGGGCTGGCACACATACAGGGCTGGGTAGAGAAGTGGGGACTGGCAAACATACAGAGCTGGGTAAGGGCCTGACACACAGGGCTGGGTAGAGGAAAGGGGACTGGCAACCATACAGGGCTGGGTACAGGAGAGGGACTGGTTATAGGAGAAGGGGCAGGGTGCAACACACACACACACACACACACACACACACACACACACACACACGGCTTGGTAGGAGAGAAGTGTTTGTTACACTGGGCTGTGTTACCTAAAATCCAGCTTCCATTGTACCACTTTGGTGTAGCCCATATTTAGTTCTTTGGCAGCTCCGCGCCTGTGTCCAGCAGCAATCACTCAGCCTATGGCAGTAAGTTAAAGTAATCACACATGACCCTTCCTGTGTAGCCTGAAGCTGAGCAGAGGTTGTGCTGTCAGTGCTGCCGGTGGCCACTAGGTGGATCTGCCGGTTATTGGCAGCATAAAAAAATAAATTAAATCACACACAAAAAAAAGACACTCAGCAGGAGGCCGGCCCCACAGAAGTGTCGGCCTCCCGGGAATCTCCCCGGTAATTCTTATGGCCAGTCTGGCCCTGCTGCTGGGTGATATCTACTCCGTGTATCTCACTCCTACTGCTATCCCTATATACTTTTACCTGAGGGGCCTCCGTGCGTCAGGGTTATTAGATAATACAGGTTGAGTATCCCATATCCAAATATTCTGAAATACGGAATATTCCGAAATACGGACTTTTTTGAGTGAGAGTGACATAGTGAAACCTTTGTTTTTTGATGGCTCAATGTACACAAACTTTGTTTAATACACAAAGTTATTAAAAATATTGTCTAAAATTACCTTCAGGCTGTGTGTATAAGGTGTATATGAAACATAAATGCATTCTGTGCTTAGATTTAGGTCCCATCACCATGATATCTCATTATGGTATGCAATTATTCCAAAATACGGAAAAATCCCACATCTAAAATACCTCTGGTCCCAAGCATTTTGGATAAGGGAGACTCAACCT